>NC_073230.2:9892500-10192500 GCF_029281585.2 Gorilla gorilla gorilla
AGGCCCACACGTGGGGCAGGTGCAGGGGGCCCACATCTGCAGATGTGTGTGTGTTAAAATGCAAAATAGCACTGCATTTGCTTTTTTTTTTTTTTTTGTCTTTTGTCAAGCTTGTCCCTTTTCCTCTTGTATCCAACTTGCAGGTCTTCTCCCATCCTGTCTATTTGATCTTTATTTTTTTGGGTGGAGAACTTACCACTTATCCCAGTATACGTTTCCATCTCTTATTTATTTTCAGCTTTACTTTTCGTCTTTCCAGGCTGTCATCTTTCTGAATGTAGATTCTGGGGAGTCTGCACTCTGGTGGTGGCAGCACAGGTGCCAGGGGTCAGGGGTTAGACGCTCTGGGGGAAGGGCCTGGCAGAAGACAGTAGGCTGGAGGGAGAGACAGGCTGGGGACCATGGGGCTTGCTAGATCAGCAGGGGACCTCTTTGGGGGACCTGCATAGTCCAGGATGGCAGTAGGTAGATGGGCATCGTGCGAAGGGACTGCCAGTGAGTAGAGGGCAGCTGGCTGTGGGGACGAATATTCAGGGGCTGGGACTCATTTCTGTAAAGGAACCAACGTCCTTAGCAAGAAGCCAAGGCAGGAAGGTGGCCCAGGGATGTCCCAGGAGAGGACCTGGCATGGAACCTCAGGGGCTTGGTCACAAGGGGCTTCAGAGCCAGGCTGATGTGATGGGGGCCTCTGAGCCTGAGATTCACTCGGTATTGACTGCACCCTATCATGTGCATGCACGTGGTGAGCACAACCAGACGGAGCCCACCCTCCCCAGCTGTGTGAGTGAGAGCGGGAATAATTAAACATACACACCCCAAATAAGCACACAGTTGCTGATGGGACCGATGGAGAGTGCGTAGTCTGGGATTTGACCCAACTGGGAAAGACTTCGCTGAGCTGGGGATGAGTAGGTGTCTACTGATGACGGGGCAGGGGCGGGTAGACAGATGTCCTTGCCTTGTTCATGATCTTGGTGGTAAGGTACTCACTCTTGCACCCTTAATTATGAGGTTAGCTGTAGTTTTTTTTTTTTTTTTAAAGCACTCAGATTGTTGCTAATATTAAAAAATGTAACATACAAGAATGACAGGAGAGACATACAGGCCAGGTGTGGTGGCTTATGCCTGTAATCCCAGCACTTTGGAGGCCGAGGAAGGTGGATCACTTGAGGTCAGGAGTTCAAGACCAGCCTGGCCAACATGGTGGAGCTGCATCTCTACTAAAAATACAAAAATTAGCCGGGTGTCAGGGCAGGCATCTGTAATCCTAGCTGCCTGGGAGGCTGAGGCATGAGAATCACTTGAACCTGGGAGGCGGAGGTTGCAGTGAGCCAAGATCATGCCACTGCACTCTAGCCTGGGTGACACAGCGAGATCCTGTCTCACAAAAGAAAAAGAGAGAGAGAGAGGCATATAAATGAAAAAGTACTCAGTTTAAGAAATTTGTAGCACTTTGCAAGGCCGAGGTGGCCAGGCTGAGGCATGAGAATCACTTGAACCCGGGAGGCGGAGGTTGCAGTGAGCCGAGATCATGCCACTGCACTCCAGCCTGGGTGACACAGCGAGACCCTGTCTCACAAAAAAAAAAAGAGAGAGAGAGAGACATACAAATGAAAAAATACTCAGTTTAAGAAATTCATAGCACTTTGTGAGGCCGAGGTGGCCAGGCTGAGGCATGAGAATCACTTGAACCCTGGAGGTAGAGGTTGCAGTGAGCCGAGATCATGCCACTGCACTCCAGCCTGGGTGACAGAGCAAGACTCTGTCTCACAAAAGAAAAAAAAGAGAGACATACGAATGAAAAAATACTCAGTTTAAGAAATTCGTAGCACTTTGTGAGGCCGACGTGGCCAGATTGCTTGAGCCCAGGAGTTCAAGACCAGCCGGGGTAACGTGGTGAGACCACAGCTCTATAAAAAATTTTAAAAAATTAGCCCGGCCCAGTGTTGTGTATCTGCAGTCCCAGCTACTTGGAAGGCTGAGACAGGAGGATCACTTGAGCCTAGGAGGTCAAGGCTGCAGTGAGCTGTGATTGTGCCACTGCGCTCCAGCGTAGGTGACAGAGCAAGCTGTGTCTTGAAAAAAAAAAAAAAGTTTACACATTTGTTTGAAGATGAAAAGTTCAACACAGTTTGGGCCTTCCATCCGCCACCCCCCCTACAGAGATGATAGAAAGAGGGTACAGCTGTAGGGTTTTTGTAGATGCCCTATAAGTTGAGGGTATCCTCTTTGCTGAGTTTGCTGAGAGTGTTTATAATGAATGGATATGGGTTTTGTTGTTCCTTCCTGTAGGAGTTGATTTTTTAGCTTGTTAATATGATAGATTACATGGTTGATTTTTGAACGTTGAGCCATTCTTGCATACCCTACTTCGTCATGCCGTGATTCCTTTTTGTTTGTTTGTTTTTTGAGATGGAGTCTTGCTCTGTCACCCAGGCTGGAGTGCAGTGGTGCGATCTTGGCTCACTGCAACCTCCGCCTCCCAGATTCAAGTGATTCTCCTGCCTCAGCCTCGTGAGTAGCTGGGACTACAGGCACCCGTCACCATGCCCAGCTAATTTTTTGTATTTTTAGTAGAGACAGGGTTTCACCATGTTTCGATCTCCTGACCTCGTGATCCGCCCACCTCGGCCTCCCAAAATGCTGGGGTTACAGGCGTGAGTCACTATGCTGTGATTCTTTCTATACACTGCTGGATTTGGTTTATTAATATTTTGAGCATTTTTGCATCCAAGTTCATAAGTGATATTGGCCTGTAGCTTTCTCTCTCTCTCTCTTTTTTTTTTTTTTTTTTTTTGAGACAAAGTCTTGCTCTATCACCCAGGCTGGAGTGCAGTGGCACATTCTCGGCTCACTGCAACCTCTGCCTCTCGGGTTCAAGCGATTTTCCTGCCTCAGCCTCCCGAGTATCTGGGATTACAGGCGTCCACCACCATGCCCAGCTAATTTTTTGTATTTTTTTAGTAGAGACGGTATTGTGGGATCTGGCCGGAAGCCCGCAATGCAACGGGGCTCTTTCTTTGTTCCCAGGCGGATCGGCAGGTTGAGAAATAATAGACACACACAAGACAGTGAAAGCTGGGTCCGGGGGGTCACCGCCTTCTGGTCCCGTGGTGCCAACAATGCACTGGATGTACCAGCATTTATTATTAAGTTTAGTGAGGGTGGGGGTAGGTTAGTGAGGGATTTAGGGTCATTTGATTATGAGGTGAGATGGTCACATGGGGATGAAGTAATTCTTTAACATAACATCAGTATGCAGAAGTACAGTATACAGAGATAAGAATTTACAATATAGCGTGTGCATCAGTAATTCCTAACAGAGCCTTAAAACAGAAACACAGTCTTTCCATAACCTATGATTAGCAAGATATTAATCAGCAGTAATAGTTGCAGCAAAAGCTGGTTACAAACAATCCATAGAAACAGGATGTGAAGCTAGACAACTGGTTAGACCAGAAATTCTCAGAAGGGAGTATGCCTTAACCCTGAAGAGGCCTAGAAGAGCCGTGGCAAGATGAGGGCGTTTATAGCCCTATCTTATCCATATGGACAGGCGCCCCCCATGCGTCCGTTTGTAGGCTCTCCACAAGGGTCGCATTCCATTCCCAGAGCTATGAACATCTGCTTTTCTGGGATAGGAATCTTGGTGATGTGAAACCTCCCTGACTGCATGTCCGTTCATAGGCTCTCTGCAGGGGGAAGCATATCACGTGCTGTTGGCTCATTCTGACAGTCCAACCTGGCATTGTCTTTACACAATCCTGAATGCAACTTTGTATTTACAGTAATCAGGAGCATTTCATCTTTTATTCCATAGCAATAGTTTCAGGGGGTCTCCCTACAAGACAGGGTTTCGCCATGTTGGCCAGGCTGGTCTTGAACTCCTTGACCTCAGGTGTTCCTCCTGCCTCAGCCTCCCAAAGTGCTAGGATTACAAGTGTGAGCCACCACGCCCGGCCTCTTTTTTTTTGTACTTATTTTCACTGGTTTGGGTATTAGGATGATGAGTTGGACATGTCCTCTCTTCTCCTTTCTGTAAGAGATTGTATAAAATTGATGTTGTTATTCTTTGAATGTTTGATAGAATTCTTCAGTGAAACCATCTGGGCCCAGAGATTTCTTTTTAAGGAGCTTTTACATTACAAATTTAGTTTCTTTAATTAGTATAGGATTATTCATTTTGGTAGTTTGTGGTTGCCAAGGAATTGGTCTGTTTCATCTAAGTTGCTAAATTTGTGGGTGTAAAATTGTTTGTAATAGTTCCTTATCCTTTCAATGGCTGCAGGATCTATAATTTCATTCCTTGTCTTGTTCCTGATAAAGATAATTTGTAGGTTTTTTTTGTTTGTTTGGTTGGTTTTTTGTTTTTGTTTTTCTTTTGAGACAGGGTCTTGGTCTTGCTAAGACCAAGGCTGGAGGGTAGTGGCACGATCTCGGCTCACTGCAGCCTTGACCTCCTGGGCTCAAGCGATCCTCCTGCCTCAGCCTCCAGAGTAGCTAGGACTACAGGTGCATGCCACCATGCATGGCAGATTTTTGCATTTTTTATAGAGATGGGGTTTTGCCATGTTGTCTAGGCTGGTCTTGGACTCTAGGGCTCAAGAGATCCTCTCGCCTCGGCTTCCCAAAGTGCTAGGATTATAGGAGAGAGCCACCGTGCCCGGCCTTTTCTGCTTTCTAATGCTCTTGGCACCACAGTGACTGTAACATATGTTGTATTTTCATTCTCATTCTATTCTGTGTACTTTAACTTTTTCCTTTGCTATTATTTAGAAATGTGTCATTTATTTTCCAGGAATTTGTGTTTGTGGATTTTCCTGTTGTCTTTTCTGTTATTGATTTCTAGTTTTATTCCTTTATATAAAATATTTCAATTCTTTTATTTTTATTTATTTATTTATTTTTATTTATTTTTTTGAGATGGAGTCTTGCTCAGTCACCCAGGTTGGAGTGCAGTGGCACAATCTTGGCCAGGCTGGTCTTGAACTCCTGACCTCAGGTGATCCACCTGCCTTGGCCTCCCAAAGTGCTGGGATTACAGGCATAAGCCACCATGCCCAGCCTAAATTTTGTATTTTCAGTAGAGACAGTTTCACCATGTTGGCCAGGCTGGTCTCCAACTCCTGATCTCAAGTGATCCACCTGCCTCGGCCTCCCAAAGTGCTGGGATTACAGGCATGAGCCACCACACCCAGCCTAAATTTTGTAATTTCAGTAGAGACAGGGTTTCACCATGTTGGCCAGGCTGGTCTCCAACTCCTGATCTCAAATGATCCACCCGCCTTGGCCTCCTGAAGTGCTGGGATTACAAATGTGAGCCACTGTGCCCTGTCAAGATTTCAATTCTTTTAAATTAGCTGAGGTTTGGTTTACCATGGTGAATGTTTTGTGGACACTTAGAAAAAACTGTGTTCTCTTGTTAGGTGAGTGTTCCGCATATGTCGGTTATGTCCTGTTGGTTGCTGGTGTTGAGTTCTTCTGTATCCTTGCTGATTTTCTGCCTCATAGTTTTATCAGTTATCAAGAGTGAAGTGTTGAAGTCTCCAGCCATAATTGTGGATTTGTCTGTTTATCCTTTAGCTCTATCGATTTTTGCTTTTTGTATTTTGAGGCTCTGTTGTTTGGTGCATACATGTTTAGGATTATTATGTCTTCCTGGGGATTGAACTGTTTGTCATTATGTAATGTCCTTTTGTCTCTAGTAGTTTCCTTCCTTCTGAAATTTGCTTCATCTGATAATAAGATAGCCACTCCTGCTTTCTTTTCATTAATATTTGCATGATTAATGTTTTCCATTCCCGGGAGAGAGGAGGTGAGAAAGTAGAGGGCCAACTCGCCGCACCTCTAACCACCTCACGCCATGTCATGGGTGCCAGATAGGGGTGGAGTAGAGTTGGAGTTCAGCTCCTACTGGGCCCTGACCTGGCTGGGGGAGAGGGAGTCAGAGTGTGGACTCTCCTGCCTCACACCATCTCCTTCCACCTTGTGGATGCCAGGTGGGGTCAAGGCTTAGCTCCCTGCTGGACCACACTGACAGTACCCTGGTGGGACAGACAGAGGAAGCACCTCTACTTCCATGGGCAGAGGAAGGGGGATCAGCTCCCAGCTCAGCCCCACCAACACCCCCTGGTGCCTGGCAGGGGAATAGGAATGTGCCACTTACTTTTGGGAAGCCAGGGTGGTGTGGAAGGTCAGCTCTCAGGGTGGCCCTGATGAAGCTGTAGGGTGCAGTTTTTCCATTGGCATTCGACTTAAGTACAGTGGGTGTTGCCAAAACAATTTTCCTGTTGTTGGGTCACTGTGAAGTTAAGGAATGGTTCCCAAGACCCCTCTTACTTATGACACCAATAGCAAATGCAGGCGTCCCTGAGACCACTGTGGGGTTTGATGATTTGCTAGAAAGATTACAGAGCTCACTGATCACAGTTATTCTTGTGGCTATGGTTTATTATAGGAAAAGGAGATAGATTTGAAGATTAAAATCAGCCTTGGCAGGAGAATGGCGTGAACCTGGGAGGCGCAGCTTTCAGTGAGCCAAGATCGGGCCACTGCACTCCAGCCTGGGCAACAGAGCGAGACTCCATATCAAAAAAAAAAAAAAAAAAATCAGCCTTGGGAAGAGTTGCAGAGGGCAGAGTCCAGGAGGGCTCACACCTGGAGCTGGTCTCCACTCCCTGGGAGGCGTCCTCTTCTCGGGAGTTGTGGGCAATATTACTTTCCCGGCAGTGGCGAGTGTCAGCACATGTGGAGTACTGCCAGCCAGGGAAGCACGCGAGCCTTGGCGTCCAGGGTCATTACGGGTGCTCGGCCACATGGATGTGTAGACTCCCTGCACTGCTGACCTCAGCCTCCAGCCCCTCTGGAGGGCGAGCTGATATCACGTGGCCCAGCGCTCCTGCTCCTCCGGGCCCCAGGCCCCCACTGATCAGAAGGCAGGAGTCAGAGCCCCAGTGCACCTCAGTCATTAACTAGTGTGTCATTGCCTCTGCAGGTTCCCAGCAGGATGCCCCGGCTCTGCAGGAAGCTGAAGTGAGAGGCCCGGAGAGGGCCCAGCCCACCCGGGGCAGGATGACCAAGGCCCGGCTGTTCCGGCTGTGGCTGGTGCTGGGGTCGGTGTTCATGATCCTGCTGATCATCGTGTACTGGGACAGCGCAGGCGCCGCGCACTTCTACTTGCACACGTCCTTCTCTAGGCCGCACACGGGGCCGCCGCTGCCCACGCCCGGGCCGGACAGGGACAGGGAGCTCACGGCCGACTCCGATGTCGACGAGTTTCTGGACAAGTTTCTCAGTGCTGGCGTGAAGCAGAGCGACCTTCCCAGAAAGGAGACGGAGCAGCCGCCTGCGCCGGGGAGCATGGAGGAGAGCGTGAGAGGCTACGACTGGTCCCCGCGGGACGCCCGGCGCAGCCCCGACCAAGGCCGGCAGCAGGCGGAGCGGAGGAGCGTGCTGCGGGGCTTCTGCGCCAACTCCAGCCTGGCCTTCCCCACCAAGGAGCGCGCATTCGACGACATCCCCAACTCGGAGCTGAGCCACCTGATCGTGGACGACCGGCACGGGGCCATCTACTGCTACGTGCCCAAGGTGGCCTGCACCAACTGGAAGCGCGTGATGATCGTGCTGAGCGGAAGCCTGCTGCACCGCGGTGCGCCCTACCGCGACCCGCTGCGCATCCCGCGCGAGCACGTGCACAACGCCAGCGCGCACCTGACCTTCAACAAGTTCTGGCGCCGCTACGGGAAGCTCTCCCGCCACCTCATGAAGGTCAAGCTCAAGAAGTACACCAAGTTCCTCTTCGTGCGCGACCCCTTCGTGCGCCTGATCTCCGCCTTCCGCAGCAAGTTCGAGCTGGAGAACGAGGAGTTCTACCGCAAGTTCGCCGTGCCCATGCTGCGTCTGTACGCCAACCACACCAGCCTGCCCGCCTCGGCGCGCGAGGCCTTCCGCGCTGGCCTCAAGGTGTCCTTCGCCAACTTCATCCAGTACCTGCTGGACCCGCACACGGAGAAGCTGGCGCCCTTCAACGAGCACTGGCGGCAGGTGTACCGCCTCTGCCACCCGTGCCAGATCGACTACGACTTCGTGGGGAAGCTGGAGACTCTGGACGAGGACGCCGCGCAGCTGCTGCAGCTGCTCCAGGTGGACCGGCAGCTCCGCTTCCCCCCGAGCTACCGGAACAGGACCGCCAGCAGCTGGGAGGAGGACTGGTTCGCCAAGATCCCCCTGGCCTGGAGGCAGCAGCTGTACAAACTCTACGAGGCCGACTTTGTTCTCTTTGGCTACCCCAAGCCCGAAAACCTCCTCCGAGACTGAAAGCTTTCGCGTTGCTTTTCCTCGCGTGCCTGGAACCTGCCGCACGCGCACTCCAGTTTTTTTATGACCTACGATTTTGCAATCTGGGCTTCTTGTTTACTCCACTGCCTCTATCCATTGAGTACTGTATCGATATTGTTTTTTAAGATTAATATATTTCAGATATTTAATACGAAACGTGGAAGGGATTGCTGGAGTAAAATCTCCCCTCTCCCCTCCGCCCGCCCGCCCGCTCGCCCGCTCGCCCGCCCACTCGCCCGCCCGCTCCTGTGGTTTCTCTGGCTGAGCATGCGGGCGCCGGGAGGGCATGCTGAGGCTGATGGAGCTGCCTCCAGGGCTCGGGCCACTCACCGGAGGAGGGCGGGGCCTGCACTTGAAGTCAGGCCGCACCTGTCTGTTTTTGGAAGGGTAGCCGACAAATCCTTCCAGAGGGAAAGTTCTTTAAGTGTTGTACTTGAAAAGGTCAATCTTCAGGGCTTCCTGTTTGAAGTGAAGTCAGAGGTAAACCGGTCAGATACAGAAGCAGGATTTCTAGGATTTCTAACTCCAGCTGTTCCCATACTGTCTAGTTTAAATTATGGCTGTTAAGGCCAGGTGGGTGACTCAGGCAGGTGATCCCAGAACTTTGGGAGGCCCAGACAGAGGATCGCTTGAGGTCAGGAATTTGAGACCTGGCCAACATGGTGAAACCCTGTCTCTACTAAAAATACAAAAAAAAAAAAAAAAAAAAAAAAAAAAAATTGAGTCGGGTGTGGTGGTGTGCACCTGTAGTCCCAGCTACTCAGGAGTTCTGAGATGGAAAGATTGCTTGAACCCAGGAGGCAGAGGCTGCAGTGAGCTGAGATCGCGACATTGCACTCTAGCCTGGGTGACAGAGTGAGACTCCATCTCAAATAAATAAATAAATATTAATACATTATGGCTATTAAGGCTGGGCACGGTGGCTCATGCCTGCAATCCTGGCAGTTTGGGAGGCTGAGCGGGGGAGATCACTTGAGCCCAGGAGTTCAAGACCAGCTTGGGCAACATAGCAAGGACCTCATCTCTACAAAAAATAAAAAGGACGTGGTGGTGCACATCTGTAAACCCAGCTACTCAGGAGGCTGAGGAGGGAGGATCACTTGAGCCCAGGAGTTCAAGATCAGTTTGGACCACATAGCGAGACCCTGTGTCTACAAAAAATAAGAAAATTAGCCGGACATGATGGTGCACACCTGTAATCCCAGCTACTCAGGAGGCTGAGGCAGGAGGATCGCTGGAGCGCAGGAGTTCAAGGCTGCAGTGACCTATGATCGTGCCACTGCATTCCAGCCTGGGCAGCAAAGTGAGACTCTGTTTCTAAATAGACAGATAGAAGATAGGTAGATAGATAGATTAAATAGAAAGTTAACTATGGCTGTTGAGGTTTACAGTTGGCAGGAGTGGAGTGGTTTGGCATTTATCTCTAGACCGTGCTGGATGACAGTACCCAGTGTCACCAAGAAGAGGCTCTGTGTGACTGTCTCTGTGGCTTTCTGGTTGGTTTAGCTCCAGTGCCTTCACCCTCAAGGACATGACTGACCTTGAACCCTCAGGTTTGATGGGCCCTGTCTTGATAAAAGTGTCAGAGGAGGCTCTGGAAACATCTGGCTGAAACTCCTTTGCTATTTCTGCTTCTAAGCTGTAGTTGGAGAGATGGTTGCAGTCATTTCGTGGTGTCGGGCACCCTGCTTGACCTGTCTTCCTCGTGTGTGGTATTTGTCACCACTGCCCAGTCCCTGGTTGCTGGCCACGCTCAGTTGTGACATCCTCTGGTGTCCCCTGTGTGTGGTGTCCCTGTGTTTCCCAGGCTCAGGTGGGCTTGTGTGGGTCTTGGCCCCGAGTGCCTGCTTGCCTCAGGTGTCCCCTGTGTTAGACACCTCCTGCCTTCCTTTCTGAAGCTTCGCTTTCTTTTATTTTTGTTTTATTTTGTTTTTGGAGACAGGGTCTCGCTCTGTCATCCGGGCTGGAATACACTGGTGCAATCACAGCTCACTGCAGCTTCAACCTCCTGGGCTCAAGTGATCTTCCCATCTCAGACTCCCAAGTAGCTGGGGTTACAGGTGAGCGCCAGCCTGCCCAGCTAGTTTTTTATTTTCAGCAGAGATGAGGTCTCACTGTGTTGCCCAGGCTGCTCTCAAACTCCTGGGCTCAAGTGACCCTCCTGTATCACCCTCCCAAAGTGCTGGGATTACAGGCATGAGCCATCACACCTGGCCCCTCCAATTTTTTTATTATGATAAAAATGTTTAATTTTAAACGTACCATCTTAACCATTGTTAAGTGCACTGTTGTGTGGCATTAAGCACATTCGTATTGTCGTGCCACCACCACCATCATCTCCAGAGCTTTCTGTCTTCCCAAACTGAAACTCTGTCCCCATTCAGCACTCGCTCCCCATTGGTAGAAGGCAGCAGCTTCCACTCTCTGATTTCTACTACCCGAGCTCCCTCAGAAATGGAGTCACACAGTATTGGTCCTTTTGGGACTGATGTACTTCATGTCATGCAATGTCCTCTGGGTTCATCTGTGTCGTGGCAGGTGTCAGAACTAACTTCCTTTCTGAGGCTGAATAATGTCCCATTGTGTGGAAGAGGCATGGTTTGTTTATCTGTTCATCAGTTGTTGGACACTGAGTTGCTTCTGCCTTCCTGCGAATGTGAATTGAATGCTGCTGTGAACAGGGTGTCAGTGAATCTGCTGAGGGCTTGTATTCCGTATTCTGGGCGTGGCCCTTTGTGTCTGCCTCTGCTGGAGCACCTCCCCGGGATGCGTTTGTTTATAGGATGTTCAGACGAATGTCAGAACCCGCTGGGCGGTTCACTCACTGAGGGGGGCCCGCGTCCCCTCCATTTCTGCATTCCCAGTTCTTGGTATGGTTCCTCTGAGGGTCGGTTTTCCTGAGCACCTGGGGTGTTTGCAGGGATGTGGAGGGGTTCCTGCAGAAGACACCACCCACATCCACGCACCTGCCCAGATTCCCGGGCCATGGTCGGGGCCACCGCCCGTGGGGATGACTCCGGATGGGAGTGGCAGAAAAGGGCCTGCTGGGCCGAGGGGAGGCGTCTCCAGGAAGAGAGGGAGGTGTGAGCGGGGAGAACCCACTTCCTCTGATTCTTCGCTGTTTCCCTGATGCACAGCACCACACTGCATAGAGACCTTTGGCTCTGGTTTTTTCTTTTTCCACTGAAACACAGCAAATTATACATTTTATGAAAATTGGCATCGTACAACTGGAAAATTTAACCATAAACTTAAAACTCTTTTACCCTGTTGGCCCCCATCCTCCAGCTGTGTCCACACTTTGAGCACAGTCATGAGAATGACTTGGTTCGGTGTGGGGTGGTGTCACAAAGCCCTGTCTCTTGTGTGATGGCTGCGCCTCGAATCAGTGGGAGGGCACCTCTCCCGTTTACAGTTGGGCAAGGCTTGGGCTGGGCGTCCTGGCTGCTCCTGGACTCGCCTCCCAGCGTCTGATGCTGTGTATTTTCCATCTGCCCCAGGAATTTGACACAGGTGTGACTTGCAGGTGTGTGGGTGACGCCTCCCTCCCTCTTTCCTCTTAAAGCATCTCATGCTTCTTCATTTGCTGATACTTACAACCCCCAGTGGATATTTAGTGGAGTTTGCTGTAGTGCTTTTGCCATTTATTTGGACTATTGGAAAAATTTCAGGTTTGGTTTTGGCCCTATGTCTTGATGGAGGGCAAGGGTTAGGATTTCAGTTTATCTTCCCGGTGAGGTCTGAGCACGTCTGTGCCCTGAGGTGGGTGGTTTGGTGAAGGTGGGGCTTTAACCTAGCTCTGCCACTTAGGAATCAGAACACACACACACACACACACACACACACACACTCACACACACATCGGGATATTTTTCTTGTTTCCTTCTTCCAGAGGGTGTAGGAGTTGTGTTCCAAGTTTGTTCCTGCAAACCCTCCGATGAGGCCAGCTGCATTCATCGGGGCCTGGATGGCCGCACCTCTCTCTCCCCGCCCTGTCTCCTGCACTCAGGTGAGAGGCTGGCAGGGCTGCCGCAGGGGTGGAGAGTGAACGCAGGGTGGCTAAGCCCTGGTCCCTGTGAGGGACAGTGACACGGATGAGAGCAGCCATCTGAGCTGGAAGCTGTGGACATGGTCCTTGTGTGGGTCCAAGCAAAGTGGGTGGCGTGTGCATTTTGTGAACATGTGGTCTGCTTCCTGGTGCAGACCAGGTCTCCCCAGAGGGACCCTCCTGAGCTGAGCTGCCCGGGGCACCTGTCCCTGCATGTGAGCTGCCTTGGTTGTACCTTGGTGGGGGGACCTTTCCTGAATGTGTTGGTTCAGCATGGTGACAGGTGTTTCCCTGCGGCAGAATGTTGGGGCCACACCAGCGTCCCCAGAGTCTTCTCCCTAGAGTCTCCGAAAGGAAGCCTGGGTTCCTGGTGGTGCTCCCCTCCATGTGTGCTCACCCGCCTGGATGGAGGCAGCCCAGGGGAGTGGCTGAGACTCTTGGCAGAGAGCTGGGGACACTCTGTTCTCATTGGCAGCCCCACCCTGAAGAATAACAGACTCCCAAATATCACACAGGCTGCAGATACCACCCAGCCCCCAAGGATGCCATCACCAGGCTGGGGCGCTCCCATGCCCATTATCCAGGGGTAATTTTTGCTCACTTATTTATAAGCCACACATCCTCTTCTATCCTACCAAACCTAAGAATATCAAAAGGGAAAGCTTGGCTTGCATGGACGTAATTAACCTAAAAGTGTTTAAATGTTTCTCCCGAGTGTTGGAGTGACTGTTTGCACACGTCTGTTGTGTTTTGCCTGTGTGCATTCCTCCTCCTGGTCAGAGAGCCCGTCTCTTCCGCCCTCTCCCTTAGCCTAGGAGGGCTGAGTCAGGCCTCCCTACCCAGGCCCAAGGGCAGATGCACCTGAGCCATTGTGTCCCATGGTTGATACGGGACGGGGCTGATTTCCTGACCTGGACCCCTGAGACCCAGTGCTCTTAGCTGTGAGCCTCTGGGAAGAGGTTTTGGCAGGTGGAGGGGATGGACGTTACAGTGCTGTGGCCACCTAGAAAAGCCGTCCCGGAACTGAGACCAACTGCCGAGGGAGGAAGGGCCGCCAGATCAGGGGCCGGGACGGGGTGAGCACCTGAAGCCGGTTCCACCTGCGCTTCTCAGCTGTGCGCCTCTAGGAATTGGCACTCGCTTCAGCTGATTTGGGTTGGATTTCTAGCATTTCACATACAGGATCTAGACTCGCACACAACTGCATTAATATGTTGGTGTTTGATAAACTAGGGTTGAAGGAGTTCCATCAGTGAAGAGAGAAGCCACGTGACCCGAGGATGCAGGGCCCTGTTCACGTGGACATGAGCCGTTTCTTAGCATCATGAGAGTTTAGAAACATGTTCTTACTCTGCCAGGACCCAGGGATGGGTGAGGCTCTCCTATTGGGATGCCATTTCACCAGCAGAGAGATTAATTGGAGAATGTGTAATTTTTTCCCCTTTGGAAATAATTTGTTCTTTTTTTTTTTTTTGACAGAGTTTCTTTCTGTCATCCAGGCTGGAGTGCAGTGGTGTGATCATAGCTCACTGCAGCCTCGACCTCCTGGGCTCAAGTGGTCCTCCCACCTCAGCCTCCCAAGTAGCTGGGACTACAGGCATGCACCACCATGCCCGGCTAATTTTTACATTTTTGGTAGAGGCCGGGAACGGTGGCTCACGCCTGTAATCCTGGCACTATGGGAGGCCAAGGTGGGCGGATCACGAGGTCAGGAGATCAAGACCATCCTGGCTAACACGGTGAAACCCCGTCTCTACTAAAAATACAAAAAAATTAGCCGGGCGTGGTGGCAGGCGCCCGTAGTCCCAGCTACTCGGGAGGCTGAGGCAGGAGAATGGCGTGAACCCGGGAGGCGGAGCTTGCAGTGAGCGGAGATCGGCGCCACTGCACTCCAGCGTGGGCGACAGAGCGAGACTCCGTCTCAAAAAAAAAATTTTTTTTTTGGTAGAGACGGGGTCTTGCTTTGTCACCCAGGCTGGTCTCAAACTCCTGAGCTCGAGTGCTCCTTCTGCCTCAGCCTCCCAAAGTGCTGGGATTACAGGCGTGGGCCGCCGTGCCCAGCAGGAATAATTTCTCAGTGCATCTCTGATGGGGAGGCTAATGAAGAAAGGACACCTGGTTTGAAGGCTTCTCTGTGTCTGTCCGTGGGCGCTACTGATCTGAGCCAAGCACCATTCCGCAGGCATGCCTGAAATGACTCCCGTGGCTGTCATGGTGCCATCTGGAGAGCATTTGCTCACTGTAATGGTCCCGTCACACTTGTCTGATGAGGATCTGTTGGTTGACTTTGACAGTGATAAACGAACACAGCCTATCTGGGTGTTTTTTGCACTTTACTTATAGTTTGGGGGTTTGAAGTACTGGCTAGAAGCTGGCGGAGTGTGTGTGTGCAGGTGTGTGAGTGCATGTGCAAGTGTGAGTCTGCACTTGTGTGCAAGAGTGTGTGTGTGTGTGTTTGGAGATTTGGATTTGAAAATTCTAGCTCAGGTCTTTGGGGTAGTGTTTGACCTGAACTCTGAAAGGCAGAGGGTCCCAGACTTTCCTGGGATGATGGGAACTGGGCACCCCAGATAAGGCTCGGTTGTGAGTAGAAGTGGGGTGGGCCACTGAAGAGAAGACAGAGTGGGCCTGTAGGGCCAGCCCGAGGTACCCACAGTGGAGGGTCTACAAGCTGATTTGGGAGGTGGTTTTATACCTGTAGTCACCATCTATCTTAGTTAGGAATTCATCTTCACACTTCCAGAAACTGCCAAGAAGAACGCCGCCGCTCAGGTTTATCTGGTAGAATAAGCTGTTTGGACAAAGATCTGGAGGTTGCACAATCCTGTGTCATTCTGGATTTGTCTTGGGGTCGGGAGTCAACGATACTTCTTGTGCTGTCGTTTCTCCGGCCGTGTGAAGTTACCACCTCGTGAGTGGTCATAAGTTAGCGTGTCTAAATGCACTTTGAAATCCCAGGATAAAAAAGCCAGGCCCTGTCTTTTTTCCTTGTCTAAGCACCATCCTTGCTTAGCAGAGACACGGCTGTGGCTCTCAGGCTGTGGGGCAATGTTCTGCTTATAATGTTTCAAGAGGTTCAAAGCGTGCAGGCCCCATGCTCCGTGAGAGCCTTGACCTGGGTCAGCAGGGGCGGCTGGGCTTGACTCGAGATTTCCCACAGGGCCCGAGGGAAGACCAGAGCAAGAGGGAGGAGCGCGTGGAGCCCTATGTGGCCTGCGATATTGGGGCAGCATCCAGGCCCGCCTAGATGGGGGAGGGAGACAACAGAGCTGCCACCTGCTCACCACAGACCCAGGGGCCCAGGAGGAGCGGACTAGGACCGGCAGTGCCTTCCAGCCTTGGTCTCCTGCCCCTGGGCTGGAGTTCATCTTTTAGACAAACTTGGAATAGGAACCTTAAAAATGCTTTCTTCACTCGTTTAAATATTAATGATAAGAATATGGCTGCAGGGGGCAGCTTATGCCTGTAATCCCACCATTTTGGGAGCCCAAGGCAGGAGTATTGCTTGAGCCCAGAAGTTTGAGACCAGTCCGGGCAACATAGTGGAAACTTGTCTCTCCAAAAGCTAAAAGAAAAAGCCGTGCATGGTGGTATGCACCTGTAGTTCCAGCTACTTGGGAGGCTGAGGTGGGAGGATCGCTTGAGTCTGGGAGGTCGAGGCTGCTGTGAGCCATGATTGCACCACTGCATTCCAGCCTGGGTGACAGAGCAAGATCTTGTCTTAAAAAAAAAAAAAAAAAAAAAAATGTTGTATTTTATCATGAGAAGGCCATCCTGTTTAGAAGAGTGGGTTTCTCATAAGAAAAAAAAGAAAAAGTTGACCTTGTAAGTATATTTTCTTGGGTGAATTGTGGTGGTGGTAATGGCTTTAACTGGTGTTAATTTCAATTCTTTTAAAAGTTGTGGTAAAATACATGCAACATAAGATGTGCCCTCTTCCCCATTTTTAAGTGAACAGTTCAGTGGCATTAAGCGCATTCAGTTTGCCTGCCACCGTTACCACCATCCATCTCCAAAATTCTCTCCATTTAGCAAAACTGAAACTCTGTCCCTATTAAACACTAGCTCCCCATTCCCCACAGTGCCGCCCCATCCCCCGCAAGCCCCTGGCACCAACCATTCTACTTCCTGTCTCTGAATTTGACTAGGGACCTCCTGTAAGTGGATTTGTACAATATTTGTCCTTTTGTGTCTGGCTTCTTCATGTAGTACAATGTCTTCAAGGTTCATTCATGTTGTAGTCAGGATCACCTTCCTTTTAAAGGTTGAACGATATCCCGTTGTATGGACAGACCACATTTTATCCATTCACCCACGGATGGACACCTGGGTTACTTCCGTCTCTCGGCTCTCGTGAATAATGCTGCTGTGAACACGGGTGTGCAGATACCTGTTCAAGTCCCTGCTTTTTTCTTTTGAGACGGGAGTCTCGCTCTGTCTCCCAGGCTGGAGTGCAGTGGCACCATCTCAGCTCACTGCAAGCTCCGCCTCCCGGGTTCAGGCCATTCTCCTGCCTCAGCCTCCTGAGTAGCTGGGACTACAGGCGCCCACCACCACGCCTGGCTAAGTTTTTGTATTTTTAGTAGAGACGGAGTTTCACCATGTTAGCCAGGATGCTCTGGATCTCCTGACCTCGTGATCCGCCCGCCTCGGCCTCCCAAAGTGCTGGGATTACAGGCGTGAGACACCACGCCCCGCCGAGTCCCTGCTTTTAATTCTTTGGGGCAGGGATCCCCAACCCCCTGGTGATGGACCACTACTGGCCTGTGGCCCCTTAGGAACTGGACTGCACAGCAGGAGGTGAGCGGCAGGTGAGCGTGCATTCCCGCCTGAGCCCCGCCTCCCGTCAGATCAGCGGCGGCATTAGATTCTCATAGGAGCGGGAACCCTGCTGTGAACCCGGCATACCAGGGTTCTCCATGTGACAGTCTAATGCCTGATGATCTGAAGTGGAACTGTTTTGGTTTTTTTTGTTTTTTTTTTCCAGACAGAGTCTTGCTCTTTCGCCTAGGCTGGAGTGCAGTGGCATGATCTCGGCTCACTGCAACCCCTGCTTCCTGGGTTCAAGTGGTTCTCCTGCCTCAGCCTCCCAAGTAGCTGGGATTACAGGTGCCCGCCACCATGCCCAGCTAATTTTTTTGTTTATTTGTTTATTTATTATTTTTTGAGGTGGAGTCTTGCTGTCACCCAGAGGCTGGAGTGCAGTGGTGCAATTTCAGCTCACTGCAACCTCTGCCTCCTGGGTTCAAGCCATTCTTGTGCCTCAGCTTCCCGAGTAGGTGGAATTATAGGCGTGTGCCACCATGCCCAGCTAATTTTTGTATTTTTAGTAGAGGCGGGATTTCACCATGTTGGCCAGGCTGGTCTCACTCTTGACCTCAAGTGATCTGCCCGCCTCGGCCTCCCAAAGTGTTGGGATTACAGATGTGAGCCACCGTGCTCAGCCTGAAGTGAAACCGTTTCATCCCAAAACCATATACCTCTGCCCCATCCATGGAAAAATTGCCTCTCATGAAACCAGTCCCTGGTGCCAAAAAGGTTGGGGACCGCGGCTCTGGAGTATATGCCTAGGAGTAGGAGTGTGGGGTCATATGGTAATTTATCTTTAATTTTTGGAGGAATTGAATTTCAATTCTTATTATTACCAAAAATACTTAAAATTCTTACAGATGGCATGGGCAAGTAGCACACAGTCGGGACTCTGCAGCCAAGTTTGCCTCCTTGAATGCACACATAACACAGGAACAAAGACAGAGCTGCTTCCCTCCCGTTGGGTCTCTGGCGGACAGTCAGGTATGCTGAGGGAGACACTGTTTTCAAACTCCAGGCCAGGGTGGTTTCCGGAGGGTCCACCGGTGGTCTCATCTCTTCTATCTCAAACCATGGATGGTGCCTTTTAAAGAAAATGACACCGGCCAGGTGCGGTGGCTCATGGCTGTAATCCCAGCACTTTGGGAGGCCGAGGCAGGTGGATCACCTGAGGTCGGGAGTTCGACACCAGCTGGCCAACATGGTGAAACCCCGTCTCTATTAAAAATACAAAAATTAGCTGGGTGTGGTGGTGGGCACCTGTAATCCCAGCTACTGAGGAGGCTGAGGCATGAGAATCGCTTGAGCCTGGGAGGCAGAGGTTGCAGTGAGCTGAGATCGCGCCATTGCACTCCAGCCTGGGCAACAGAGTGAGACTCTGTCTCAAAAAACAAACAAAAATCAAAGTGCCAACCTCTGGGCTGTCCCCTCCTGGCCTGCCTTGTTCCTGAGCTCACCAGGGTCCTTCACTCTGTGGCACTGGCCTCAGCCAGCACCAAGGCTGAAAGAGCCCATTCAGAGGCCAGAAAGAAACTGTTAGGCTCGGAAGCCGTGGGCCAGGCCAAGACAGAGAGATTCTGAGGCATGGTTCTGGAATGGGTTTTTCCGCCCACAGGCACTCAAGGAGGACGGCGTTGGGAGATGGCTGGGTGGAGAGTCTGCGGGTGGAGAGTCTGCCGGAGGCTACAAGGCAAAAATCCCCTACTCCCCCTGGGCTCCTTCACAGTTTGTGTGTCCTCACAGAGCAAGCAAGTTCTTTGAGCCTCATTCAATCATCTGAGGTTCTTCCCAGGAAAATTATAGTGGGAACTCTGGCTTTGATGAAACTGCTTTTATTTCAAAGCAGTTTGCAAAAAAACCGGGGCCTTAAAAAACAATCTGGATGAAATGGTTTTTGCCATTTCAATTGGTTCTCTTCCAACGTGTCTTCCTTCCAGTAGGTTTCCAGAATATTTTGGTTTCAAAATTTGGGGGCACAGATTTGCAAAGTGGGTTTGGACGTGTCGGGTTTCAAAGGGGGCTGGCTTTGAAAGTGGTCTGGGCTTCTAAAAGGTTTGATTGAAAACTGGTTTGGTTCTCAGACATTCCAGAAGCTTCTCCCGGAGTCCAGAGCCCCCCAGTGGTGCTTTGCGAAGGGGGCCAGGCAGGGCATCCTGGTGAGTGGATGTAGAGTGGGCAGGGCCACCCTTGTCCTGGGAGGTTGTGGAGGACTTGGCACGCCCTGTCTCAGGCCTGGCTCTGGGTGGATGTTTTGTATCTTCAGAAAAAAGCTCCTGTGGGATATTTCTCCTCCAGCCGACTCCGCCCCCCAGGGCATTCGAGAAAAGGGTGCTTGTCTCTTGGTGAGAGGGCCACGGTTCCTTCAGTTTCTCCATTCCTACGGGCCCCTTTCTTTTTCCTTTTTGAGATGGAATCTCACTGTGTCGCCCAGGCTCACTGCAACCTACGCCTCCCAGGTTCAAGTGGTTCTCATGCTTCAGCCTCCTGAGTAGCTGGGATTACAGGTGTGTGCCACCACATCCGGCTAATTTTTTGTATTTTTAGTAGAGATGGGGTTTTCCCATGTTGGCCAGGCCGGTCTTGAACTCCTGACCTCATGATCTGCCCACCTTGGCCTCCCAAAGTGCTAGGATTATAAGCGTGAGCCACCACGCCAGGCCCCTTTCATCCCTGCCTCAGCCTTCATGCCAAGCTCCCTGGGTGCCCGCCCACAGGTGTCACCCTTTAAGGAGAAAGTGGCCTGGGGCTGGAAACAGGACTTTGTAGGGAAGGACAGTGCGTGTGAGAAAAGGCCTGTTGATGGGCACACCAGGGTTTAATGGACGGCTCTTTGAAGTCATGGGCTGAGCCAGAAGGAATTGTCATGATGTCAGTCTCATTTCCAGATGGGGAAAGGGAGACCCAGGCTGCGGTGACCCAGTGAGGCACAGGATCAGTGAGAACCCAGCCCTGGCTTTGCCCAGACCTCTCAAGGGCACTTCGTGGGAGCATTGCCACGAAGTTGTGGCAGTCTGTTGTGGCATCTGTCCCTGGCCTTGCCCCCATCCGTCTCTGCACAGCCCAGGTGGGTCCGAGCCAGCCCCAGGTCTCCAGGGTCCCAGCCCAGCCTCTAGAAGAGCCCGCAGCAGGGCTGGAAGGGAGAGCACATGCTGGGCCTTGGGGCTGCCTTGGACCTCAGGCCGTTGACAAGGAAAAGCGGAGAGTTGGAAAAAAAGGACAAATAGCTGAGCGCCAGCCGCAGTCCGGGGGACGGGAGCCTCATGCGACTCTTGGAGTGCTGACCAGATTGGCAGAGGGGAGGAGAGAGGAAAAACCCAGGCTCTGAGGAAAAACCTCTCCAGCCCAGCGCGTGGCCTGGCATTAACCCACTGCAGCCCCAGGAAGTGGTTCCACCCCAGGCAGCCAACAAGGCGATGCCTGAACTATGTCTGTGGATGACGGAGCCACAACCTGTCCCTCAGGGCTCAGCGCTGCGGCTGAGGGACCCCGGCTGTGCCCACATCGGGGCTTCCCGTTCCTTACCTGCCATGAGAATGAGATGTCCAGGGACCTCCCTGCTCCAGCTGGGACCTGTGGGGCTCTGTGTGGTGTCCCAAGCACCTTGGAGATGTCATTTCTAGCATTTTAACCCAGGAATGCCCCCACCAAGGGACAGAGTGCAAGGACATGATCGAACAGAAAAGTTCTGGTACAAGATCGACCCCGTGGGGTGGTGAGTGCTGCAGCCCCGGGCCTCACATCCTATGGTCCCTGTGGGAGATTGGAGCAGTCCCAGTGCCCACCGCTGATTCTCTGGCTCCAGCAACCCCTCCAGGTGGATCCGTCCCACGCAGCCTGGCCTGAAACACTGCCCGGCCGCTGGGTCCAGTAAGACACAGCCTCGAGTCATTCTGCCGAGAGGATCCAGAAACACAGACTTTTTCTGGGGTCCTGGAGGCTTCTGGCCCACGGGGAGCCCCTGGGTCCCAGCGATCCAGCCCTGATGTGCTGAGGGTGCAGGGCCCAGCTGCAGGGCGGAGGAGAGTGGCCCCCAGGGACCAGCAGCGTGAGAGGCACACTGAGGCACACTGGCAGGCCTGGGCTGCAGAGAGCCTGAAGGTCATGGGGTAGCTGATGGAAGCAGGAAGACCCCACACAGCAGCGACCACTGAGGCTGGTGCTGCACTTTCTCAGGGAATTGAGTGTGGGCTCCCACCATCCCGGCCACTGGCTTCCTCCAAAGCCTCCTCCTGTTACATCAGCAAACCTTCTGTTCAGTGACCCCCTCAGTGACCCTCTGTGCTTGCCTTCATGGTCTTCCGCATGGAGGATTTAGGGTCAGCGTGGGGGTCAGAGGTCATTTCCCATACCCCCTCAAAGGTACTTCTTGTTGTGGTCCCCACACTCTGACACCCTCTTCTGAAATGAACACTTTTTGTTGTTGTTGTTGAGACAGAGTCTTTCTCTGTCACCCAGGCTGGAGTGCAGTGGCACGATCTTAGCTCACTGCAACCTCCACCTCCCAGGTTCAAGCGATTCTCATGCCTCAGCTTCCCGAGTAGCTAGGATTACAGGCATGTGCCACCAAGCCCAGCTAATTTTTGTATTTTTGGTAGAGATGAGGTTTCACCATGTTGGCCGGGCTGGTCTCGAACTTCTGACCTCCAGTGATCCGCCCGCCTCGGCCTCCCAAAGTGCTGGGATTACAGGCGTGAGCCACTGCGCCCGGCCACAAACACTTTTTTTTTTTTAAACAAGTGAAAACAAGTTTATTAACAAAGTTAAGAAATAAAGAATGGCTACTCCATAGGGAGAGCAGCCTGAATAAACACTTTTTTTTTGTTTTTTTGAAGCAGAGCCTCACTCTGTCGCCCAGGCAGGAGTGCAGTGGTGCGATCTCAGCTCTCGGCTCCCTGCACCCTCCACCTCCTGGGTTCAAGCGCTTCTTCCCCAAGTAGCTGGGACTATAGGCATACACCACCATGCCCGGCTAATTTTTCTCTTTTTAGTAGAGACAGGATTTCGCCATGTGGGTCAGGCTGGTCTCGAACTCCTGGTGTCAAGTGATCCGCCCTCCTCGGCCTTCCAAAGTGCTAGGATTACAGGCATGAGCCGCCTTGCCTGGCCACAAACATATTTTAAATTTGAACAATAAAGGAACTGGACCAGGAAGTGTGGAGTTGGGGAGACCCTGCTCTCGCCAGGTGCCTTCCCGGCAGGTTGTCTCTGCCTCCCCTTGCACCCCTTGAATGGCGGGGGGCTCCCTCTCCCATGGCCCCTGCCAGGCTGGATAACCAACTTCATTCTTATACCCATCCGAATCTGCCCCCTGTTAATGGCACCCACCAGTCCTTGTCCAAACCTCGAAGCTCAGGACCTCACAGAGCACCACGTCCTCTTCTGTGTCAGATGCAGCTGGATCTCAGTAAATGGCAATGTCTTCTCTACCCGGGACTGAACAAAACCCATTCCTCCTATGAAAGCCGATAAGACCTGGGGGCAGAGCAGCCCGCCTTCTGTCCCCGCGGCTTTAGGGGACACCGGCCACCCACCCTCAGCTTCTTCCCCCACTTCTTGGAGAATGTTTGGGATGTGGGTGAAGACTGGCAGAGAAAAGCTGGTGTAACCTTCTGCAGGGGTTTCGAGCAATTCTGAATCTCAGCTGGTGAGGAGGCCAAAACCTGCTCTGCCTAGCAGACTGGTCATGTCTCCCTTTCCTTCCCTTTCCCTTCCCTTCCCTTTCCTTTCCTTTTCCTTCCTTTTTCCTTCCCTTTTCCTTTCCTTTCTTTTTCTTTCTTTCAGAGTTTTGCTCTTGTTGCCCATGCTGGAGTGCAGTGGTGTGATCATAGCTCACTGCAGCCTTGAACTCCTAGGCTCATTTCTATTTATTTATTTATATTTATTTATTTATTTAGAGATGGAGTCTCGCTCTGTCACCCAGGCTGGAGTGCAGTGGCACGATCTCTGCTCATTGCAGCCTCCGCCTCCCGGTTCAAGTGATTCTCCTGTCTCAGCCTCCTGAGTAGCTGGGATTACAGGCGTCTGCCACCAAACCGGGCTAAATTTTTGTATTTTTAGTAGAGACACAGTTTCACCATGTTGGCCAGGCTGGTCTAGAACCCCTGACCTCGGGTGATCCACCCTTCTTGGCCTCCCAAAGTGCTGGAACTACAGGCATGAGCCACTGCAGCCAGCCTTCTTTTTAAATATACATTTTTTGAGACAGGGCCTTGCTCTGTGGCCCAGAGCTGGGGTGCAGTGGCACGATCATGGCTCACTGTAGTCTCCACCTCCCAGGCTCAAGCCATCCTCCTATCTCAACCTCCTGAGTAGCTGAGACCACAGGTGCCCGCCACCATGCCTGGCTAAATTCATATTTTGTGGAGACAGGGTCTTGCTGTGTTGCCCAGGCTTGTCTCAAACTCCTGGGCTCAAGCAATCCTCCTGCCTTGACCTCCCAAAGTGCTGGGATTACAGGCCTGAGCTGCCGTGCCTGGCCTGGTTGCATCTTGAATGGAATCGGGCTCCGTATTGTCCAGATACCTCCCATATTAAAAAAGAACTGGGGCCGGCAGCAGTCACACTTCCCAGCCCTTCCCTGAGCTTGGGTCTGGTGGGAGCGTGGAGACAGCAACAGGGTCCCTGCGTGTGCAGTCTGGCTGCAAGACTCAGGGGTGTGCGTGTGTGCACCTGTGAGTGCACCTGTGTGTGCACGGGTGCAAGGGCATCTGTGTGTCGTTTTCTTTCAGGAAGGCGTGGGCCAATGACGAGCTGGAAGTGCAGGTTCATGTGTCCTCAGACAGTGGCTGGTGCCTCACGCTGGCTTCTGGCTGTGACCAGGGTAGCAGAGAGAGCAAAGAGGTCCTTTCCTCAGGTGGGGGAGTGGGGCTTGAGCACAGTCCACATGCAGAGATGAGTATGGACTCGGAAGACCCTGACCCCCTTGTATCAGTGTGTAGGGGAGGTCTCAAGGTCATTGCCCTACAGAAACCAGGCTGGGTGCGGTGGCTCACACCTGTCATCCCAGCACTTTGGGAGGCTGAGGCGGGTGGATCACTTGCGGTCAGGAGTTCGAGACCACCCTGGCCAACAAGGTGAAACCCCGTCTCTACTAAAAATACAAAAATTAGCTGGGTGTGGTGGCGGGCGCCTGTAATCCCAGCTACTCGAGAGGCTGAGGCAGGAAAATCGCTTGAACCCGAGAGTTGGAGGTTGCAGTGAGCTGAGATTGCGCCATTGCACTCCAGCCTGGGCGACAGAGTGAGACGCCATCTGGAAAAAAAAAAAAAAAAGCCTAAAGAATTCCCTCCCTGGGGCCGAGGTGGCAGCTCTCCACACCTTCCCACGAGGGTGCCAGCTGAGGAGGGACAGTGGAAGGGGCCCCTGCAGGGCTGGGGGATGCCTCTGAGCGTTCGAGGCAGGCAGGCACAGGCAGGAGCTCCTGGAGCTGTAGCCTCCTCACCCAAGGCTTCCAGCTCCTTCCTGTGTGGGGTCTCAGACACGCGACCCACCTGGACGTCCGTGACAGTGTAGCTTCTTCATCTCCGGCATGACCCAAATTTCCTCAGGCCCCCCCACTCCCTGGGGAACAGGAAGAAAATACCCATTTCACCCTCACTGATATACACAGCACACAGGCACCTACGTACACACTTGCACACATCCAGTGTCTCAGCCCGTGGCTGCTTCCGCCCCACTGCCCGTCTTTGTAGCAGGACACAGGTGCACGCCTGGGGCCCAGGGCTCTCATCCAAGCTGGTATGTCCCGCCGCCCCCCACCCTGTCCCAGGCACCCAGCATTTTCAGCCCAGAATCATGGGAAACTCCCATCAGGTCCACACGGTGCTGAGCCCAAGCCTGCAGGGCTTGGGGGAGGTGGGCTGCTCTCAGCTTCCCCCAGCTTGGCCTGGCATCTCCTGGACCCCCGCAGGGGTGGCAGCTCAGCCCCTTGTGGGTTTTTTCTTTGGGGGGACAGACTCTCGCCCTGTCACCCAGGCTGAAGTGCAGTGGCACGATCTTGGCTCACTGCAACATCCACCTCCCGGGTTCAAGCGATTCTCCTGCCTCAGTCTCCTGAGTAGCTGGGATTACAGGCGCCCGCCACCATGCCCAGCTGTTTTGTATTTTTAGTAGAGATGGGGTTTCGCCATGTTGGCAAGGCTGGTATCAAACTCCTGATCTCAGGTGATCTGCCTGCCTCAGCCTCCCAAAGTGGTGGGATTGCAGGTGTGAGCCACCGCGCCTGGCCCTGTTCCAGGATCTTGGCTCTCTGTCCCGGGCAGGGTGCTTCCGGGCCTCTTTGATTCTGGCCACAATGCTGAGCCTGTCCCCCAGCCCTGGGAGTGGCCCCCAGACCTTCCACTGCCCCAGGAATGGCTGACGCAACTATTCCCACCAACCAGTGAGACCTGTGCCTGCCTGAGGAAGGTGTGAGCCGGGCCACTTAGAGGAGCTCCCTCGGGTGGATCCACCTCTAAGTCCTGGGCCTGCAGCCTGGCACAGGGCTCCTGGAGGGGCTGCGCGGAGCTGGGCAGGCCGGGCCCTGGGCATCTTCCACCAGGGGGCAGCCACAGCTCAGGAACGCGACCTGCGGCGCACCCTTGGCTAAACGCGGCTGCACGCAGGGCATGGGGTGGCCGGCTAAAGTGCATGTGAACCTGGTAATGCAATGTCCCCCATGGGTCCGAAAGCCCTGAGGCCACCTGAGTGAGCATCCCTCCAGTCCTGAGGCCACCCTCCCGGGCCTCTGAGACACGGTCCCTGTGTGGGTGGCTGTACAGTCCCGGTTCTGGACAGGCCGTGGGGGGCACAGGAAGTGGCTGCTCAGCCCCCTGGGCGGCTGGACCAGGAGGGCACTGGGTGATCTGGGGGCACCGTGGCAGGGCTGGGCCTGGTCACCCAGGCTCTGACGCCCTCGTGATTCCTGTCTGCTGGGCCCCACAGCGCCCTCAGCACCATGCTGGCCACGCTGGCCAGAGCTGTCTTCCTCCCACCAAACACTGTCCGTGAGGGCGACCTGTTTCCAGTTTGAACCAAGTTCACACTGACTCCACCACTCAATTGCTGTTGGGTCACTGCTCTGGGCCCCTCTGGGGGACTCAAGGAGCTGAGTGGCTCCAACTCCCCAGGCCTGAAGCCCCAAGACGCGCTGCCAGGACCACGCTGGCTGAGGCCACTCTTTGAGCCCCTCCACCGCAGGTGGCCGAGCACACACAGTCCAGCCGGCTGAGGTGGCCCCAAGGGCAGGAACGTGGCATCTCTTCCCACCAGTCAGTGGCTCTGGGGGCACAAGGACGTGTGGGGGGAAGGAGGCAGCAATTGCAGGTCAGAAGCTGGAAGCAGAGGCCACTCAGTAAATGACACAGCTGAGCTGGAAAACCCAGTCCCAGGGCTATGAAGAGCTGGGGCCGGCCTCACAGGGGCTCCCCAGTTTCCCCTGCCCTGCCCTGCCCTCCCCTCTCCTCCCCTCCCCTTTCCTTCCTTTTCCTTTTCCTTTCCTTCTTTCTTTTCCTTCTTCTTTCCTTCCTTCCTCCCTCCCTTCCCTCCCTCCCTTCCTTCCCTCTCTCCCTCCCTCCCTTCCTTCCCTCTCTCCCTCCCTCCCTTCTTCCTTCCTTCCTTCCTTCCTTTCTCTCCCCCTCCCCACTCCTTCCCTCCCTTCCCCCATCCCCTCCCTCTCCCCTCCCCTCCTCGTCCCTTTGTCAGGGTCTTGCTCTGTTGCCCAGGCTGGAGTGTAGTGATGCAGTGAGCTGTGATCGCACCACTGCAGCCTAGAACCTCCCGGGCTCAAGGGATCCTCCTGCTGCAGCCTCCTGAGTAGCTAGGACTACAGGCATGCGCTACCAGGCCTGACTTTTTTTTTTTTTTTTTTGTAGAAATGGGGTTTTACTGTGTTGTCCAGGCTGGTCTTAGGGTTGAATTCCTCCTGCCTCAGCCTCCCAAAGTGCTGGGATTACAGGCATGAGCTGCCGCACCTGGCCGGGATTGTGCTGAATATGTAGATCAATTCGAGGAGCACTGCCCATCCATCCTTGAACATGGGCCCCGTCTCCATTTACTTAAGCCTCTTTTAATTTGTCTCAACAATATTTTGTCTTTTTCAGCATATAAGCCTTGCACTCTTTTTGTTATATTTATTCCTAAGTATTTTGTTATTCTTTATGCTATTGTGAATGAAATTGTTCTCTTATTTCTATTTTCAGAATGTTTGTTGCCAGTATATATAAAATAAAACACTATTTATTTATTTATTTATCTATTTATTTATTTAGAGACGGAGTTTCATTCTTGTTGTCCAGGCTGGAGTGCAGTAGCACAATCTTGCCTCACTGCCACCTCCGCCTCCTGGGTTCAAGTGATTCTCCTATCTCAGCCTCCCGAGTAGCTGGGATTACAGGTGCCCACCACCACGCCCGGCTAATTTTTGTATGTTTAGTAGAGACAGAGTTTCACCATGTTGGTCAGGCTGGTCTCAAACTCCTGACCTCAGGTGATTGGCCTGCCTCGGCCTCCCAAAGTGCTGGGATTACAGGTGTGAGCCACCAGGCCCAGCCTACAATTTGTTTTTATACATTCATCTTATATCCTGCCATCTTACTAAGCTTTATTAGTTCTAATAGCTTTGGGGTTGATTTCTTAGGATATACAGGACCATCACCTGTGCATAAAGATAGTTTTACTTTTTCCTTTCCAATCTGGATGCTTTTAATGTCTTTGTTTTGTCTTATTTCATTTTGGTTTTTCCTTATCACACTGAGTAGAGCCTGCAGTATAATGCTGAATAACAGTAGCACATCAGATGTCCCACTTGCTTTGTCCCCCTGTTAGAGGGAAAACATTCTGGGATTTACTGTTATATACTTTAGCTGGGCCAGGCACAGTGGCTCACGCCTGTAATCCCAACACTTTGGGAGGTCAAGGCAGGAGGATTGCTTGAGCCTAGGAGTTTGAGACCAGCCTGGGCAACACAGCAAGATCCCATAAAAAATGCAAACAAAATTTAAGTTAGCTGAGTGTGGTGGTGTGCACCTGTAGTCCCAGCTACTTGAAAAGCTGAGACAGGAGGGTCCCTTGAGCCCAGGAGGTCAAGGCTACAATGAACTATGATTGTGCCACTGTGCTGCAGCCTGGGCAACAGAGTAAGACTCTGTCTTCAGAAATGTATATATATTAAATATAAAAATTTTAATATATTGTATATATTTTATATATAAAATATTTTCATATATTATATAATACTTTATATATAATATACATATTAGCTGTACATTTTTCATAGATGCCTTTATCAGCCTGAGGAAATTCCCTTCTATTTCTAGTTTATTGTGCATATCTATCTTAAATGGGTTAGATTTTCTCAAGTGCTTTTCCTGTAGCTATTGAGATGGTCATGTGGTTTTTGTCTTTTATTTCATCAGTGTGATGTATTACAGAAATTGATTGTTGAGGGCTGGGCGCAGTGGCTCACGCCTGTAATCCCAGCACTTTGGGAGGCCAAGGTGGGTGGATCACAAGGTCAGGAGATCGAAAGACCATCCTGGCTAACACGGTGAAACCCTGTCTCTACTAAAAAGAAAAAAGAAAAATTAGCCAGGCGTGGTGGCAGGCACCTGTAATCCCAGCTACTTGGGAGGCTGAGGCAGGAGAATCACTTGAACCCGGGAGGCAGAGCTTGCAGTGAGTTGAGATCGCGCCACTGCACTCCAGCCTGGGAAACAGGCAACCCCGTCTCTCAAAAAAAAAAAAAAAAGAAAGAAATTGATTGTTGAATATTAAACCAACTTTGCATTCCTGGAGTAAATCCCAGTTGGTCCTTGTGTGTGATCTTTTTTTTTTTGAGACAGTCTCGCTCTGTCACCCAGGCTGGAGTGCAGTGGCACGATCTCCCCTCACTGCAAGTTCCGCCTCCCAGGTTCATGCCATTCTTCTGCCTCAGCCTCCTGAGTAGCTGGGACTACAGGCGCCCGCCCCACGCCCAGCTAATTTTGTTTGTATTTTTAGTAGAGACGGGGTTTCATCGTGTTAGCCAGGATGGTCTCGATCTCCTGACCTCGTGATCCGCCCACCTTGGCCTCCCAAAGTGCTGGTATTACAGGCGTGAGCCACCGCGCCCGGCCATGTGATCATTTGTATATGCTGCTGATTCGGTTTGTAATCTTTTGTTAAGGATTTTTGTGTCTATGTTCATGAGGCTAGTCCTTTGTACTTTTCTTGTTGCATCATTTTCTGACCTTGGTGGAAGGATAGTACCGGCTTCATACAGTGAGGTAGGAAACGCTTCCTCCTCTTTTATTCTACGAAATATTTGGCATTATTTCTCTTTCAGTACTTGGTAGAATTTACCAGTGAATCTATCTGGGTTGAACTTTCATTTGTGAGAAGATTTTTTTTTTTTTTTTTTTTTGATATGGAGTTTTGCTCTGTCGCCCAGGCTAGAGTGCAGTGGCGCGATCTCCGCTCACTGTACCTCCACCTCCTGAGTTCAGGCGATTCCCCTGCCTCAGCCTCCCGAGTAGCTGGGACCACAGGCGCCCGCCACCACGCCCGGCTAATTTTTTGTAGTTTTAGTAGAGACGGGGTTTCACCGTCCTAGCCAGGATGGTCTCCATCTCCTGACCTTGTGATCCGCCCGCCTCGGCCTCCCAAAATGCTGAGATGACAGGCGTGAGCCACCGCGCCCGGCCAAGAAGATTTTAAATGACTAATTCAATGTCTTTAGTTGTTACAGATCTTTTCCAATTTTTGGTTTCTTCTTAAGTCAGTTTTTAAAGTTTGTGCCTTTACAGGAATTCATCCATTTCATCTAAGTATTTTACTTTGTTGGTATAAAGCATTCATAATATTCTCTAAGAAGCCTTTTAGTTTCTGCAGGGTCCGTGACATATGCTCTTTAATTCCTGAATTTGATCATTTGTATGTTCTTTCTCTCTCTTTTTTTTATTACTTTTTTTTTGAGATGGAGTCTAGTTTTAGATCTCTTTATATTTATCCTACTTTGGGTTGACTGAGCTTCTTCAATTTGTAGATGAATGTTGTTTTAATCAAATTTGGGAAATGTCTGGCCATTTTTGTCTTCAAATACTTTTTCTGCCCCTTTTTCTCTCCTGGGACTGCCATTACATGCATGTTGGCACGGTTCATATTGTCTCACAAGTCTCTGAGGCCCTTTTCATTTTTCTTCAAATTTTTTTCTCCGTTCTTCAGATTGGATAATTTTTTTTTTTTTTTTTTGAGATGGAGTTTTGCTTTTATCGCCCAGGCTAGAGTGCAATGGCACGATCTCAGCTTACTGCGACCTCTGCCTCCGATTCTCCTGCCTCAGTCTCCCAAGTGGCTGGGATTACAGGTGTGAGCCACCTTGCCCAGCTAATTTTTGTACTTTTAGTACAAACGGGGTTTCACCATGTTGGCCAGGCTACTCTTGAACTCCTGACCTAGTGATCTGCCCGTCTCAGCCTCCCAAAGTGCTGGGATTACAGGAGTGAGCCACTGCGCCTGGCCCAGATTGGATAATTTCTGTTCATTGATCTGTGGTCAAGTTCATTGTTTCTTTTTTCTGTCATGTGACATCTGCCCCTCTAGTGATTTTTTTTTTCATTTCAGTTATACTTGTCAACTCCAGAATATCCATGTGTTTCTTTTTTATAATTTTTTTTCACTTTTTAAATATAATCCATGGGGTCACATTTTTTATATTTCGTTTCTTTATTGAGTGTCTCTATTTGCTGATTCATTGTTGATATGCTTTCCTTTCATTCTTTACACATAGTTTTCTTTAGTTCTTAGAACATCTTTATATTTCCTGCTTTGGAGTTTTGGTCTGAAAAAGTCAACATCAGAGGACACTCAGGGACAGTTGTTTTTGGAATAGGGGATCATAAATTTGTGTTTCTTTGTATATCTTGTAATGGCTTTGTGGAAAACCAGACATTTTAAATGATAGACTATAGCAGCTTTAAAGTATTATTTTTCTCCCTTGAGGGCTGTTGTTGCTGCTATTTTTCTGTTTGTTTCTTTTGTAATTTGCCTCAACTTAGTTTGTGAACTCTGTCCCCTCCATGATGTGCAGCCACTGATGTCTCTGATTGTGTACTTTTTTTTTTTTTTTTTGAGATGGAGTCTTGCTCTGTCGCTCAGGCTGGAGTGCAGTGGTGCAATCTTGGCTCACTGCAATCTCTGCCTCCCGGGTTCAAGCGATTATCGTGCCTCAGCCTCCCAAGTAGCTGGGATTGCAGCTGTGCACCACCATGCCTGGCTAATTTTTTTATTTTTAGCAGAAATGGAGTTTCACCATGTTGGCCAGGCTGGCCTTGAACTCCTGACCTCAGGTGATCTGCCCGCCTTGGCCTCCCAAAGTGCTGGGATTACAGGTGTGAGCCACCGTGCCCGGCCTCTGATTATGTTTTTATTATTTATTTATTTTAAGACAAGTTCTTGCTCTGTCACCCAGCCCGGAGTGCAATGGGATGATCATAGCTCACCGCAGCCTCAACTTCTGGGTTCAAGTGATCCTCCCATCCCAGCCTCCCAAGTAGCTGGGACCACAGGCACGCACCACCATGCCCAGCTGGCCATGGGATATACTTATATTGAAAAAGTGAATTATTATTTATCTGAAATTCAAATTTAATTGTACATCCTGTTTGTGTTTTTCTAAATATGGCAACCCTACCTGGGGGGATCTTCTTGTAGTAATTAATGCGGTGAGCTGAGGGTGCTCCCACATACCTGTTTCCTTCCCATCCTCATTCCCATTTGATGACCTCGCTTTGAGATGGAGTCTCGCTCTGTCCCCCAGGCTGGAAGTGCAGTGGCGCGATCTCAGCTCACTGCAAGCTCCGCCTCGTGAGTTCACACCGTTATCCTGCCTCAGCCTCCCGAGTAGCTGGGACTACAGGTGCCCGCCACCATGCCCGGCTAATTTTTTGCATTTTTGGTAGAGATGGGGTTTTACCGTGTTAGCCAGGATGGTCTCGATCTCCTGACCTTGTGATCCGCCTGCCTCGGCCTCCTAAAGTGCTGGGATTACAGGCGTGAGCCACCGCGCCCGGCAGATGACCTCACTTTTTATTTCACCAAGGAAATTACAGCAACTACAAGAGACCTGCTGGGAGCCCTCACCACGTCCTCCCTCCACCCACCCTGAGTCTGCACTCTGCCCCCTCCACTGCCACGAGGAAAGGACTGCTCCCACCTGCCACAGACCCCCGTTGTGCACATGTCACATGAGCCTGTGGACAAGCCCTGCCATGCAGGCCCCTTCCTGTTGTGTTTGTATTGCTGACAGCACACCATTCCTGCCTGGTTCCTGTATATACCCATTTTACAGATGAGAAAACCGAGGCTCAGTTTAAGGCACAGATTAAGATTATACAATCAGCCGGGCATGGTGGCTCATGCCTGTAATCTCGGCACTTTGGGAGGCCAAGGTGGGCGGATCACTTGAGCTCAGGAATTCAAGACCAGCCTGGCCAACATGGTGAAACCCCATCTCTACTAAAAATACAAAAATTAACCAGGCGTGGTGGTGGGCACCTGTAGTTTCAGCTGCTCTGGAGGCTGAGGCAGGAGAATGACTTGAACCTGGGAAGTGGAGGTTGGAGTGAGCCAAGATTATTGTGCCACTGCACTCCAGCCTGGACGACAGAGCGAGAATCCATCTCAAAAAAAAAAAAAAGATTATACAATCAATAAGATCTGATAGCTACAGTATAGTGTAAAAAATAACACAACGGTAATCCCAGCACTTTGGGAGGCTGAGGCAGGTGGATCACTTGAGCTCAGGAGTTTGAGACCAGCCTGGCTAACATGGCAAAACCCTGTCTCTACTAAACATACAAAAATTAGCCAGGCGGGGTAGCATGGGCCTGTAGTCCCAGCTACTCAGCAGGCCGAGGTAGGAGAATCACTTGAACCTGGGAGGCGTAGTTTGCAGTGAGCCGAGATCGCGCCACTGCACTCCAGCCTGGGTGACACAGCGAGACTGCATCTCAAAAACAAAACAAAACAAAATAACAAAACCAAAAAAAAAAAAAAGGGCCGAGCACCGTGACTCATGCCTGTAATCCCAGCACTTTAGGAGGCCAAGGCAGTCAAATCACTTGAGCTCAGGAGGTCAAGACCAGCCTGGCCAACATGACAAAACCCCGTCTCTACTAAAAATACAAAAATTAGCCGGGCGTGGTAGTGGGCGTCTGTAATCCCAGCTACTCAGGAGGCTGAGGCAGGAGAATTGCTGGAACCCAGGCGATGGAGGTTGCAGTGAGCTGAGATTGCACCACTGCACTGCAGCCTGGGATACAGATCCAGACTGTCTCAAACAAAACAAAACAAAACAACAACCAGAAGGAAGTAGAGGCAGGTTTGACCCCAGGGCTGTTCCTCTGAAGGGTTCCCCATTCGTCCATCTCTTCTCTGAGCCCAGGACCTGGCCCTGTTTGGCCTGGAAACCTCCAAGGAGGAGCCACTGCCACCTCCCTGGGGCCTGGTGGGGGTCATAGGTTGGCCGGTACAAGCAATAGACCTGTTTTTATCCTTCGTTCAACACCCGAGTCTCAGCAGACGTCACCCAACCCATCCTTGGCTGATTCAGGCAGTGAGAAGGGTCCCGCCAGAAGACCCCCAGGTACCCTTCAGTCTCTGCAATGGGAGGGTGGACCCTGAGATCTTCTGCACCCCAAGACCACACAGCACAGGAGAGGAGCACGTCTCCAAAGAGAAGCTGGGCTATGTCTGGAAACGGGCAAGCGAAACAGGACCTGTGGCCCTTCCCACTGGATGGGGAGGAGCTGAGGAAGGCATTTCGGAGGAGGTGACGTCTTACGGGGAAATTTGTGTGCTGGAATCAAAGTGAGGGAAGGGCTTTGGGGTGGAGTGGCCAGTAGGAGCAAAGGCTTGGAGGCCAGAGAGAATCCGAGCGGCACACAGGCTGGGGAGGGGTTGGCCAAGCCTCGGACACCGGCCTCTGCATCTTGAGCCTATTACTGACCCAAGTCCCAGTATCACCAGGTCCCAGTGATTCCTCGCAGCAGCCAGCGTCCCTCCCCTTGTCTCATTCCTGCTGGCTCTGACTTCCTAGCTCAGTGCTTCTCCAGGCCTCAGTTTCCCCTCTTCCAAGGCCAGGGCCCGCTCCCCTTCCCGGGGCTGCCAGGAGCCTAGAGCGTGGGAAACGGCTCTGCTCTGTGTCCGGGGCCAAAGACACGCCGGGGCGGTCGTGCCAGCCAGGCTCTCGGGCTCTTGGGCGCTCGCCACACTCTGGCGGCCAAACAATGCCCACCTCTGAGTAGAGCTGTGGGTGGCGGTAACCATGGTGAGGGGCCCTCCACGCCAACTGCCCATCCGGGGTCAGTCGGGCCCGTGGCCCTGGTTCCGGCTTTGTCTCGGGGCTGGAACTGGGCCCGGGGATGGGCTCTGAATGGCTGGCGGGCGGGAGGGCACTGCCCACCACATAGCGGCGGCTGCTGGCCGGAGAGAGGGTCTGGGGTTGAGGAGAGGGCAGCCCAGCTGTTTCTGGGGTCCTGAATTCGCAGTGGTGTCTGGGTGGGAGCCCCAGCTGGTCGCTGTGCCCATTGGCAGCACCTTCCTTAACACCCCAGCCCCCTGTGCCCACTGTAAGGACAGGGCCTGGTGTGCCCCTGGAAGGAGGTGATCCCCGTCTCCAAGTTCTGGGATGTTCCAGGCAGTTGGCCAGAGCACAGCGGGTCCGCTCCAGCCTCTCAGCCTGGACGAGGCTCCATCTGGCCACTGGCTTGCCCACCCCCAGTTCCCCCAGTCCCTCCGTGACTGGCGGGAAATGGGCATGAGTGTGAGGCCTCTGCCAGGGCACAGAGTGACCTCCCCAGCTCTGGGGTTAGAGTCCCCCAAAAATTGTGGTTGCAAAACCCATGTTTGCAAACTCAAGACCTTGTTTAATAAAAAAGAGTAAGGAGGCCAGGCACTGTGGCCAGGGGGAGGAGAGCTGGCAGGGGCAGTGAGATGGGGGCTGCACCGTACTCTGGGCACTGGGTTCCCTCGGGCAATGTCCCTGGTGGGCCAAGGCTGCCCTTTTTGTCCCTCTACCTGTGCTTGGCAGTCCAGGGGCTAGGGAATTTGAGAGGGGAGGCCTTTGGGTCTCACCCAAGCCGGGTGATGGCAAGGGAAAGGGACTCTCATTTCCCAGCCCCAGAGAGACCACGGTCCTCCTTCAAGTACCCGCAAGACAAGAAGGCCCCAACTCCCCCTCCCCTAGGCCACTCCTGTCCCAATCTGGCCCCTGCCCCAGGTGTGGTGTGGAGGCCACGACCCCGCCCCAACTGCTGGTTCCCTCGGTCCCTCCCTGTCCTAAGACACCATGGTCCCCCAGTGCCCCAGCCCCTGTCCCCTGGGACCCCAGCCCAGCCCTGCTCGTCTTCTCACTTCTGGGGTCTTCTCACGTCTGGGGCTCGGATGCCTCGCCTGTGCCTTGCTGGGCGAGTGGAGGCACTGCCTGGTGCTGAAAAGACAGCTCCGGCCAGCCGGTGCCCCCAGAGAGCAGACCCAGACAGATGCAGAAATGACGCAGTGGGTGAGGGGCACAGAGACCTGTCAGGGAGCGGGAGCTGGGGCAACGTCTGGGTACATGGGATGCCCCTGGCTACTGCTGAGGCCGTGCCCCAGCCCCAGGTCTACGCATTAAACTTCATCCTCTACACAGCCCCAGTCTCCCACAGGCCCCAGCTTATAGAGACTGTTGTTGTTCCATTTTGCAGAAGAGGAAACTGAGGCAGAGCAAGGGAAGTTTCCCACCGTCCCCATGTGGAAGGAGTGTGGCCCCCACTGGGGCACTCATCTGCAGGCACAGTCCAGAACATGTGTGCCTGGACGCTGGACCAAGCACGGGGCCTCTGCCTCTCCATGATGATTTTATTTATTTATTTATTTATATTTTTGAGACGGAGTCTCGCTCTGTCGCCCAGGCTGGAGTGCAGTGGCGAGATCTCGGCTCACTGCAAGCTCCGCCTCCTGGGTTCACGCCATTCTCCTGCCTCAGCCTCCTGAGTACCTGGGACTGCAGGCACTCGCCACCACGCCTGGCTAATTTTTTATATTTTTAGTAGAGATGGGGTTTCACTGTGTTAGCCAGGATGGTCTTGATCTCCTGACCTCATGATCCACCCGCCTCAGCCTCCCAAAGTGCCGGGATTACAGGCGTGAGCCACCACGCCTGGCTGATGATTTTATTTTATTTTGAGATGGAGTCTCACTGTCAACCAGGCTGGACTGCAATGGTGCAATCTCGGCTCACTGCAACCTCCGACTCCTGGGTTCAAGTGATTCTTCTGCCTCAGCCTCCCAAGTAGCTGGGATTACAGGCATGCGCCACCACACCCGGCTAATTTTGTATTGTTAGTAGAGACAGGGTTTCACTATGTTGGTCAGGCTGGTCTCGAACTCCTGACCTCAGGTGATCTGCCTGCCTTGGCCTCCCAAAGTGCTGGGATTACAGGCGTGAGCCATCACGCCCGGCCCTCCATGATGATTTTATTTTCTAAATATTTTATCTGGAGATACATAGCATGCAGATTACAGGCGTGAGCCACAGTACCCAGCCAGTGGGCTGGATTCTGAAATGCAGAATTCAAGGACATCAGTGGAAAATCTGTAGAAAATGGAATAAATTCTGTAGCTTCGTTAGCAGTGTTACAGCAATGCTTTTTCTTAGTTTTGATGCAGATGCTCTGGGGATGTGACATGTTTACTCTGCATCTGCACTGCCTTTGCAATAAATAAAATGTGGTCTATCATGCAATGGAATACTATTCAGTCATAAAAAAGGAAGGAAATTCTGACAACTGCTATGACATGGATGAACCTTGAGGACGTTATACTCTGTGAAATAAGCCGGTCCAAAAGGGGCAAACTCTGTATGTGTCCACTTATATAAGAACAGTCAAATCTATGGAGACAGAAAGGAGAATGGTGGTTACAGGGGCAGGGGAGGGAATGGGGAGTGAATGTTTATGGGGGATGGGTTTCAGTTTGGGAAGATGAAAAGTTTTGTGGATAAAGGGTAGTGATAATCACACAACACTGTGAATGTGCTTAATGCCACTGAACTAACTGTACACTTTAGAAATGGTTAAAATGGAGCTGGACAAGGTGGCTCATGCTTGTAATCCCAACATTTTGGGGGGCTAAGGCAGAAGGATCAATGGAGTTTGGGAGTTCAACACGAGCCTGGGCAACATAGTGAGACCCCCTCATCTCTAAAAAAAACAAAATGTTTACTGGGTGTGGTGGCGCATGCCTGTGGTCCTAGCTACTTGGGAGGCTGAGGCGGCTGGATCACGAGGTCAGGAGATTGAGACCATCCTGGCTAACACGGTGAAACCCCGTCTCTATCAAAAATACAAGAAATTAGCCGGGTGTGGCGGCCGGCACCTGTAGTCCCAGCTACTCGGGAGGCTGAGGCAGGAGAACGGCGTGAACCCGGGAGGCAGAGCTTGCAGTGAGCCAAGATCATGCCACTGCAATCCAGCCTGGGCGACAGAGCGAGACTCTGTCTCAAAAAAAAAAAAAATGTTTACTGGGTGTGGTGGCGCATGCCTGTTGTCCCAGCTACTTGGGAGGCTGAGGTGGGAGGATTGCTTGAGCCCAGGAGGTCAAGGCTGCAGTGAGTTATGACTGAGCCACTGCACTCCAGCCTGTGGGACACAGGGAGACCCTGTCTCAAAAATTAAAAAGGCCAGGCACAGTGGCTCACACCTGTAATCCCAGCACTTTGGGAGACTGAGGCAGGCGGATCATGAGGTCAGGAGATTGAGACCACCCTGGCTAATGCGGTGAAACCCTGTCTCTACTAAAAATACAAAAAATTGAGACCGGGCGTGGTGGTGGGTGCCTGTAGTCCCAGCTACTTGGGAGGCTGAGGCAGGAGAATGGTGCGAACCCGGGAGGCGGAGGTTGCAGTGAGCCGATATCACGCCGCTGCTCTCCAGCCTGGATGAAAGAGCGAGACTCCGTGTCAAAAAAAAAAAAAAAAAAGAAAAGAAAAAATTAAAAAAAGAATAAAAGAATCCATGATCCTACATGACACTTAGGCATCATTCCAATCTGTATTGATTACTTTTATTTTAGGGTAAAATCTACACAGTAGAAGATTTGCCATTTTAACCTTTTTTTTTTTAGATGGTGGGGGGGTCTCACTGTTTCTCAGGCTGGTCTTTAACTCCTGGCCACAAGCGGTCTTCTCGCCTCAGCCTCATAAGTAGCTGGAACTATAGGCACCCACCATCATGCCTGGCTAATTTTTGTATTTTTAGTAGAGACGGGGTTTCGCCATGTTGGCCAGGCTGGTCTCAAACTCCTGACCTCAAGTGCCACCTGCCTCGGGCTCCCAAAGAGCTAGGATTACAGGCGTGAGCCAGCACATCCAGCCTTTTGTCCACTGTTTTTTGTTGTTATTGTTTTTGTTTGTTTGTTTGAGACAGAATCTAGCTTTGCTGCCCAGGCTAGAGTGCAGTGGTGCAATCTCAGCTCACTGCAACCTCCATCTCCCAGATTCAAGCAATTCTTCTGCCTCAGCCCCATGGAGTAGCTGGGACTACAGGCACTTGCCACCACACCCGGCTCATTTTTGTATATTTAGTAGAGACAAGATTTTACCATGTTGGCCAGGTTGGTCTCAAACTCCTGGCCTCAAGTGATCCTCTTGCCTCGGCCTCCCAAGTGCTGAGATTATAGGCATGGATTGTTGTTTTTGTTGTTGCTGTTGAGTTATAGGTGTTCTTTATATATTCTGTATATTAGTCCCGTATCAGATATATGATTTGCAAATATTTTCTCCCATTCTGTGGCTTGCCTTTTCAGTTGGTTGATAGTTTCCTTTGATGCACAAAAGTTTTAAATTTTGATGAGGTCTAATTTATCTCGGCCAAGCACTGGTGGCTCACACCTATAATCCCAGCACTTTGGGAGGCCAAAGCAGGAGGATCACTTGATCTCATGAGTTTAAGACCAGCCTGGCCAACATGGCAAAACCCCGTCTCTACTAAAAATACAAAAATTAGCCGGGCATGGTGTGTGCCTGAAATCCCAGCTACACAGGAGTCTGAGGCAGGAGAATTGCTTGAACCTGGGAGGCAGATGTCACAGTGAGCTGAGATTGCACCACTGCACTCCAGCCTGGGTGACAGAGCAAGACTCTGTTTGAAATAATATTAGAGGCCTGGTGCAGTGGCTCACACCTGTAATCCCCGCAGTTTGGGAAGCCGAGGCAGGTGGATCTTTTGAGGTCAGGAGTTTGAGACCAGCCTGGCCAACATGGTAAAACCCTGTCTCTACTGAAAATACAAAAAAAGTAGCTGGGCATGGTGGTGGGCACCTGTAATCCCAGCTACTTGGGAGGCTGAGGCAGGAAAATCACTTGAACCTGGGTAGGCAGAGGTTGCAGTGAGCCGAGATCGGACCACTGCACTGCAGCCTGGGCGACAGAGAGAGACTCCATTTCAACTAATAATAATAATAGAAATAAAATAGAAAATAAAAGCCCATCACAATAAATGAGATGTGCTTGAATCATCCCAAAACCATCTCCTACCCTCTGGTCAGTGGAAAAATTGTCTTCCACGAAACCAGTCCTGGGTGCTAAAAAGGCTGGGGACCGCTGGTGTAAAGTGAGGGTCCAGTGTCTTTTTTTGTGCATGGAGACGCAGCCTTCCCAGCCCCATGGGTTTATCTGTGCTGATTTTTCACTTCTTGTTCTGACCAGGAGACACCTGGCTCCCATGATGCACAACTTACTTATTTGTTCAATCCCAGTGTTCGTTGTTTCAGAATTGCTAAGATGTACCCCTGGGAGAACCAAACCTACTAACTAGAGTCCAGTGTTTGTACACAGTTGGTTTTGTCCTGAGCTTCAGGATCTAGACAAAACAGTGTTGTCCAAAATCATTGAGAGCAGCCTCTCCCCCACTCCCTCTCCCTGAGTGATGTCACACATTTGTAATTCAATTAGAGTCCGTTGTCACAGGCCGCGTTCCTCCTGGGTTCCCCTGACATCCTGGCTCATTTAAAAAAATTTGCATACAGCGAAGTTCATTCTTTGTGCTGTGGACTTGCATGGGTTTTGAAAAATGCAAGGAGTCACGCGTCCACTGGTGCACCCGACAGAACAGCTCCAGCTCCGAGACCATTTCCCGGGCAGCGAGAACCCCTGCCCACCACTGCCTATGATATTTAAGAAAAAAAGACACAGATTTTTTGAGATGCAATTCACATGCCATGCAATTCATTCGTTAAAGGTAAAATTCCATCATTTTGGGCATGCTGTATAGCGATTTTTTTTTCTTTTTGTGGAGAATGGGGTCTCACTATATTGCCCCGGCTGGTCTTGAACTCCTGGGCTCAAGCGATCCTCCCTCATCTGCCTCCCTAAGTGCTGGAAGTTCAGGCATGAACCAGCACGGCTGGCCTAAATTTTCTTGTATGTGTGTGGTAAAATACACATAACAAGCTGAATACAGTGGCTCATGCCTGTAATCCCAGCACTTTGGAAGGCTGAGGCAGGAGGATCACTTGGGCCCAGGAATTCAAGGCTGCAGTGAGCTATGGTTGAGCACTGCACTCCAGTGTGGGCAACAGAACAAGACTCTGTCTCTACAAAAAAGAAAATAATACGTGCAATGAACAATTTGCCACTGTAACCATTTTTAAGTGTACAATTCAGTGGCATTGATTGTGTTCACCATATTGTGCAACCATCACCCCATTACCAAAACTTTTTCATCATCCCAGACGGAAACTCTGATGATTTCTTTTTCTTTTTTTATGATTTCTTAAATGAGCCTACAATGTAACAAACTTTCAAAGTACTGTAGGTATACATGGAAAAATGCAATGAATATTGGCTCATGCCTGTAATCCCAGCAATTTGGGAGGCCGAGGCGGGCAGATCACCTGAGATCAGGAGTTCGAGACCAGCCTGGCCAACATGGTGAAAACCTGTCTCTACTAACAATATGAAAAAAAAAAAATTAGCTGGGTTTGGTGGTGGGCACCTGTAATCCCAGCTACTTGGGAGGCTAAGGCGGGAGAATTGCTTGAACCCAGGAGGCGGAGGTGCAGTGAGCTGAGATTGCACCACTGCACTCTAGCCTGGGTGACAAGAGCAAAACTGTCATAAATTAAAAAAAAAAAAAAAAAAAAAAAAGAAATGCATGAAACCCAAGATAGGTAGGTAATGTGTCGGGCAACTGGAGTAAAACCTTCACGTTGAATCCAGGGGGTGGGTATGTGGGTGCTGGCTGAAAAATATTTCAACTTTTCTTTTCTTTTGAGACAGGGTCTTGCTCTGTCACCCAGGCTGGAGTGCAGCAGGGCAGTTAACAGCTCACTGCTGCCTCCGTCCTCCCGCCTCAGCCTCCCAAGTAGCTGGAACTACAGGCACATGCCACCATGCCCAGCTAATTTTTTATTTTTATTTTTATAGAGACGAGGTCTCGCCATGTTGCCCAGGTTGGTCTTGAACTCCTGGGCTCAAGCAATCCTCCCACCTCGGCCTCCCAGAGTGCTGGGATTACAGGTGTGGGCCACTGTACCTGGCCTATTTCAACTTTTCTATGTGTTTGAAAATTTTCATAATAAAATGTTGGGGAAAATGTTTGCGGATTTTAAATGTGCACCCTGGCCTACCATAGCACCCCCAGGTCTCAGTCCCCTATTCAGGGGCAGCCTCTGAAGCCAGGTTCTCCAAATCCTTCCAGAGGCAGTCAGTCAGCAGTCAAGCATCTACACGTCTCTTCTCTGTCCCACCAGTGAGGCAGGCCTTGGCAGCAGACGGGTCTTGGCCTTGTTCTGCCTTTGCCTTTTTATTGTTGTTTGTTGTTGTTTTTTGAGATGGAGTCTCGCTCTGTCACCCAGGCTGGAGTGCAATGGCACAATCTTGGCTCACTGCAACCTCTGCCTCCTGGGTTCAAGCGAATCTCCTGCCTCAGCCTCCTGAGTAGCTGGGATTACAGATGTGCGCCACCATGCCTGGCTAATTTTTTTGTATTTTTAGTAGAGACATGGTTTCACCATGTTGGCCAGGCTGGTCTCGAACTCCTGACCTCAAGCGATCCTCATGCCTCGGCCTTCCAAGGTGCTGGGACTACAGGCATATCCACCGCACCTGGCCCCACCCTCTGCTCTCAGAAGGGAGGAACCACCCTGGGGCTTCATGGTCACCCCCTACACATATGGCCCTGGTGGGTCCCCAGCCCTGCCTGGGTGGTGCTGAGCCCATGTCGGCCTCCCAGGAGCCCAGGCTGGCTGAGCTGCAGGAAAATCCGCGTCATCCCTGCACTGACATTGGCCACAGAGAGAGGCAGGACAGCTGTCACTGAACCTGCAGGAAGCAGGTGAGTGAGGCACAGGAGTCCCGGCTGCGATGGGGGCGTGGGGGGCACTGGCAGCTGCACCAGGCCAGGCTGAGACTTCCTGGGGCTGGTGGACCACTCACTTCCTTGGTGGGGATGGAGGCAGGTGGACCCACGTGGACCATATCCTACTGCACTTGCCCGGCCCTGTACGTGCCCCTCCTCACAGCCACCCATCTTACAGAAGGGGAAACTGAGACTGTGATTCACTTAGGTCCACGCAAGGTTTCTTCTCCCACCATTCAGCTCAGAGCCGGGCCCTGGGCTTTGCAGCAAACAGGACAGGCTGGGCCCAGCTCCCCTCCCTGGTTCTCCTCCTCTCAGCCCCTGGACTCAGGCCCAGGCTGTCCTCTTGTGGAAACCAAAACTGTGGGTTCAGGAATGCGGGTCCACCTGCCCCATGCTGGTAAAGGAGCTTTGCAGCCTGGCTTTGGGTTGAGGCCATGTCGGGAGTGCCCTCTGCTGGCCGGTCTGTTCCTCACGGGGCCCTGAGAGGGCTCCCGTGGGGAGGGGTCAGCAGGACATCCCCCCACCCTGGGGAGACCACCAACCTCTGTCCTGGTGGAGAGAGAGGAACAGAGCAGAGGCCAGAACAGGGGAGAAGTTGGTTTTAAAGCAGAGGTTTCGGCCGGGCGCGGTGGCTCACGCCTGTAATCCCAGCACTTTGGGAGGCTGAGGAGGGTGGATCACTTGAGCCCAGGAGCTCGAGACCAGCCTGGGCAACATGGTGAAATCCCATCTCTACTAAAAACAAAAATTAGCTGAGCGTGGTGGCTCATGCCTGTAATCCCAGCACTTTGGGAGGCCAAGGTGGATGGATCACCTGAGGTCAGGAGTTTGAGACCAGCCTGGCCAACATAGTAAGACCCCGTCTCTAATAAAAATACAAAAATTAGCCGAGCATGGTGCTGTGTGCCTGTAATCCTGGCTACTCAGGAGGCTGAGGCAGGAGAATCACTTGAACCTGGGAGACGGAAGTTGCAGTGAGCTGAGATTGCGCCACTGCACTCCAGCCTGGGTGACAGAGCAAGACTGTGTCTCAAGAAGAAAGAAAGAAAAGAAAGAAGGAAAGAAAGAAAGAAAGAAAGAAAGAAAGAAAGAAAGAAAGAAAGAAAGAAAGAGGGCAGGGAGAGAGGGAGGAAGGGAAAGAAGAAAGAAAGAGAGAGAGAGAAAAGAAAGAGAAAGAAGGAAGGAAGGAAAGAACGAAGGAAAAAAGGGAAGAGAGGGGAGGGGAGAGAAGGAGAAAAGAAAGCAAGCAGAAGTTTCAGGCCAGGCACTCCTGGGGGCAGCTTTGCCTGCAGCCGATACCTTCTTTAAGTCTCACCATAGTGGCAGGTGTTTCAAAACAGAGATAGCAGACAGCACTTGAACCTCAGATGTTTTAAATTCAGAAGATCTGCCTGCTCTGGGTCCACAGGTCCCTGTGCATGGTTGGAAGGAGCTGGGCAGGATGGGGGTGGGGGCAGTGTGTGTTTCTACTAGGCACAGACCCCACCAACCCCTATTGCCCTGTGCCCGCCTGCCTCACTTAGGCACGTTTGCCCTCCTGGCCCTGTGAACGTTTGAGTTGCTCCTTGACCCCGCAGAGAGCCTGGAGCTTTGGCCAGCACGTGTCGTTAGGAGGCCTGTGTCGTTAGGGCAGCTGTGCTTCCCTGGACAGGCCCAGCCCAGGGCATCTGCCTGAATCTCACCCCAACTCCAGACAGAGAACTGAAGGGGAGACAGGTTCTCCCAGAGACGCGGCTTAGCGCGCCGGGGGCAGGGGCTGCCCTGCTCGACCTTCCGCAGGCGCTTTAGCTGGAGACAACACCCTCCTGATGCCTTTCTGTCTCTGGAGGCGTCAAGGAGTGTGTGGGCACTTTCTAAGGGGCCTCTGCCATGACACAGGGGAGGAGCAGATTTAATTCAGCTCTGGAATTTGCTTCTGGTCAGCAGAGCGATGGGCTGCTCTGGGGAGGTAGTGAGCTGGCTGTCCTAAAAAGAGTTCAAGTGGAATGTGCTCTGGGCCAGCCTGGGGGCTGGGGTAGGATCTGGTCCCTGGCATCCAGATGAGGCAGTGTGATGGGAGGGAAGGGCCTCAATGAAAGCCAGGGCTGCAAGAGCCCAGCAGGAGGTGAGGGAAGGCTTCCCAGAGGAGGTGTCTTCTGAGCTGAAGGAGCAGGTGGGGGAATGGGCCACTGGGGCTGCAGCTCTGGGCTGAGGCCAGATCAGACAGGAAGCTGCGCTTTGTGCTGAAGGTGGTGGGAGCCATGGAAGGTGTGATAGGAAGGGCAGCAGCTCCTCCAGCAGGACGTGTGGAGACCATAGCTCCCTGCACCCCATTTTATGGATGGGGAGACTGAGGATCAACATTGCTTCAGGTTCTGGGGCCCCTGTGATCTGGTTTGCAAACTGGAGTGGAGAGAAGGGCCAGCTCCAACTCTCACTTGCTGAGCAACCCTGAGTGAGTCACTCAGTCTCCCCGAGCCTGTTTGTACATCTGTAAAATGAGCCTCACACTCCACACCTTGCCAAGTTCTTGGGAGAAGGTGCAGGCCTGGTCCCCGGGTCGTCCCCAGCCTCAGCCACCCCACAATAAGAAAAGAGCCTGTCATCTCACACTTTTGCACACTCTCACCTTGCATGGTTGTTGGGGAGGCAGAGCTTTGCAGGGAGGGAGGCTTTTGTTTGCAGGGAAACTGAAGCCAGAGAGGGTGAGCAGGCAGCTTGGGTCTCAAGGCAAGGGCCTGGCAGGCCAAGCCGGACATCTTCCCTGCCGGGCTCAGAGCCGCCAGAACCAGGAGCAGGCAGGCCTGACCACAGATCCAGGTCCCGCTGTGTGGGTCCCCACTTACCCACGCCCCAGTCCCGCCCAGGGCCAGGGCTTGTCAGTGCATGTCTCCCAGCTGTCCCCAGCCCCTCCCGGTGGACACAAAGGCCAGGCCTCTCGAAGAGGCGAAGAGGCAGCAGGAAGGGGCTCCTGCCAGCTGGGCCGTGGATGCAGGCTGGGAAGTGAGTGGAGACAGGAAGGAAGCCGCACAGCTGGAGACTGGGCAGCCATTGTGTCACCTGGAGCGGGGGCGCTGTGGTCTGCCCTCAGATGCCTCCCCAGTGCTGGAGGGCAGTGGGGGTTGCTGGGCCCTCCTCTCTCCGGGCCCCACCCTTCTGCTGACTTCCTGCCCCCACCCCAGCCTCAGTTTCCCCATTTATAAAACCTTAGGAGGCAAGACCTGTGGGAATTATACAGTAGCATTATAACAAGTGCCAGGCCGGGTGCAGTGGCTCATGCCTGTAATCCCAGCACTTTGGGAGGCCAAGGTGGGTAGATCACCTGAGATTAGGAGCTCGAGGCCAGCCTGGCCAACAGGGTGAAACCCTGTCTCTACAAAAAATTTAAAAATTAGCCGGGTGTGGTGGCGCACACCTATAATCCCAGCTACTCAGGTGGCTGAGGCATGAGAATTGCTTGAACCCGGGAGGTGGAGGTTGCAGTGAGCCAGGATTGTGCTACTGCACTCCAGCCTGGGCAACAGAGCAGGACTCTGTCTCAAAAAAAAAAAAAAAAAAAGGAAAGAAATTAGTGAGGGGTGGTGGCTCACACCTGTAATCCCAGCACTTTGGGAGGCTGAGGCGGGCAGATCACCTGAGGTCAAGAGTTCGAGACCAGCCTGGCCAGCATGGCAAAACCCCATATCTCCTAAAAATACAAAATTAGCCGGGAGTGGTGATGGGTGCCTGTAAACTCAGCTACTCGGGAGGCTGAGGGAGGAGAATCGCTTGAACCTGGGAGGCAGAGGCTGCTGTGAGCCCAGACTGCACCACTGCACTCCATCCTGGGCAACAGAGTGAGACTCTGTCTAAAAAAGAAAAAAAAAAAAGACTGGGCGCGGTGGTTCACGCCTGTAATCCCAGCAATTTGGGAGGCCGAGGCAGGCGGATCACAAGGTCAGGAGATCGAGACCATCCTGGCTAACACGGTGAAACCCCGTCTCTACTAAAAATATAAAAAAATTAGCTGGGCATGGTGGCGGGCGCCTGTAGTCCCAGCTACTCGGGAGGCTGAGGCAGGAGAATGGCGTGAACCCGGGAGGCAGAGGTTGCAGTGAGCCGAGATCGCACCACTGCACTCCAGCCTGGGTGACAGAGCCAGACTCCGTTTCAAAAAAAAAAAAAAAAAAATCAAGTGCCAGCCGTTGTCTAGGCATGCTGTCATCTGAAGTAACTCATTGAGGCAGAAAGATATGCTGAAGGCACTCATTTTCCTGTTTCACAGAGGTCCCCAGAGCTCAGGGCCTTGCCGTGCACAGAGAGTGGCAGAGCTGAGGCTCAAACCCAGGCAGCCGTTCCCAAGTCCAGCTTCCCGTCTCTGCTCTCCTGTCTGTGCCACTGCAGACCTAATACTTTTATTCATCAATTCATTCATTCATTCATTCATTCGAGACAGGGGTCTCTGTCTGTTCAGGCTGGAGAGCAGTGGCACGATAATTGCTCCACCTCCTGGGCTCAAGCAGTCCTGCTGCCTCAGCCTCCTGAGTGGGTAGGACCACAGGTGTGAGCCACCATATCTGGTTAATTAAAAAAAAATTTTTTTTTTTAGTTGGAGTTTCACTCTTGTTGCCCAGGCTGGAGTGGAATGGCATGATCTCGGCTCACCGCAACCTCCGCCTCCCGGGTTTAAGCGATTCTCCTGCTTCAGCCTCCCGAGTAGCTGGGATTACAGGTGTGCGCCACCATGCCTGGCTAATTTTGTATTTTTAGTAGAGACGGGGTTTCTCCATGTTGGTCAGGCTGGTCTCAAACTCCCGACCTCAGGTGATCCACCCGCCTCGGCCTCCCAAAGTGCTGGGATTACAGGCATGAGCCACTACACCTGGCCAATTTTTGTATTTTTTGTAGAGATGGGGACTTGCTGTATTCCTCCAGCGGGTCTCCAACTCCTGGGGTCTCAAGGGATCCCCTTGCCATTGCCTGCCAGAGTTCTGGGATTACAGGCATGCACCTGGCCTAATACTTTCCTTTAAATAACTCACTTGTTAAGGCTAAGTACCTGCTGAGTTTCATCCTAAGCTGTGACGTCACTAGTTTCATGTGGATAAATAATAGATTGGTAGGTGGGCACATAGATGAATAGATAGATGGATGATTGATGTTGATGACAATGATGACGGATATAGATGATATATACATGACAGATGATAGATATTGATGATAGGTAGAGAGAGAGATGAAGAGATGCCCCGTGTTGGTAATTGTAGCAGAATTAACATGCAATTAGGAAATCTCATTGTGTGGGCCCCTGAAGTCACCTTCCCACCCCGGGGCTCTTCGAAGGCTGAGCCCTTCGCATACAGGAGGCAGGAGCCACACTCCCATTGTATAGGTGTGGAACCTGAGGCTGGTTGGGGGGATTTGTGGATGGTCATGCAGCCAGGAGGGGCAGGCCTGGGGGACTCTCCCCACAGTGCTCATGTCCCCTTATGAGGCCTCCGGGGCCTTCCTGCTCCCACCACACACCAGCCTGGCTCTCACCACCACACACACACGAGGCTGCTGGGACAGGCTCACGTCTCCCTCCAGGTGGGACAGGAGAAACAGGAAAGGCCCCTGCAGGAAGTAGGGGGAGAAGGAAGCCTTGGGGCCTCTGAGGAGATGGCTTGGACCAGGCAGGACATGAGTGCCCCAGGGCTGACCCTCCCCACCAGGGCTGAGCTGTGGCAAGAGCCTGAGCCCGGTGGTCCTGGGTGGGGACTGGCCCAGGCCACGCCTGCCCCTGCCTTTCAATCCCCTGGGCCCCGCTGGGATCTTCTGGCCCATGGCAGGTGCCCTCCCCACACAGGATGCCATCCGACACCCCTCCCCGGTCCATCCCGGCCGTATGCGAGAGCTTCAGCATCCTGGTGACAAAGTGAGGGGGTTGGGTCGTCTCTGGAGTGTCGGTCTCAGGGTCCCCCAGGCCCCAGCTTCCAGGGCTGCGTAGCGCCGGCCCCACCTGAGCCTCCCCCTGCCACCCCCTAGCAGCCAAACGCCTGCAGCCTTCTCAGAGTTTATTGAAGGTGGAGCTGTGAGGAGCACACGGGACCACAGACCCCCTCACCCAGCTGCCCCAGGGTGGGACTCCAGGTACCCTGGACATGGGACAAGCCGAGGCTGGCTCCTGGGGCTGCAGGTGCCACTCAGTAGCCCCGGTCCCTGCAAACATCCAAGGCACGCCCCTAGCTCCTGCCCTGCCCATGCACAGACCAGGGTGGGAGGTGGACCGTGGCCCTGCTCCCGTGGCTGGATGTGCAGGGCTGGCAGGGAGAGGAGCAGGGTGGGACGCCAGGCAGACAACCCCTCCCCAGGCGGAGGAGGGTCCCCGGATCAGGGTGAGAAGCAAAGTCCCTGCTGGGGTGGGCAGTGTGGGGCAGGAATGGGCAGGGGCCTGGGTGGAGGCAGGGACTTTACCCCCAGCTCAGGCCCCTCTTGGCCAGCTCCACCTGGGCCAGGCAGTGGTCACTCAGCACGCGCACCCTGGTGATGGCGCCCAGCGGCCTCTGATGGCGTGGGAACTGCAGCACCTTGTGCTCCGGGGCGTAGACGTGGAAGTGCTCCGCGTCCCAGCTGACCTCTATCTGGGCAGACTAACAAGAAGTTAGTCTCGAACCTGGGGTGGACATGGTGCGGGTCAAGAGCTGCAAAGAGCTGGGCCGGCCACCCAGCCCAAGGCCCAGGGAGGGGAGGGCGGTGCCGCTGACCTGTCCTCTCCAGAGTCAGCATGTCCCTGGACCAGCAGGTTCCAGCCGGGGGCCAGGCCGCCCGCACAGAAGGCTTTAGACTGAGTGGAAGAGACAGGGGGACCAGCCTCATGGGGCTGCAGCCTCCTCCCTCCCACCCCCACCCCCACCCCATCCCATCTGTCCAGGAAGGTCCCTGCCCACCCAGCCTGTCCCCAACCCAATGCCAGACATAGGCTAAGGCTCTGTTCGTCTGGTGTCTTTGTGACAGGGTGACCAGGGCTGGGGTGGGAGGGACACGCCTGCCCAGCAGGCCAGCTCTGGGGGGACCTTCACCCTGACGCCCTCTCAGCCCTGAGATCTGATGAGAGGCCAGAGCCCACACCCCATCTCTGTGCAGAGAGAGCATGGGTGGCTCAGGGAGCCCCCAGCCCTGCCCCGTTCTCCTTCTCCAGGTCCAGGGTCTGACCCACCTGCACTGCCATCTGCTCCCAGCCACGGTGGGAGGGCGTGGGGAGCCTGGGGATATAGATGGGGGGCTGGGGTGGGAAGTGCCGGGGGGCTGGGGGTGGGGAGCGCCAGGGGGGCTGGGGGTGGGGAGCGCCGGGGGTGGGGGGCTGGGGGTGGGGAGCGCCGGGCCCCACCCCCGGGTGACTTGGCAAGGTCTCTGGGCCCTTCCCAGCCCATATCTCCCTACCCCTTGGGCCTCTCCCTTCCAGCTGGTTCTCTGTGCAGGCACAAGGGAGATGGGTCACCTGCCCCTACTCCCCCAAGCCCTCTCCTGCCTGACTCTCACCCACTTCACTCCTTCAGGATCCAGGAAAGCAGCCACTCCTTTCTCACTGGGACGGCAAGGTCCAGGCAGGGACCCTGCCCCGGCTCTTCCTCCGGGATCACGGGCCCCTCCAGGGACTCGAACCCTCCCATCCGGCCAAGGGCAGGCTTAGGAGGGGAAGCTTGGCTGCCGACCCCTGCCCTGGCTTCCCGGGTCCCGTCTGACCACCTGGTGCTGCAGGGCCTGTCCCCCAGCCCACCCTGGCCCCTGCCGCCTGCCCCCACCGGCTCAGCCACCCCATGGGGCATACAGCAAGGATTAGGCCGGCGCTGGTCAGCGCATTCCAGGCTCTGGCAGGCGAGGGGAGGGCTTTTCCCACACCCAGGATGCTTCCCACCTCAGGCTGAGCATGGGGGGGGACCAGCTGGGCCCTCAAGGAGGAAGGGAGGTGAGCAGAGAGAGTCTCAGGCTGTCGGGCAGCTTTGGGGCCTCCGAGGACGGGAACCGGCCCGAAGTGGACCTGGAGGGGGCACGGAGCCCTAGGGCTGCTGCAGGTGGGTGTGTATGCAGTGTGTGTGCAGTGCGTGTGCAGCCGTGCGCAGCCATGTGCAGTGCGTGTGCAGTGATCTCGTGGGTGTGTATCCTGGCTGCAGGCCGGACGATTGTGTGAGCCCATGAGTGTGCGAGGCATGGGGTGTGAGTTCCAGAGACTCTGGGTGACAGGGAGGTTTGCTGTGCCCCTGCCTGTGTGTCTGAAGAGGCCTGGCCCCCAGGATGCCCCCGCCAGGATTCTCCATTCTCACGTCTCCTGCCGCCCTGTCCTCGTGTTCGAGTGGGCCCTCCAGTCCCCCATCCGCAGGGGTCCTTTCCAGCCATTCTCTCCAAGCCCTGGCAGGGCTGACCTGGGTCCTGCCTGACCTTTCCATGGGTGCTGCCGCTGGGGCCTGTGCCCGGACGTCCTGGTAGAAGGGTGGGACTGCTGAGGCCGGGAGGGGCCTCAAGGTGGTCGTGACTGTCCGCCAGCCCCCTGGGTGGTGCAGAGCAGTGCGGAGCGCGCGGCTGTGGAGCCCGTCTCTCCTGCCTGGCTCGTAGCAGGGCTGGCTGTGGCCCTGCAGGGGGCAGCCCTGGGCAGCAGAGGATGAGCCTGCCTGCCCGCCCCGGCCACATCCATGTCCCCATCCTGCCTGGCCGTCCTGGGGCCCAGCAAGCCACAGGTCCCTCCTACCTGCCTCCCCCAGAGGAGCACAGAGAGGGAAGCCCTCACCACAGCAGGAAGGGGAGCCAGTGCTTCCTCCCCCTCCCTGTCCTGCCCCCAGCCCCAGGGACAGCCCTGGTTTCAGCTGCGGAGTGAGGACACAGAGCAGGACTCTGGGTACAGGACTCAGGGCCAGGGCTGTGCAGAACATAGAGGCAGGGGGCTGGAACAGGCTTCCCACCAGCTGACAACCTGGCGCTCGTGGCCTCTGAGCCTCAGTCTCCCCCACCATCCGCTGGGCACAGCAGTCCAGCAATGCCATCTGCTGTCCATGCCTGGGTCCTGGCAGGGTAGGGTGGCCCAGGCAACCACAACCCTGGACACAGGAGCCCGGCCGTCATCCCCTCGCTTTGGGGTCTGTGGGAGCAGCGGTAGAGGGCCTGGGTCTCAGGAGCTGCCTAGAGCCCCAGACATCAGGGGCCCTGTGGGTGGGGCTTGAGCCCCAGACTTGCCGGACAGAAGGCTTGCGTGCCACTGCCTGGGATGAGGGGGGCCTGAGGTCCCTGCTTCTGCCAGGCCCACTCCTCTCTGAGCCTCAACCTCCCCATCCGGGCAGTGGGCTTGTGTTACAGGAAGCTCAGCAGGCTTCGAGGCCAAAAGGGCTGTGGGAGCCCAGTCCGGGCACCCACAGTTCTCAGAAAGCTGCATGCCTCCTAACACCCAGGGAGAAGCAGGCTGGCCCTCGTCCCCATGGTGACACGTGTACTTGGCCTGTGTGTAGACTTGTGACCTCACCCCGTTTACTGTGGCTTCAGAGCCTCTCCCTCCTGGGGCGGGAGCCAGGAGCCGCCAAAGATCTCGGCAACCCGGACAACCAAGGGCACAGAAGTCAGAACCGGGTGGGTGACAGAGAGAGACCCCGAGCTCTGCAGGCACAGCCTGTCCTCAACCCTGACTCCAGGGAGTGCAGGTCCAACCCCGGCCCACTCCCCGCTGGCCAGCCTCAGGGGTCGGGGTGGCACAGCAGGCAGTGCCCATGCTGAATTGCTGGCTGGGCACCAGCCACTGGGTGCTGTGGCTTGGGGCCCGGGAGCAAACAGACCTGTCCTTCTCCTGTCCCACACGCCCACCCGGATGCGCAGTTTGCCCAGGGGTTTTGACCTTCACAGACTCCCGTCTCCACCCGGCTGAGCGAGGAACTTCACCAGGAGAGCGCCTGGACTCCGAAGCCCGTTCTGTCCTGAGCCTCTATCCCGAGGCAGTGCCCAGCATGGAGCTGGCACTCAGGGGTGTGGGGGAAAAATCCTGCCCATCCCATAACAACCACCACCGTCTACTGAGAGCTCACGCCGTACCAGGCGGCAAGCTGAGTTGTTCACACGTGTTACGGGTGGTTTTGTTTCTCCCCTTGAGAGAGGCTACGAGAGCACAGAGAAGTTAAGGGGCTTGCCCAAGGTCACAACAGCAAGGGAGTCACAAAGCCAGGATGTGAACCCAGCAGCCTGTCCCAGAGTCTGTGCACCTAAAAACCATGCTAGACTGTCCCCTGGAAACAGAGCCCCTCACCAGGCTGGGATATGGGGCTATCAGCGTTGGCTTCCTGGAGGAGGAGGCACCTGAAATGGGTCTTGAAGAATGAGTAGGAATTAGAAGGTGGTGAGGAAGGGTGCCCCAGGGAGCAGGAACAGCAGGAGCAACAGCAGGATAGTAGGCCCAAGAGTGGGAGGCTGGACTGTGCTGGACCAGCCACGCTGGGCACCAGCCAGGGTCTGACATGCCTCAGTGTCCCCAGAGCCTCCTGGCACAAGCTTCCCAGGGACCATTTAACAAGGATGGCCTCATCTTTCCGGGAGCCTGGCAGAGCTTCCGTGGAATTCCTGGAGTCAGGTGTCAATGTACCCATTTGAGGATGAGGAAACTGAGGTTTGGATGAAGAAGTCACCCCGTGGCCCCACAGCGAGGAAGCAGCAGAGCCAGATGCAAATGCAGCCTCTGGACTCCCCGTCTGGTGCTCCCCTCAGCCCCTGCCCTCCTCTCCTGTCCCACACTCCAGCCAGCACCGAGCACCCAGCCTGGCCTGAACATGGGTGATTCCAGGGGCCCTGGCTCGAGGGAAGTCTCAGGCTAGGCTGGCAGCTTTCTCAGCCTCAGTACCCTCTGAAGCTTCCAGGACCTTCCCAGGAACCCCCTCTCCGCCCCCGACCACATCTGGAACCGCTCGTCCAGACGGTGAGGTCAGCACGGAAATTCTCAGCCCCCGCTGGAGGAGGCGCGGGCAGCTCCCACCGGATTGGAACAAGAGCCGACCCCAGGACGGATGGCTGCAGCCAGCTCTGTCTCAAGGAGGGCCAGCTCCTCGCCCTGTCAGGCCGCGGTGCAAGTACAACCTTGGGTCAGGAGGGAGGCGAGCCGCACAGGGAGAGGGCCAGGGCAGCTGAAAAGCACCATGTCCTCATTACATGGATGGGGAAACCGAGGCCCGCACAAGAGGTGAGGGGCTTGCTGGGAGCCAGCAATAGCAGGGTGGGCACCAGAGCTCTGGCCCCAGCACTTGCTCCAAGGCCCCTGTGGAACTTGGCCATGGGTCCCGTTAAAGGCTGGGGTTGGCCGTGACTGGGGAGCGCTGATCCCAGGCTGACGAGGACCCTGGAGCTCTGCAGAGGGGCAGCGGGGTCCATCACTCCCCGATACTCCCTCACCTGTCCCTTCTAAATTCTCTCACAGCTGTCCCCAGCCACCGCCTGTCCCATCAACTTGCCTGTCCCGAGTGCCTTCTCTCCACGGTCCATCTCGTAGAAGCTTCCTGGGTCCCTCTCTGCCTCCCTCAGGACGGAGGGCACTTCCCATCCAAACCATTAATTGAGGCCCTGCAGTGCGCCCAGGGCTGCCTAGGACCGTGAGAGGCTATAGGAGAGGAACAGGTCTGCACCTGACCCATGTGGGACCCCCCGATCCTCCACCTCCCGCCCTCCTGCGTGGCACACAGTAGGTGCCTGGGCAGTGCCGTGACGCTGCCATCCCTGATTCAGGGCAGGTGAAGGCCTCCCAGGTACCAGAAAGAAGCTAGGGAGCCCCAGCTCATCCCACCCATAGCTGAGCCCCTGATATGTGCTTCACTGGGTGCTCAGCTCTGGGAGGGGGGCCACCTGCCCCACAGCCCTGATGGGGGAGAAAACCAGCTGGCCATTGTGTTATTCCGCAAATATTTGTTGAGCACCTGCTAGGTGACAGGTCCTGTGTGGTAGTACACAAGACGGAGAGATAGATACAATCCTTGTCCTCACAGAGCTTCTGGTGTCTGGGGGAGGGGGCAGACACTAAATGGCAAAATCCAGCATGCTGTTATTTAATTACTATTAATATTATGATAAATGCTCTGAAAGGGAAAAGATGGGGAGTGAGAGTCTTGTATGCTGAGGGGACCTGGCCTTGATATGGGCAGTCAGGGAAGACTTCCTGGAGGAGGTGACATTGGCACTGAATCTGGAAGAGAGAAGGGAAGGGTGTTTCTGGCAAAGGGAACGTCCCGTGCAAAGGCCCTGGAGTGAGAAGAGTTGGGAAGAGTAAAGAACCAGGATGGGGATGGAGAAGACGCGTCCCCACCCCAGTCTCTGCTGCCTGGCTGGGGTCTGGCCCTTCCTGGCTCCCTGATTAACTCTCACTGGTCCAGCATTGTTCCTGGACCAGTTGCCCACCTAGTGCCTGGCCACTGTCTGCAGCCGGTGTATGCCAACCTTGAGTCTCTTATTACACAGAGAATCTGCTCACTCGGGGGCATTTTGAGGGCTGATAGGATTTGGCTGGAGCCAGCACCAAGCAGGGGCTGCCCGTTCTGATGCCACTGCCTTTCCCTGGCACGGGCAGGCGAGCATACGGCCCCAAGGACCTTGGACGTCACCTGGCTCCCTCTTGGTGGGCCTCCCTCCTGCAGGGTCTTAGCCAGGCACACCTCCCTGGGACTTCCCTGCTTCCTCTGCACCTTTACCCCTACATCCCCCGAAAATCAAACCAGGCCCAGCTGCCTCCAACAGGTGAAGGGCCTTTTTATTTTATTTTATTTTATTTTATTTTATTTTATTTTATTTTATTTTATTTTATTTTATTTTATTTTATTTTATTTGAGATGGACTCTTGCTCTGTCGCCCAGGCTGGAGTGCAGTGGCACGATCTTGGCTCACCGCAACCTCCACCTCCTGAGTTCAAGTGATTCTCCTGCCTCATCCTCTCATGTAGCTGGGGCTACAGGCACGTGGTACCACGCCTGGCTAATTTTTGTATTTTTAGTAGAGATGAGGTTTCACCATATTGGTCAGGCTGGTCTCGAACTCCTGACCTCAGGTGATCAGCCCGCCTTGGCCTCCCAAAGTGCTGGGATTACAGATGTGAGCCACCACACCTGGCCAGGTAAGGGGTCTTGAGAGAGTCCTTGCCCCTCCCTGGGCCTCAGTTTCTCCAAGTGGGATAATGAACGTTGCTCTGCACTCAATGCTGTAATGAAGGTTGTCTCCTGGGCTGGGGACAGAAGCAAGGCTGGCCTTGTCCCAGAGGAGGGACATGAAGGGTGAGAGCTGCAGAACTCAGGGCTGCTGAGATGCCCACTGTGTGGGTGAGGGACTGGGGGATTCTTCCTCCCTGTCTGGCCTGGAGCCTGGGACAGCACATGGAGGCTAATGCCCAGACAGGGGCTCCCCCAGGAAAGGACAGAGCCCACATTTACCAGACACCTGCACCAGGCTGGGACCTTCACCCAGAGTGCTCATGACCACCCCGGGAGGGAGCCACGGCACCCCCATTTTGTTTTACTACCTATTTTATAGATGTGGCAACTGAGGCTCAAAGGGGCGCTCTGCCTGGCCTAGGTTCACGCAGCCAGTCACTAGCTGTGCTGGTGATTTTCACCACTGCCCTGCAGAGGCAGGGCCAGGGTTAGGGAGGGCTTGCCCCCCTCATTTTCTCAGCTTCCACAGCTGTGCTCAGCAATCGTTAGCAATGGCCCCTCACTGTACAGTCCTCAAAGCAAGTTCACATCTATTCCCATCCCTGATAGATGAGGGCTTTCATTCCCATTTTATTGATGGAGAAACTGAGGCCACTCTGCATGTTTCTAGGGTGAGTCTTGCTGTGAACAACCTCCAGGGGTCAGTAGGGAGCCTGATCAAAAGGATGTGCCTGAGAGACTCCAAAAGCCCCTGTAAATTGTGGTGGTGCTTGGGGCAGGGGACTGGGCTGAGGGGAGGGCTCCCTAAGGATTCTGAATGAGGGGAACAGGGAGTGGAGTAGTGAGGGTGAGGTCTAGAACACATGGGGGCTGGGACCTTGCTGTGCTGTGAAAAATCCTTGGGCCTTGAGCCAGTACCAACAATGAGTGAACTCAACGTGGCAGCCATCTTTGAGGAAGCTCAACTACCCCAGACAGACCAATCAGAAAGGGCTGGCTGGACACTGGGACTATTGGCCAGGCGCCAATGGGGGCCAGGCAAGGTGGCTCACGCCTGTAATCCCAGAACTTTGGGAGGCCAAGGTGGGTGAATCAATTGAGGTCAGGAGTTTGAGACCGGCCTGGCCAACACGGCGAAACCTAGTCTCTACTAAAGATACAAAAATTAGCCAGAAGTGATGGTGCATGCCTGTAATCCCAGCTACTCGGGATGCTGAGGCAGGAGAATTGCTTGAACCCAGGAGGTGGAGGTTGCAGTGAGCCGAGATCACACCACTGCACTCCAGCCTGGGCAACAGAGTGAAGCTCCATCTCTAAATAAATAAATAAATAAATAAATAAATAAATAAATAAATAAATAAATAAAAGCCAATGGGAGCCAGCTGAGCAGGATGGGGTGGAGTGGGGTGGAGCAGACCAGCTGACATCTGGCCTGGAGGAGGATCGTGATGATTTCTACAGATGGGTACTAGGCTCCAGGGATGCAGTCTGCACCAGGTTTATAAACAAACACAGCAGTGACCTGGAATTGAGGAAGGAAGAGCTGGGAATCCAATTAGATGAGAAATGGCTGAGGGATCCTGGAGCTGGCTTGAGACGGGGATGCTGGAGTCTCCAGGGCCGCAGGATCCCTCTCCCCCAGCACCAGCTTCAGAGCCAGGGGGGCCAGGGGGGACAGAGGTCAAGCAGACATGGGTTCAAGCCTCCCTGTCTACAGACCTCCCCAGCCTGAACCTCGGCGTGCTGCTCTGTAACCTGGGGCCACAGAGTACTAGGTTTTTTTTGTACCAACTTTTGAAAACTTTTAGTACAAAAAAAAGTGAAATGTCTCATTGATTTTTATATTGATTACATGTTAAAAGGATAAGGATTTTAACATATTGGGTTAAATAAAATATATCGTTAAAAGTAGTTACACCTGCTTAATTTTTTTTTTCTTTCAGAGACAGGTTTTCCTTCTGTTGCCCAGGTTGAAATACAGTGGCAAGATCACAGCTTAGTACAGCCTCAGACCTCTGGGCTCATGAGATCCTCCCACCTCAGCCTCCCAAGTAGTTGGGACTGCAGATGCATGCTACTATGCCTAGCTAATTTTCTATTTTATTTTATTTTTTTGTGGCTGGGGTCAAATTCCTGGCCTCAAGAGATCCTTCTGCCTCAGCCTCCTGAGTAGCTGGAAGGGTGGAACTGGTGGGGTGAGGGGAGGAGAGCTGGACCCTTGCAGCCCTTACTCCTCATCCATAAACATTTCCAGAGAGAGAGAGTGCCTACTGGGTGGCGGTTGTGGGTACTGGGATGCAGCGGTGAACCAGACAGGTCTCTGCACTCACAGAACTGATATTGCTGTGGGAGAGACAGATGATAAATACTTCAACCAATAAACAGGATATTCTGGATAGTGATAGGTGCCAGGAAAAACGTACAACAGGACAACGGCATAGAGCTGTGCCGTCCTATCCAACAGCTGCTGCCTGCACGTAGACATGAAGCACCTGGAATGTCCGAATTCAGACGTGAGCATCAAAAACACCCTGGGGCCCAGCACCCGGGCGCAATGGCTCATGCCTGTAATCCTAGCACTTTGGGAGGCTGAGGCAGGACGAGTGCTTGAGCCCAGGAGTTCGAGACCACCCTGGGCAACATAAGTAGACCCCGTCTCTATTAAAAAAAATTAAAAACTTAGCCAGACATGGGGGTACGCACCTGCAGTCCCAGCTACTTGGGGGTGCTGAGGCAGGATTGCTTGAGCCCAGGAGTTTGAGACTGCAGTGAGCCATGATTGCACAACTGCACTCCAGCCTGGGCGACAGGATGAGACCTTGCCTCAAACACACACACACACTCTCACACACACACACACTCACACACACTCACACACACACACTGGAATTTGAAAACAGTTCAAAAAATGTAAGATTTCTGGGTAATAAGTCTTATATTGGGGCCAGCGAGGTGGCTCATGCCTGTACTCCCAACACTTTTGGAGGCCAAGATGGGCGGGCAGATCGCTTGAGCCCAGGAGTTTGAGACCAGCTTGGGCAACGTGACAAAACCTCATCACTACAAACGATACAGAAAATTAGCCAGATTTGGTGGTGCATGCCTGTAGTCCCAGCTACACGGGAGGCTGAGGTGGGAGGATCGCTTTAGCCTGGGAAGATGAGGCTGCAGTGAGCCGTGATGGAGCCACTGCACTTCAGCCTGGGTGACAGGAGTGAGTTCCTATCTCAAAAAAAAAATGATAACAGTAATTTTCATATTGATTACATGTTAAAAGAATAATAGTTTTGACATAATTGGGTTAAATATCTTTTTTCTTTTTTTTTTTGAAATCGAGTCTCCCTCTGTTGCCCAGGCTGGAACGCATTGGCACGATCTTGGCTCACTGCAACCTCTGCGTCCTGGGTTCAAGCAATTCTCTGCCTCAGCCTCCCCATAGCTGGGATTACAGGCGCCTGCCACCATGTCCGGCTAATTTTTTTTGTATTTTTAGTAGAGACAGGTTTCACTATCTTGGCCAGGCTGGTCTCAAACTCCTGACCTCATAATCCACTCACCTCGGCCTCCCAAAGTGCTGGGATTACAGGCGTGAGCCACTGCGCTCAGCCAAAATATCTTATTAAAAGTAATTACAGGGCCAGGCGCGGTGGCTCACGCCACACAGCACTTTGGGAGGCCGAGGTGGGTGGATTACCTGAGGTCAGGAGTTCAAGACCAGCCTGGCCAACATGGTGAAACCCCGTCTCTACTAAAAATACAAAAATTAGCCAGGTATGGTGGCGGGCACCTGTAATCCCAGCTACTCGGGAGGCTGAGGCAGGAGAATCACTTAAACCCAGGAGGCAGAGGTTGCAGTGAGCCAAGGTCATGCCACTGCATTCCAGCCTGGGCAATAAGAGCGTTCCGTCTCAAAAAAAAAAAAGTAATTATAACTGCTTAAATTTTATTTTTTCTTTTAGAGACAAGGTCTCACTCTGTCACCCAGGCTGGAGTGCAGTGGCATGATTATGGCTCACTGAAGCCTCTACCTCCTGGGCTCAGGTGATCCTCCTGCCTCAGCCTCCTGAGTAGCTGGGGCTACAGACACATGCCACCATGCCTGGCTAAGTGATTGATTGATTGATTGTAGAGACGGAGATCTCACTATGTTGCCCAGGCTGGTCTCAAACTCCTGGACTTGTGTAATCCTCCCCCATGACCTCCTAAAGTGCTGGGATTATAGGCCTGAGCCACCATGTCTGGCAAAAAGATGTCTTTCATGTGGCTACTTGAAAATCTAAAATGGCAACTGTGGCTTGTGTCATACTTTTTTTTTTTTTTTTTTTTTTTTGAGACAGAATCTTGCTCTGTCATCCAGGCTGGAGTGCAGTGGCACAATCTTGGCTCACTGCAACCTCCACCTCCTGGGTTCCAGCAATTCTCCTGCCTCGGCTTCCCGAGTAGCTGGGATTACAGGCCTGTGCCACCATGCCTGGCTAATTGTTATATTTTTAGTAGAGACAGAGTTTCACCATGTTGGCCAGGCTGGTCTCGAACTCCTGACTTCAAGCAATCCACCCACTTCGGCCTCCCGAAGTGCTGGGATTACAGGCGTGAGCCACCTTGCCCGGCTGAGTCATATTTCTTTCTTTCTTTCTTTCCTTTTTTTTTTTTTTTTTTTTTTTTGAGACAGAGTCGTGGTCTGTCATCCAGGCTGGAGTGCAATGATGAGACTTCGGCTCACTGCAAACTCCACCTTCTCGGTTCAAGAGATTTTCCTGCCTCAGCCTCCCGAGTAGCTGGGATTACAGGTGCCCGTCACCACACCCGGCTAATTTTTGTATTTTTAGTAGAGACGGGGTTTCACCATGTTGGCCAGGCTGGTCTCAAACTCCTGGCTTCAGGTGATCCACCCGCCTTGGCATCTCAAAGTGCTAAGGTTACAGGCGTGAGCCACCATGCCCGAACTTGTGTCATGTTTCTATCAGACGGTGCAGGATGAAGATGATGGGTGGGGGGAGGGAGGGAGGGAGAACTGGAGCAGGATGTGAGGTGGGAGTGGGAGGCTCTTGGGCTCTTGAGGGTGACCCAGGACAGGACGCTGGAGGAGGAATGCCGGCACAGGGACAAAGCATGGTGAGATGGGGGTGCTTAAGGAGCAGGAAGGAGATCCGTATGGCCAGAGCAGGGGGTGCAGAGAGGATGGGGTGAGGGACATTGTGGGGTGGGTCCGAGGCCATGAGAGAGACAGGCTGGGGCTGGACGCTGTGGGGTCTTCCAGCATCCCTCAAAAGGCAGGACCCAGATGCCCAGGCCGGGGGAGTGGTGTGGGGAGGAGCTGGTTGGGGTCTGCTCCCACCCCTAATCCTCATGGGGCAGACTGTGGCCCACACAGCCGGAAACCCCTGCCCCACCTGGGACTGGGAAGTCAGGGCCCAGCTTCTCCACACCAGCTTCTGCAGAGACACATGCAGCTGGGCTGGCCTCGAAGTCATGCTCCTGCCAAGGCTGCGGGGAAAAGACCCAGGGGAGCCGTCAGCTCCCAAAATAACTTCACACCAGCTCCAGGACAGCTGTGGAGGGTGGAGGAGCCCAGCCCAGAGCTGGGAGCACTGCCAAGTCCTGGGGAGGGTGGGCCTGGAAATGGATGGAGAGAGGGGGGCACGCAGAGAGGGCCAGAAGGAAACAAGGGATGTGGAGACAGGTATCCTCACCTGGAGAAACAGAGTCTGGGGGAAGGAGGGGAGAGGGACCCCCCAGTGAGTACAGGTCGCCAGTACTCCCTTAAGAGAGCGCCTCTGCCGGACGCGCCCCCTCTCCCCCGCCCCCAGCCAGGAGGCCCCGCAGAGAGAGAGAAGACAGTGTCCCCGAGCCGGGGTCAGAGGGATGAGCCTCGGCAGGGATGGGGCCCCCACGGTGTCCAGAATCCCAGGAGCCCTGTCTGACCGGGTTGGGCCCCACAGAGGGCCCATCTCCCAGCACCCCTGTTTTCCCAGAGGAGAAACTGAGGCTCAGAGAGACGGGGGAGTGTGTCTGAGGAACCACAGCATGGCTGTCAGGCGAGGGCACAGCTTGGCCAGGCACTCTTCCCCCGTGCCCTGCACACTTGGTCACCACTAATTCAGCTGGCCAGCAGGCTCCGATAGAATGTTCCACCCCCTCCTTGGGTCCCCAGGGCATTGGGAAATGTCCTCAGCGTAGCATGGCCAGCCCTGGGCGGAGCTTGTGGAGTTTCCCCAGCCCGAGGTGGTCAGGGGCCAAGGGAGAGCCGGGAAGGCTGGCAATGACGAAGTTGGGGAAGGTGAGGAAACTGAGGCAGAGAAGGAGCTCCCAGGGAGCCTGGCTGTCCCGCCTTCAGGGCCAGGCCCAGGGGAGCCTGGGAATTTGGGAGCTGGCGGTGTTCTTCTGAGAGGAAAGCATTTTTGATGCAAGAAGCTTTATCCAGATCTACACGAGCCAGTCATCTCCTTCATGTATTCAAGCAACATTTACGAATCAGTCACCGTGCCCTGGGAGCTGGGAGGCCACAGAGAACCACGACAATCTGGACCAAAAAAAACTAACGAGGACCAAAGCTCAGAGGGGGTTGGGGTCAGCCTTAGCCCACTGGCTGTGGAGGGGGCTGTCTGGCAGGCAGGGAGGTGGGCAGCCCGATGAGGGGGCTGGAGTTGGGGGTCAGGGGCCAGGGGCTGGCCTGGAGTCTGCATGGGTCAGTGTCAGGGCGGGGTCTGCAGGGCCTCCCGTGCCCCCAGCTCACCCCTGCCAGGAAAGAGAGGCACTTCCTTCTGAAAGCCTTAACCATCTGCTGAATGACCCACATTGCTTGCTCCCCGGTGCTAACTTTTTGCCACGTGTTTTTCAGGATAGAAAATATAAGCAATGAAAAACCGTGTGTGTTTAACTCAGGTATTGGATGGAGGGCCTTCTACAAGATGGGATGGGGACGCTTGAGTGAGGGCCAAGTTCAAGAAGAAGAGACAGTCTCAAAGGAGAGCCTCACAACCAAAGAAAAAAGAAGAGAGAAGACAGAGTGAGCTTGAGGTATCCAAGGGCGCAGCTGACCAGGGAAGGGGCAGGCTGGGCCCAGGCAGGTGCCTGTGGTGGTAGAATACACCTGCCCCATGAGCCAGAGGACACTGGGCCCAGGACAGAGCCCAGAGCCACCTTCAGGGAACAGGAGAGGGCCTGGAGGAGGGATGGGAGAAAGGTGGGCTTGTGGCTGGGTGCAGTGGCTCACGCCTGCAATCCCAGCACTTTGGGAGGCCAAGGCGGGTGGATCACCTGAGGTCAGGAGTTCGAGACCAGCCTGGCCAACATGGTGAAACCCTGTCTCTACTAAAAATACAAAAATTAGCCAGGCGTGTTGGCGGGCATCTGTAATCCCAGCTACTAGGGAGGCTGAGGCAGGAGAATCGCTTGAACCCTGGAGGGGGAGGCTGCAGTGAGCCGAGATTGTGCCACCGCACTCCAGGCTGGGTGACAGAGTGAGACTATCTCAAAAAGAAAAAAGAAAGAAAGAAAGGTGGGCTTGTGCGCCAGGCTGGGAGCCAGGCAGAGGGTTCTGGGCGCTGACTGCCCAAGGAAAATGGTGTGAGAGGTCCTGGCACAAGGCCTGGGAGGGGATGCTTGGATTTAGCAACGAGAGGTCCTCAGAGGGCATGGAGTGAGTGGGCACTGAGGAAACGGGGACCCTTCCTCCCCCTTTCACCCCCGTTTCCTGTTTCCCTCGGTCTCCACCCTCTCCACCCACCATCCCAGGACCCTGCACTCTGGGGGCAGAGCAGACACAAAGAGGGGCTCAGGGACTGGAGTCTGGCTGCCACTCACCCTGGCCCCCAGGGCCACCCCCACCCACCCGCTATCCCTGCTCCAACTGCTGCTCCCACTTCCCTCTGCCGGGACGGGACACAAGAGTCTTTCAAAAACATTTCCTTTGCAAAATAATCCTTCCAAAAATGTTTTTGGAAACGGACTCCTGATCTGAACAGGAAGACGTTAATTATGGTCCCTCCCCAGAGGGGCAGGGGGAGGAAGCCTGGTGGTCGAAACAGGAGCGGGGGCCAGGACGGCCCCAGCCCACACCCAGCCTCAGCCTCCTGCCCCCCAGGCCCCTGGGCCCAGCCCCTCCACCCACAGTGGGGACACAGAGACTTAGGGAGGGCCAGCGACATGGCCAAGGTCACAGGTCAGAAGCTGAGCAGGGTGGAGTCTCCTCCATCTGCTGCCACGTGGCATCCGTGCGAGAGCGTGGCGAGGCGTTGTGCATTCGTGTGTCTCTGTGCCTTTGTGTGCAGGAGTGAAGGTGGGGCGGGGGCAGGCAAGGAAGCTCCCAGGGTCCACAGCCTCCCCAGGCCTGACTTCCTCCCCCAGCAGGCCACCTTCCCCTGGTGCCCAGGTGTTGGCCGGACTCCGACTACAGCAAGGAAGAAGGAGACAGGGCTGAGGACCTCCCTTTCTGCTGCTGCTCTTAAGCGCCAACCACCCTCCAAACAAGTGCCATCTGGGATCCCCCTGGGCCTGGATGAGGTCCCACCATAGACGTTTTCTGAATGTACCTATGTCCATCTCAGTCAGCGCTGATGCTTATGTTCTGTGTCATGTAGTCTAACTGGTAGTAGGGATTGTAGTTAGCTTGGAAGTTTGGGGTATCTAAACCTGCACCTTTGCTGAGCCATCTAGCCAGAGATCCCACCATCCAGCATATGGCACCAGGGTTCATCTGAGTATAAATTCAAGGAATGAGCTACGAGCCATCCTTCCTCTCATCCATCCTTCTGACCATCCATGCACCCATCCCCCATCCATCCATCCATCCATCCATTCATCCATCCACCCATCTGCCCATCTATCCACCCATTCATCCATCCATCCATCCATCCATCCATCCATCCTTCTGACCATCCACCCACCCATCCCCCAACCATCCCCCATCCATCCATCCATCCATCCATCCATCCATCCATCCATCCATCCATCCATTCACCCATGCACCCATCTATCCACTTATTCATCCATCCATCTACCCACCCACCTACCCATCCACCCATCCATACACCAACTCATCCATTCACACATCCATCCATCCATCCATCCATTCTTCTACCCATCCCTATCCACCCATTCATCTATTCCTTATCCATCCATCCATCCATCCATCCACCCACCCCATCCACAAATCCACTCATCCATCTGTCCATTCATCCATCCATCCATCCTTCAATCCACCTATCCTTCTGACATCCATCCCCTCATCCACCCACCCATCTACCCTCTGATCATCCATCCATCCATCCTACTAATCATCCATCCACCCATCTATTCATCCTTCTTACCATCCATCCACCCACCCCCATCCACCCATCCATCTATCACTCATCCACCCATCTACCCACCCACTCATCCATTCTTCTACCTAGCCGCCTATCCACTCACCCATCCATCCACTCATCTGTCCATCGATCCACCCACCCATTCATACACACATCCATCCATCTATCCATCTATTCATGCATCCACCCATCCACCTACCCATCTATCCTTCTGACCATTCATCCATCCATCTATCCATCTATTCATGCATCCACCCATCCACCTACCCATCTATCCTTCTGACCATTCATCCATCCATCCACCCACCCATCCATCCTTCTGATCATCCATCCATCCATCCATCCATCCATCCACCCACCCACTCATCTGTGTATCCACCAACCCATCCATCTTTCTGACCATCCATCCATCCATCCATCCATCCATCCATCCATCCACCCACCCACTCATCTGTGTATCCACCAACCCATCCATCTTTCTGACCATCCATCCATCCATCCATCCACCCACCCACCCATCCATCATTCATCTATCCATCCACCTACCCATCCATCTATCCATTTATCCATGTTTTATCCATCTGCATTAGTTTCTGATTGCTGTTGTAATAAATTACCACAAACTTGGTGACTTAAAACAACACAAATGTATTACCTTACAGTTCTGTGGGTCAGAAGTGAGTCTTACCTTAGAATCAAGGTGTCAGCAAGGCTGGTTCCTCCTGGAGATTTCCTTGCCTTTTCCACTTTCTCAAGGGCTCTTTCATTCCTTGGCTCATGGCCTTTTTCTCCATCTTCAAAGCCAGCAATGGTATTGCCTCAACTTCTGCTTGCATCCTCACCTCTCTTTCTCTGCCTCTCTGCCTTTCACTTACAAAGACCTTTCTGATTATATTGGGTCCACCCTGATAATATAGGATAATCTCCTCATCTGAAGATTCTTAACTTAATCACATTTGCAGAGTTTTGTTTTGTTTTGTTTTTTGAGCTGGAGTTTCACTCTTGTCACTCAGGCTGGAGTGCAATGTCATGATCTCAGCTCATTGCAACCTCTGCCTTCTGGGTTCAAGCGATTCTCCTGCCTCAGCCTCCTGAGTAGCTGGGATTACAGGCATGTGCCACCACACCTGGCTAATTTTGTATTTTTAGTAGAGAGAGGGTTTCACCATGTTGGCCAGGCTGGTCTCGAACTCCTGACCTCAGGTGATCCACCTGCCTTGGCCTCCCAAAGTGCTGGGATAACAGGCATGAGCCACCGCACCCAGCCTGCAGTGTTCTTTTTGCTGTGTAAGGTAGCGTATTCACAGGATTAGGACATGGGCATCTTGGGAAGGGCATAACTCTGCCTGCCACACCATCTTTCCATCCTTCCACATGTCTGTCCATCTGCTCATCCATCCATTCATTTCACCGACCATTCATTCATTCACCTACCATCCATTCATTTCACCATTTCATTTAATCTCTTCATTTCACCAACCATCCATTCAGTCACCTATACATTATTTATCCATCTGTCCAGCCAGCCAGCCAGGCATTTATCCATCTTTCCATCTTTCCATCCAACTATGTATCCTTTTGTCTGTCCACCCACCCACCATCCACCTCTCCATCCAGCTGTCCCAACCTGCACTTTCCTCTTCATCCATCCACCCACCCACACACCCACTCACCCACCCATCAGTCCTCTGTCCACCCATCCATCCATCCATCTATCCATTCATCCATCCACCCACCCACTCACCCACCCATCAATCCTCTGTCCATCCATCCATCCATCCATCCATCTATCCATTCATCCATCCATCCATCCACCCACTTACCCACCCACCCACCTACCCACCCACCAGTCCTTCTGTCCATTCATCCTTCCATTTACCCCTCTGTCCATCTATCCATCCACTCACACGCCTAGCTGTCTGTCTGTCTGTCCATGTGGGACAGAATACTAAGGGGAGGAGGATCAGAGAGTTATGGGGACTGTGGAGGGGAGATATTGTAGGTTGGAGTCAGCGCCTCTGGTCAGTCTTCCTCTCCTCCATACTTCTTCATGGAGGCCTCAGTTACTGCCTGCCTTCCAATGGATAAACAGCTTCATCGGCTGCACCCATCATGCCCTAAGAGGGGCTGTTGGAGGACAGAGGCCATCACTGGCCCTTCCCTGTCTCTGAAGCTGGTAGATGTTTGCCGAGTGAACTCAGACCTGGTGTTGTCCAAGGCACAGCCCCAGCACAGAGAGGTGCAGCCCACAGGCAGCCATGGAAGGGACTCACTGCCTGGATGGACAGTGGGGGCATGGACCCGCAGAACTCGCTGATGCCCTTGAGCTCCCTGTTGCCCCACTTGAGCTCAGCACAGCACGAGCTCTGGGTTCCAGGAGAGGCTATGGGAAAGGCCCCTTTCAGGCCCCTCAAAGGCCACAGGGCATCTTGTCGGGGACAGTTTGTCACCCCAGGGCTTGGGGAGAGAGACTTGGACCAAGCCCAGGATGATTTGATGGGGAAAAAATGCCCCCAGGAGGAGCATCATATCCTGACTGCCAAGTCAGCCCAAGCTTATCGCAGTCTCGTCCTCAGCGTCCCCGCTGGGAGAGCAGGGGGGCTGCAGGCCTGGGGCGGAGTGGGGAGGGCCTGTGGCCCCGAATCAGAGGGTGGGGCCTGGGTCACCCTTGTGCTCCCTCTTCTCTGTGCTTCCCTGTCTCTTTCCCTCCTGTCTCTAGCTCTCCCTATCTGTCTGTCTCCCAGTGTCTCTGTCCCTCCCTGTCTCTGTCCCCTGCTCTCTCTGTTTCTGTTCTATCTCAGCATTCTCTGTCTCTTCATCTCTGTCTCTCCCTCCCTCTCTCCTTCCTTGCTTCCCTCCAGGACATCCAGCCCCTCTCTGGGCCTCATCCTGCAGACGAGCCCTGCCCCCACCCCCACCCTGCCTTGGGTCCAGAACCTCCTCCCCTTCTTGGGGCCACTAGAGGTGACTGCAGTCCACCCAGCCACCCCACGCTGGCCTGCACGACCTGCTTCCCTCATCTACCCACCTAGAGTGCTGAGGTGGGGCCATTCTGGGATCCTGGAGCAGGGCACAGGTGTGGTCAGGGCACAGGTGTGGTCAGGGCACAGGTGTGGTCAGGGCTGTGCTCCAGCATTGCCCAGGGTCTGCAGCAGGCACTCAGGTTGGGACGAGACTGATGAGTGGTGAATAGAAGTCCCACCCCCAGTCCCAGTGGGGAAGGGGCAGTCACAGGTGCCCGAGCCCACCCTGCCCCACCCTGGGCCTCATCAGTGGCCCCCTCGAGGTCCTCCTATAACTTCCAGCGGTGCAGGCCACAGAGGCGCGGGGACTTCTGGCACGCGCCCTCCAGGAACAGGCGTGCCTGTCTTGTGGGCCAGGACCCAAGGAAGCGGTGGGGGCAGGAAGGGAGCGGGCAGTGCCCCGGGTATCCCAGGGGTCAGCCAGGAGGTGGGTGGGGCAGGGGCAGCTAGGGAGCCCCCCGTGGGCCCAGCCGGGTCTCTGCTGGCTACGGCTCCCTGGTATCCTGCTCCAGGAGACCCCTACTCTATGGCCGGCTCTGCTCACATCCAGAGGGGGAAGGGGTCAGGCCGAGGGATGTGCAAGAGGGGTGGGACCTGAACCAGACTTGGAGTCCTCCCGTCTGCAGGACCCTGGGCCCAAGGAGGACCCTCCGTGGTCTCTGTGGTGGGAGCAGAGCGCCGCCCTCCCTTCCAGATGACCCCTGCCGCACATCTTCCCTCTCTGCCCTATGCTGGGTGGGGCTCTGGGCCCTTCACACGCACGGGTTGCTGGAGCCTGGACTTGAGGAAGCCTGACTCCAGCACTGCTGGCCACCAGGGTCCCGGGCATCCTTGCCTTGTCACTTCCCTCTGGCTTTAGCTCAGATGCGAAGGTGCTGTCATCTGCGACCCCTCTAAGGGAGGCTCCCCAGGGAGGCCCGAGGGGCAGTTTAATGAGGAAACAACGTGGCCAACACGTGTCTCCCGGGGAGCAGTCAGGGCCTCCTGCTCTTGTCCCTGCCCCCAAGTCCCTCGTTCTCGCCATCCCCTCCACTGCACCTCTGAGGGGCCTCCAGGCTGGGTGACATCTGAGCATTTGCGGTCCAAGTGGTGTGGGGACTGGGGTCGAGAAAAGGAGAGGGGGGCCGGGCCCGGTGTCTCACGCCTATAATCCCAGCAATTTGGGAGGCCAAGGTGGGCAGATCACTTGAGGTCGGGAGTTCGAGACAGGCCAACATGGTAAAACCCCGTCTCTACTAAAAATACAAAAATTAGCCAGGCGTGGTGGCGCATGCCTGTAGTCCCAGCAGCTACTCGGGAGGCTGAGGCAGGAGAATCACTTGAACCTGGGAGGTGGAGGTTGCAGTGAGCCGAGATCTTGCTACTGCACTCAAACCTGGGTGACAAGAGCGAAACTCTATCTCTAAAAAAAAAAAAAAAAGAAAAGGAGAGAGGCTGGTGGCTGGAGGCAGGGCTGGAGGCAGGGGGTCGCCTGCCTACTGGCTGCTCCTCCATCAGCCTCCTGTCATGCACACCCCGCACACGTGTGCACCACCGCTCAAACCATAAATATGGGCAGGGCTGGGAGCAGCACGTGGGGCTGAACACTGGGCATAGTGGCTCCTCATCCCCTGCCACCATGCACAGCCTCGCTGAGCCCCCAGGCCCAGGCCTGCCCGGCCCTCAGTCTTGCCATCTGGTCAGTGGGTGGGGCTCCCACCACTCCAGGGGTGGCCCCCCAAACACCTACAGTCGGGTGAGTCTGTTTATGACCCGGGACTCCCACCCCAATCCCAATTCTCCCAATTCTCTTTGGGTCAGGAGGGGAAATTGAGGCCCAGAGGGTCACTCTAGCCTCCTCTGGAGCACGGCCCCTCAGGCGCTGGCAGGGTGTGGGCTGGTCCTGTCTGTCTGTCCATTGTTCCACGGCCACCAGGGCCCCTGACCACCCCACCCCCACTGCAGAGAGGAGGCCCTGTGGGGAGGGAGTGGGGCGGGGTGCCGTGGAGGGGGCCTGGGGGGTGTGGGGAGGGCCAGACCTGTTAACAAGCTTCTTCCCAGCCTCACCCGCCCTCAACTCCCCAGCCCTTCCCAGGCGGAAAATTCAATTAGTCTCGAGCAACTGCTTTGCTGAAGAGCCAGAGAAAGGGGACCCGGGAGAAAGGGGACCCGCCTGGCGGCTGTTGTGTGTGTTGGGGGAGGGGGGACAAGGGGGCTGCAGAGGCAGCCGGAGGGAGGGTTAGGAGGTAAACAGGCTGCTGCTGCATGCAGTCCACCAGGTCCCTGTCTCTGTGCGTCTCTAGAGGTGGGTCTTTGTATGTGACTGTGTGTCCTGGGCCCCTGTGTGCCCACCTCTGCTCCTGCACAAACACAGCCCCCGGAATATTCCGTGTGTGCCCCTCTGTCCCCTTAGCCAAAGCCTCAAACCGGCTCATCTTAAGTCAAGCTCGGCTCTAGGTTCTCATGGCTGTGTGCCTGGGGTGGGGAGCACCCCCCCTGCAAACTGCATCATGCCACGCTCTACTCACAGGGGTGTGGTGTGGCCCCAGGTCTCCCAGACTAGGTGTCCCCACCCCCACCTTGGCTCCACACTGACCTCTTGTCCCATCCTCCATCAGCATCCTGGCCACAGGGCCTTTGCACATCCTGCCTCCCCCACGCCTGGTAAGCTTCCACTTACGAACCTTGCCTCCAGCAAGCCCAGGCCTCTTCTGTCTCCCATCACCACTGGGCCGCACAGCCAGCTGCCAGAAGGTTCCTCTGTCAGGGGGGTGGAGGGCAGTCTTGTGTGGGCCACCCACCATCCCTGTGACCAGCACCGGGCCCAGCACACAGCAGGTGCTCAATACATTTTTTGTTTGTCTGTCTGTTTGTTTGTTTGTTTTGAGACAGAGTCGCTCTGTCGCCTGGGCTGGAGTGCAGTGGTGTGATCTCGGCTCACTGCAACCTCCACCTCCCAGGTTCAAGAGATTCTCCTGCCTCAGCTTCCCAAGTAGCTGGGATTACAGGCACGCACCACCATGCCTGGCTAATTTTTTGTATTTTTAGTAGAGACAGGGTTTCGCCATGTTGGCCAGGTTGGTCTCAAATTCCTGAGCTCAAGCAATCCAACCCCACCTCAGCCTCCCAAAGTGCCGGGATTACAGGCATGGGCCACCGCACCCAGCCAAGTGCTCAATAAATGTTGAGTACATTGATGAAGTGCCCAAGGGGGTCTGAGCACAACTCTCAGGCCCACATAGGAGTTTAGAAATGACAATGAGTTCTGCACGCCCCTCTCTACCTGGTGGACTCCCATGCATCCTGCTATGGCCTGATTTTCAGTACCCCCTCCTCCAGGAGAGGCTCTGAGGATCAGTGAGAACAAGCATTGCAGCTTGGCCTCAGCCTGAGGTGTCTGTGCTTTCCTCTGGGACCCTCTCCCCTGGTCTCTAGCCCATGGTCTCCCAGGTCCCACCCAGGTACCCCTGATGGGATGAGGGGCAGACCTCCTTACTCTGCTGTGATTGCATCCCGGACCTGCAGGGAGAAGAGCCGGCCAGCCTGGCCTCTACCCAGAAGCTCTCTGTGCCGCCCGGAGTGCAGGACGGGGACAGAGCTGCCCATCTGACCAGCCCTGCCGCACTGCCCTCTTCCTCCCTCCACCTTCCCCGGCCCTAAAGCCCCCAATCTCTGCATGAGGAGTGGGGGTACCCAGTTGAGTCAGATGCTCGTGGGTGTCCAGGAGCTGGGGGCAGCCATGGACAGGGCGTTCCTTCCCAGGTTGGGGCGGCCCTGCTCCCAGTACGCAGGCGGGTCTGGGGCCACCAGGCGCACAGGAAGCCTCGGGAAGATTTGTCAAAGGGCTGAGGGAGTCACCCACAGGAGGAACAAGGGGTGACGGGCATGGACAGGGTCCCCAGACCCTGCCGGGGGGGGGCCCGGTGCCCATGTGACGTGTCAAAGCGGGTTTGGGGTGGGGAGGGGGCCCCAGGGTCTGCTGGGGAAGGAGGGGGCGTGGGAAGGGCCAGATGTAGGGAGGGGCAGTGTGTGCAGGAATGCGGGCGGCCCCTCCTCTTCCCCGAGAGACAGAGGCAGATGGCAGGCTGGGGGGGCTGAGGGTGGAGGGGGAGGCCAGCCAGCCCCGGCTCTGATGGGTGCCTATGGCCCCTCCCCCGGAGTTCAGGGGGACACAACCTTCTCAAGTTCCCAGCCCCATGACCTCTGCCAGCTGCGTGCAGCTGGGGCCATGCCCGGAGGAAACCCAACACCATGGGGGGTGGACCCCGGGCCCGGCTGCTTCCTCATCAGGACTGTTTGTGAGCTGCTGGGATGCTCACCCCAGGGGCTGCAGGCCGGTGCTACAAGAAGTGACAAGGGTGGCCCTCCAGCCCGGGTGTCACCACCCCCTTAAAGGCTGCAGGGTGCTGCATAGATGCAGCTCCCTGCTTGGAGGATCTCCTAGCGCACCCTGTGATCACAGTAGCCCCTCACGAGCTCCAAGCTGCACACAACCTCCAGGAAGAACAGGATCCTGAGGCTGGAGAGGTCGAGGCCAGGTTAGGGTATGGGGTACCCAGGGTAGGGGAGGCAGGAGCAAGAAGCTGCTCAGCCTCCACTCTTGAGCCTCAGTTTCCTCACAAGGGCCCTGGCCCCCAGCAAAGGGCTGTGATCTCACCTCCTAGCTGGCCAACCTCCCAAAGCTCCTTTCTCACGTGCGGGCCTCATCGCGTCCCTTAGGGGGACAGGGCAGAGCCCACCCGGAGGTCCCATGGAGAGCCTGCCTTTGCCCCCATCCCTACCCTGGAGCTCTGCACTCCCTCAAGTATACCCTACTCTTCAGGCAGGGAGACTGAGGCCCTGCCCAGAGCTGCCCCGTCTCAGCTCCCTGGTTCCTGCCCAGAGCCCGGAGTGGGGGCTGTGCGGGGAGGGGCTGCCAGATGGCTGTAATCCCATGTCAACAGGGGTTTAGACACCTGCTCAGCTCCTTGCCACCCCCTCAGGCCTGCCCCGCATTCCAGCACATCTCGGCTTGCAAGGGGCTTTCCCCACTTGGCTGGAGTCTGGGCCTCCCACACTGGGGTGGGGGTGCTGTCTCCCCACCCCTGCCCCATCCGAAGCACAGACTTCACAGCCTGGTCTCAAAGGCCAGGCCTGCCGCTGCCCCCACTCACTGTCCTGCCACGGGTCCAGGCCTGGGAATGGGCTGGGCACTGTGGCAAATCACACGAGTGAATTTTCTGGACAGTTGGGGCTGGAGATGTGGTGGTGTCTGAAGCAGCTTCATGGGGCTGGGTGGGGGAGGCTGAGACCCCCACTTGGTGCTGAGCCGCAGAGGAGGGATGGCAAGAGGTCTTGGGAAGGGGTCTACTGCTGGGGCAGAGGGTCCCAGGGCTGAGCTCTGGGGTGGCCAGGTCAGGTGGGCAGGACCTGGTGGGTGGAGGCTGGGGGAATGGTGAATGGGGCAGGCAGAGCTGGAGGCCAGGGCCCTGTGGAAGGAGCCAGGACCAGGGTCTGTGAGACAGGAGGGCCCAGTGCCCACATGGCTGAGGCTAGCTCTGGGACAATCTCCTGATGTGGACATGGGTCACGTCTGGAGACAAGCCCTTGGAGGAACTGGAGCTTAGAGTTGTCGTTGGAGCTGGGATCAGCTGGGAATGAGGGCAGGGGTCAGGCGAGCCTCGGGGGTGCTAGCTTCTTCCCATGCTGGGATCCCTGCTCTGTCTGTCCAGGTGACCTTCCCCTGCCCTACACTGTGGCCCACAAGCCTGACTTGAGCCAGCTCATCCACTTAGGAAATGCAACCCCTGGCCAGAGCACGTCCACAATCAGGACTGCCCCCAGCGACGCCCCACCCTGGACCCCTGTTTAGTGGTAGCCAAGCCAGGTAACACTCAGCCCCTCTCAAGCCTGGGAGTGAGACCAGCCCTCCCACGCAGGGTCTGAGTCGACGTGGGTCCTGGACATTCCGTTCCAACCTGCAGGGGTGCCGAGAGGGTTGGGGAGGAAGGTGGAAGCTGGTTCTTGTTCCGGCCCAGCACCTGGCCCCCTGCCCACCCCACCCACCCTGGAAGCCCCCCTCCTGGCTCCCTTCTTTCAGAGTGGGACAGGCCTTTCAGGGCTAGGAATGGAGGGCCTGGATTTCCATGTCAATGGCGAGGCAGGCCTGCCTGGTAAGCTGGTTAACAAGCCCCCAGCCCCATTGGGGTGTTAACACAGGCCGCATTCTCCTGGCCCAGCCTCGCGGTTGCCATGGTGCCCTGCGTGGCCCTTTGGGCCGCGGCTAATCCCTTCTCTGGGCCTTTCATCCCGGCTGTCCCACTCCCGGGCTGGTCGCTGGTGACTTGGCCATGCCCAGCAAGGCTGGTTTCTCTGCCGGGGTCAGGGGAGGTCACAAATCCAGCCCCCGTGGTCCCCAGCCCCTTGGCCCCGGCGCTTTGTCGCCGCCACTGTCCCCACATCCCCTGCCCTCCCGCTCTGGGAACTCCAGTGGTGGGAAGCGAGTTTGCCAGGTGGTCAGCCCCTCTCCCTGAGGAGTGAAGGGTCCCCGGCACTGCCCTGGCTCTCTCCTGCACCCTGGTCACTATCACCCCTTATTCTCCCTCCTTTCCACTCCAGCCCTTCCAGGAATGAGCCAGGCTCATCCCTCAGGGCCTTCACTCCAGTCTCCTCATCCTTGGGTCAGGAGCGGTGAGCTCTTCCCCAGCCCGCCTCCCCGAAAGTCCCCCCTGGAATGACCCTTCCTTCCTCCGAGAGGCTGCAGGCCTGGCCCCCCCATCCTGTGGCACTGTCCCTTCTAGCACTCCATGAGGATCACGTGCTGTCCACCCTAATCCAGGGGGCAGGCCTGCAGCACCCAGGATGTGGCTGGCCTGTGGCAGGCTCTGCCACTCTGCGTGAAAGATAGCAGCTCTCGGCTGGGCGCAGTGGCTCACGCCTGTAATCCCAGCACTTTGGGAAGCCGAGGCAGGTGGATCATAAGGTCAGGAGACGGAGGCCTCAGCTGAGGTGGATCATCTGAAGTCAGGAGTTCAAGACCAGCCTGGCCAACATGGTGAAGCTCCATCTCTACTAAAAATACAAAAAATTAACTGGGCGTAGTGGTGCTCACCTGTAGTCCCAGCTACTCAAGAGGGTGAGACAGGAGAATCATTTGAACCTGGGAGAAGGAGGTTGCAGTGAGCCAAGATCGCGCCATTGAGCTCCAGTCTGGGCAACAAGAGTGAAACTGTCTCAAAAAAAAAAAAAAAGAGGGCCAGGCGCGGTGGCTCACGCCTATAATCCCAGCACTTTGGGAGGGTGAGGCAGGCGAATCATGAGAGAACGGTGAAACCCCATCTCTACTAAAAATACAAAAAATTAGCTGGGTGCGGTGGCGGGCGCCTGTAGTCCCAGCTGTTCGGGAGGCTGAGGCAGGAGAATGGCAGGAACCCAGGAGGCAGAGCTTGCAGTGAGCCGAGATCGCGCCACTGCACTCCAGCCTGGGCGACAGAGCGAGACTCCCTCTCAAAAAAAAAAAAAGAAAGAAAAGAAAAAGAAAGATAGTGGTTCTCAGCTGCAGAGGGGGTATGGCCTGAGGTCAACAGCAGTCAAAGGGTTGGTCACCCCCGGGGTCCGGGCCGACCTGACTCCACCTTTGGGGTCTCACCTGAGCTAGCTCCTCCCTGGCCCCAGAATCTCACCTCAGAGACCACCTTCCCTCCTTCCAGCAGCGTCTGTTCCCAGAAGACAGGATCCCGGGATCCTGGAATTCCCGGCCGAGGTGTGATCTAAGGTTCACCAATTAGCCTGGACTCCAGCTTCATGCTTGCTCCCCGGCCCTCATCCCCTGCCAGCTTCTGCTTACCTGCCTCCCAATAGGGAGCTCACCATCTGGGCAGTTCGGACAGGGAGAAAGTGTCTCCTTGGGTGTTTGCTTCCAGATCTGGGCTTGGGCTTGGACGGCCGGGAACCATAGCTCAATGGGCTTTGCCCCTGCTGGTGGCTCCCAGCCTTGGGGTGCAGTGGGTGACTGCTTGCTCTCAGCTCTCAGCTCCCTGGCTGGGCCGTGGGTGAGTGGCTGTTGGCCAGGGCCTAGGCCCTATATACCCAAGCATCCCCTGAAGGTGCGGTACAGAGGGGCCCAGCCTGTCCCCTAGAAGTGAGGTGCAGAGGGACCCAGCCTGTCCCCTGAAGATGGGGTGCAGAAGGGCCCAGCCTGTCCCCGGAAGGTGGGGTGCAGAGGGACCCAGCCTGTCCCCTGGAGGTGGGGTGTGGGGGGCCCAGCCTGTCCCCTGGAGGTGGGATGTGGGGGGCCCAGCCTGTCCCCTGGAGGTGGGGTGCGGGGGACCCAGCCTGTCCCCTGGTGGTGGGGCATTGGGTCCCAGCCTGTCCCCTGGAGGTGGCTGTGGGGGATCTAGCCTGTCCCTTGGCCGTGGGGAGTGGGGGTCCCAGCCTGTCCTCCCCACAGCTGGGCATGTACTGAGGGTTGCCCACAGCCTTTATTGCCCTTCGGTGTCTCATGGAAATTTCGTGGGGTTGGAAGGACAAGAAATGGTCCCATTTGGCAGCTGAGTAAACTGAGTCTTAGGAGGAAAGGCTGAGGCCTCCTGGGGGAGGCAGAGGCTGACACTGACCCTGCGGGTCCTGCAGCTAGAGGGAAACAGCCCCAGCCCACTTCTCACTGATGCCCTCTCCCCTCAGGATGGCTCTCAGACTCCTGTGGTCCAGACACCCACGCCCAGGCCCCCTCCCACGAGCCACCGCCAGGGCTCTCGGCTCCCTGAAGCCCACCCTGCCAGGGGCAGTCCCGAAGGTGGGGGCCATCGGGGTGGGATGCTGAGCCATCCGGGGTGAGGGGACAGGAGGTGCAAGATGTGGTGAGGGTGCTAGGACCCCGGGAGGTGGGCGGAACATGGAGGTCATTTGGGATGGGGGGGGTGTGGTGGGGGGTGTGCTGGCTGCGCGGGACCCCGGGAGATGGGGGGAGCGAGGAGGTCATTTGGGGGTATGGGGGGGTGTGAGGTGAGAGAGGCCAGCTGGGGGGAGCGTCACGGAGGCCTCTGGGCAGAGTGGGAGGAGGAAGCTCCTGTCAGCCTCAGTTTCCCCATCTGCCACAGGAGCTGAGGAGGGGTTTGGCACCTCTAGGGCTTCTCATGAGGTCTGGCAACAAGGCCTCCCATACACCCCACATTGGGGAGGGATGGTCAGGGGCCGGGACAGCAGGAAGAAGGGATTGGAGGGAGGACAGGCGGGGGACCTTCTCCCTGCAGTCTGTGCGTGGGCGAGAGTGAGATTCCAGAACTCTCCGGAGAGACTGTGGAAGATCCGCAGCCGCTGTGCTGTCTCAGCCTGTGGCTGCCCCGACCCTGTGCTTCCTGTCCGGACCCCCTCCCAGAGACCCTCAGCTGACACATCGTGGGGGTCGGGCTCCTCTGCCGAATGGGAGACTTCACAGCCCAGAGAAGACATGAGACTTGCCCAAGGCCACACAGCAAGAACCCATGACTGCCTGCAGAATCAATGCACGAATGAATGAATGAATGAATGAATGAATGAATGAATGTCCTGGTGGGCTGCTGTGTGAGCTGTCTGTGCCACGGGCTGACTCTTAGCGTAGGACAGCCTTTCTGCTGCCCTCACGGCTGTACCTGCGGGTGGTCTCCTGTCCCCAGGTCCTGTCCTGGGGTGGAGGTGGGCAGAGACAGCAGACTTGCCCACAGCCACCCCTCCGGCTGTGGTGGCTGGCACAGGCTGCGCTGGGGGTGCACGGGTCTGCCGTTGTGTGGGCACCTGCAGCCATGCCAGGCAGCGAGTTGGAGCAGGCTCGCCCACATGGGAATGGGCCCAGCCTCCTGCCTGCAGGGGCCCGAGGCCCCCAGCCCCCAGCCCTGCCTTCCTCCATCCACCCCCAGCTGATCCTCCCACTCCTTGGCACCCACTAACCTCACATGGTCTTTCCTCAGGCCTGCCCTCTCTGGGGCTCAGTTTCCTGGCTGCGGCAAGGCAGATAAAAGCAACACCGTAGGGCACAGCTGTGGGACTCAGAGACCCCGTGAAGGGCACAGGCTTGGTGGAGGGGGTCTCACTGGGGAGTCTGGGGGGAGAGGGCTCGGCCTCCAGGCAGGCAGACCTGCATTCAAGCTCCTGCTCCTATTTCAAAACCAGTCCCTGATCTAAACCGTATGCCCATGGCCAGGGCTCAGCATGAACAAGACAGGTGAGGCCCCGGCGCTTTGAAGTTCCCAGCACAGCTGGGACCGTGAGACAATTATAATGGTCACGGTAAGAATAACAGCGGCTTGGCACTGCACCCTCACCGTGTACCATACCCGATGCCTTGTGTCATCTGCACAACACCCTTCAAAGCGGGCCTTCTAGTTATTCCCATTTTACAGCTGAAGAAACTGAGGCACAGAGAGGTTGTGCCACTCACGTAAGGCCACCCAGCTAATAACTAGCAGAGGCAAGATGGAAGCCCTGGGAGTGTGGATCCAAGAGGCAGATGAACTGGGCTGGCTGACGGCCTTGAGCAAAGCACCCAGCCCTTCTCAGCCTCAGTTTCCCCCTGAGGTTCTGCTGCAAACCCAGGGCAGGTCTGGGAAAGGGCAGACAGGGAGTCGGCTTGCAGAGCTGTCGGGCTGTGGGCCCCCAGCACCAGGAGTCTCCCTTTCAGGACCTGTGAAATGGGGTCGTGGTCCTGACCCCTAAGGAGGACTGCGTGGCTAAGGAGCTGCTTGGAAGCCCCTGGCCTGCAGCCCACCAGCCTCACCTGGGCCGACACCCTCCACCAGCGCGGGCCAGGGGCTGCAGAGAAAGCCTCAGGCATGAACATCGTGGGGGGCGGGCACAGGGGTCGTGGGAAGGGGCTTCGGGGGAGGTCCCTGTGGACACACCTGAGCAGCCTGGCCTCCTGGGGGCTGCGGGAGAGGCAGCAGAGCCAGCCCGCTCAACAGCAGGGCCACAATTGCCTGTGGCCCCTGGGGAGTGACCCCCCCCCCCCCGGCTCCACAGAGGCGAGGATGGGAAGAGGCAGAGGAACCGGCTGTGTGGGACACCTGAGCCCCGGACCAGGCCTCCCAGGGGGCGGCCGCCTTGGGGCTGAGAGGCAGAGAGGAGGTCAGTTCCCACCGCCTCCCCGCAGAGGCCCTGGGAGGAAGCGGGTCAGCAGGTGGTGGACCAGCTGGGGCCTGGGCCTGCCCCAACCCGCATCTGCTGGGCAGGGGCGTCCAGGCCAGCGCCTCCTGGCCTCAGTTTCTGGATCTGTCACTAGGGACACTGTCCCTCCCCTCTCTGGCCCCTGGGAGCAAGGCTGGTGTGCAGGGCCCTTATCCCATTTCGCAGACAGGGACACTGAGACCCCCGGCAGGGCTCGCGGGTGATGCAGGAGTGTTCCCAGGTCTGCCGCCGCCCGGCCGCATGTCAAGGCCGAGGAAGGCGTCAGCAGGTGGACGCCCGGAGACCCGGCTGGCTTCAAATCTTGACCCTACCACCTCCGGGCTGGGGGAGCACCGAGCCTTGGTTTCCACATGGTGTAAATGGCGCTTTGGAAGATCAACTGAGCCTGCGCTTGGCACAGGTGATTATGGGGTGGAAAGCACCTTCTGGCTGGTGGAGCAAGTGCTGGAAGCCGGGACTCGCTGGCCCAGGGCCTGGTGGCCGCTGGCCCGGAGCTCATGCCCGGACCTGAGGGCTGGGGGAGAAACATCCTGCCCGTGAGTGGGCCTGGCATGAGGTCTATGGCAGGCCTGGGGCTAAGGGCCCATCTCTGTGTCTACGTGCGCCCCTCTGGGCCTGACGTCGGGTCTATGGCAGGCCTGGGGCTTAGGACCCATCTTTGTGTCTGTGTGCACCCCCTGTTTCTTGTGCCAGGCAGGTGCCTGCAGTCCCTAGAGCTGGGCAGGGGGCACAGGGGCCAGGCATTTTCTGTCCATTCTTTTCACACAGGGGCGGGGACCACAGGCCGTGTTCCTAGTGGGCAGGCCGGTGCTGGCCTCTCCTTGAGAGGCCTGCCTGCACCATCAGGCCTCAGCCCCCCAACTTATACTTCCCAGCCCTCCTCTCTGTCCCCCAACTTACACATGCCAAGGGAGGCCGCCATGGCTCCCGAGCCCACCTGGATGAAGTGCAGGGGACCTGGCTTAGCAGTGAAAGAAGACCCAACTTCCCAGATTCCTGGTATTTTGGGGTGTTGTGGGTTGAATAGAGGACCCCCAAAAAGATGTGTCCAAGTTCTAACCCCCAGAACCCATGAAGTGGACGTTGTTTGGAGAAGGGCTCTTTGTTTTTGTGTTTTTGTTTTGTTTTGAGATGGAGTCTCACTCGTCACCCAGGCTGGGGTGCAGTGGCTCAATCTCAGCTCACTGCAACCTCCGCCTCCTGGGTTCAAACAATTCTCCTGCCTCAGCCTCCCAAGTAGCTGGGACTACAGGCATGTGGCACCATTCCCAGCTAATTTTTGTATTTTTAGTAGAGCCGGGGTTTCACCATGTTGGCCAGGCTGGTCTCGAACTCCTGACCTCAAATAATCCACCCGCCTCAGCCTCCCAAAGTGCTGAGATTACAGGCATGAGCCACCACACCTGGCCTGGAGAAGGGCTCTTTGTAGAAGTAATTAAGTTAAGGATCTTGAGTTGAGAGGGCACCCAGGCTGAGAGAGAAGGCCGTGTGAAGAAGGAGGCAGAGTTGGGGTGAGGCCTCCCTAAGCCACCCAAGTCTTGCGGGCAGCCGCCAGACACTGCTGGGGACAGAGTGGACAGAGGAGACCCTTCCTGGCCTCGGGAGGAACCAGCCCTGCGGGCACCTTGATCTTGACTTCTGGCCTCCCAAACTGTAAGAAAATGAATATATTTTGTTTCCAGCCAAGTCTGTGGCCATTTGTTAAAGCAGTCCTGGACACTAACTCGGGGGGACAGCAGGAGGTTTCCAGAACCTGGGAGGGAGGGGCGAGGGCTTGGGAGAGGGGCCCAGTGGGGTGCCACGTGGGAAGCCCTCCCTCAGGGGCGACTCCAAGGATGGATCCCTGAACCCCGGCTCAGGCTTCTGCTCACTGGTCAGGTGGGTTGTCGAGGTGGGCTCACAGCAAAGGCCTCCCAGACCCCCATTCCCCAGGGGACCAGGTCTGGCTGGGAACTCCTGCAGCCCAGCCACGGGATGCCTCCCAGCCCCCACAATCCCATGCACTGGGCAGGGATGCCAGGGGGCCTTTTTCTCTCCCCTCGAATTCTATCTCTGTAAGGAAGGACATCCCCTCACCCTCTGCACTGCCCAGCCCTGGCCCCCACCCCCCTCAGACCTGGGAGCCCCCTGAGTTCTCTCTGAAGCTTGGCCCATGCACACGAGCACAGCCCTGGCTTCTGGGAGGTGCTGCTCAGATGCTCCCTGAGCGAGGGAGCCAGCAGCTCAGCTGGCCCTGGGGCCTTTGCACCTGCCTTTTCCTGCCCCAGGATGGTGTCCCCAGGTACCCTCCATGTCTTGGCCCATGCACCTGCTCGTCCGTCCCTCCTTGGCTACCCAGGCTTGCCCGGCGTTCTCCACCCACTTCTCGCATGTTATCGCGGGACCCCCTCGCGGAGTTGTTTGCTGGCCCTCTCTCTCCCTGCCGGCCGCTGGGATGCTGTGAGTTCCGGAGGGCAAAGCTGGGTCTGTGTGGCTCCTGTCCCATCTCCAGTGTCCCACATCACAATGATATTTCCAGCTGCAGGAAAGGGAGGGTTCGGTGGCTGCTCGGGGCTGGCCAGGGTGACCCTGAAGATTCTCCTGCCTGAATGGCCCATCCGTTTGCCCGATGCCGGCCTCCCTCTACCAAAGGCCTCAGCAGCAGCTGCCTCTCAGCCCCCAGCCTCTGCCCCATGCCTAGAGGAGTCACCAGGCCTGGCCCTTGGAGGACACACCCAGCCCAAGGGCCCTCTGCTCCTAAAGCAAAGCTCAGTGGGGCCCAGAGTGGCCCCCGGCAAGAAGCCCCAAGAGGATTTCAGGGCAGCCATAGTCACAAGTGCCCTGACCTGGGAGGGGCACTCCTTGGGGTCTAGCCCCATCCTGCCAGAGCTGGCTGTGTGCCCCTAAGCAGACCCTACCTGTCTCTGGGAATATGTCTGCTGGGTCCAGGGAGCAAGTAGACAGCCTCCTTGCTCCACCTGCTCTGGAGACAGAGGCCACTGGGATGACAGCAGAAGTCATGGAAGGCTGCCTGGAGGAAGAGGCAGTCACATGTTAGGATGAATGCAAACACTGGGGAAGCTGACCCAGCCTCGGAAGCCCCACTTCTTGAAGCAAAACCTTCCTGATGAGGCCCAACCTCCTGTCCAAGGTGGCAACTTGGTGCCCACTACGCTGGGCAGAAAACATGTGTTAGGGCCACGCCCCAGCCCGAGCAAGGCCTGGCCTTGGCCTCCCACCTTGGCCTGTTCGTCTTACCCCCATCAAGCAGGAGGCCAGCCCGACCCGCCTCCTCCTTCCGGAGTCTCCAGCTGTACGAGGGGAAGGAGCCATCTCGGGGCAGCCGGGACGGGCTCTGGGTGTGTGCACACAGGGACGCACGTGTCCCCGCACATGGCCAGCCCACATGTGCAGAGTGGCAGCGCGCCACGCTCCCCACGGGCTCACCCGTGCTTCCGCACACACGCGTGAAGCACGTAAGCACCGCGCGATCGCAGGCCCCTCCCGCGCTCCGAGGCGTGTGCCGGCCGGCATGCATCCTGCCAGGGAATCTGCGTCTCCGTCGGTGACATACTCCGTTTCCTGCCACAGCCCTGGTATGCCCCAGGAGTAATTACTAACAGAGTTCCCTCCCACCCTTGAAAGACGATATACTATGTGGTCACCTCTGTCTGGGCCACCAAGAGGATCCCAGCTGGGCTTTTGCTGAGTGGGGCACAAAAGCCATCAGGAGCCAGTCTTGGGGACTACAGCTGGGGGTCGGTGACCTTGATCAGGCCCAGGGAGGCTGAGAGGAGTCTCGCCCACGTTGCACTCACAGCTCCGCTCATTCCACACCTGAGTCTTCAGAGAAGGAAATGCAAGACCGTGCAGTTAGGACCTGGAATTGTCAGCCTGTCCCCATCCTGCCAGCGGGGATTGGCCTGTGGTTTTGTCAGCTGCCAGCCAGCGGCCGAGGACCAGCCCTGCAATCTGAGTGGGAGCCTGTGGGAGGATGCAGCTGAGGGGAGTGGCGAAGCTGAAGAAACTCTCGAGAAAGGTGGGAGGGGCCAGGGCAGTGTCAGGGCCGCTGTGCACATCCGTGCAGGTCGTGCACTGACCGGCAGCACACATCTGAGATCCAGCCCGTGCTCCGCTCACCGGGTCGTGAAGAAGCAGTACCTCTTTCCAAGCAGTGGCCCAGGCAGTAGGCGGAGCATCTGGCAGGCGGGGTCCACGCTTCCCCGAGACCCTGTGCTGGCTGTGGCTGTATGTGCACACTTCTACATGCCTTGCAGGGTGCCCAAACGGCCCGGAGGAGGCCGGGACCCCAGCCCCCAGGCCAGGGCTCCCGTGAGCAGGGAGACGCATCACTCTGGCCCCGGAGGCTGTGCTTCCCAGGCCATCACAATGGCCACACAGCAGGCGCCCCCAGGGACGGAACCTAATCTTGAGCTATTGAAGACCTGAAAGCCGTGGCCCCTGGCCCGAGCCAGCAGACGCGCCTGCTGGCCCCACCAGAGACACCTGATCCACCGGTTGCCCCGCCACAAAGGGGGACACTGTCCCCCCTGGGCCGCCCGCCCCACCAACAGAGACAAGGAGGAAAACTGGGTCGCTGAGATAGAGTGACAGCCATGGCAGGTGGGGATGAGACAGGAGGGAGGGGCGGCCCCCACTGGGCACAGCCCAGCCTCTGAGGATGCCCCAGGCCTGAAGATCTGCCCGAGGGGGGCTCAAGTGACTGCTGGTTTGCAGGGGGTGGGGTGGAGGCTGGAGTGGGGGGCGCAGCTGAGACCAGAAAGAAACAGCTAGGACCCCACCTGAGGCTGGAGACACAGCCAGGACAGGGGACTCTCCACCCAGAGAGACGCCATAGGCCAGGTTGTTGGGGGCAGGCCTGGACTGCTCCCCAGGCCCCACCCCGCTGAGGCAGACCAGCCAGCTGCCCACCCCTTGGCCTGGGCATGTCCAGCTTTTGCTCAGTTTCCCAGCCTGGCAGGGCTTTCCGAGGGGTTGCAGGGAGAAGCAGGCCTGGCCAAAAGACCGCCATGCCTGAAGGTTCACCTTCACCCCCTGGCACCACCAAAGACCCCGCCCAGGGGAAGTCTTGGAGCCTCAGCCCCTCAGAACTTTGGGACTTCCTGGCATATGGGAGGCACCCGGAGGTGTGAGCCTGAGGGGTTCACTTTCAAGGGTGGCTGGAGGCACCTGCTGCTGGCCATGTGGGCCCGGGAGGCCTTCTGGGGCCTCCATCTTCCCATCTGTGAAATGGGACTTGGACCTAGATGCTCTTCAAGGTCCCTTCTTCCAAGTCTTCTAGCAAGAGCCAAGTCCAGGAAGCTCAGCTCCATTCCGTCGGCATCTGGACTGAGTACTCTGTGGGTGCCGGGCTGTGCTGAGGGCTGGACGGGATCCAGGAACAGACAACAGGTAGAGTGGAGGAGGGAGCAGTGAGGAGACTTCTCACAGGGGTGAAGACGCTGAGCACTCCAGGCAGACACAGAGGGGCGGCTGGAGTGTGGGGAGCCTGGGCCTGGCAGGGCCTGGGGGGTTCGGCAGGCAGAGTGGGCCAGGGGGTGGCCTGAGGACGCCAGGGGCAGAGCCAGCCCTCCCGATTGGGCAGTGGGGAGCCAAGGGAGGGTAGCAGAGCCGAGCCCCATCTCTAAGATATGGGGACAGCCCTCAGAGCCAGCTCCCACCCAGCTCCAGCTCAGGGCAAGCAGTGGGCATGGAACTGAGATGCAGGAAGGCTGAGGTCTGGAGATGCACGTGGGCTGCCTGAGGTGACCTAGGGGTGGGCGGCCCTCAGCCCTGCCCGGAGATCCCTGGTCCTACTGAGTCAGCCACCGGGGAGAAGATAAGGGACCGCCAGGCTCTTAAGGGGTCTGACGTTGCTGTTGGGTGAAGTGGCCGCCCAGAATGACCTCAGAGGCTGCCGGGGCCGCCTGGCATATCACCGTGCCCGTCTCCGCAGGTTCCTCTGGCAGTGGGTGGATGTATAATGTCCGCCCACTGCCAGAGGGTTCACGGCACCACAGCCCTGCTGAGCCCTGCTGAGCCCCAGCTGGGTCCGACCTCCTGGGTACCCCAGGGACGGGGAGGCCAGGCACGGGGGTTGCTGTGCGGGTTGGACAGTGGTGATGGTGGACAGAGCCACTCCCAAGAGTGTTAGAGACCTGGGGTGGGGGCATCCGGGCAGACCACCCTCACCCCACCCTGTGGGACCCAGACCAGCTCACTTCCCTCTCTGGGCTCAGCTTCCTCATTTGCAAAATGAGGCCAAGAGTCACACCCGGCCCGGCCTGTGACCCTGGAGCCCCCTCCAGCCTCCTGCCTCACTCTGGCACCAGGCCTCCCTGCAGCTTGCAGAGCAAGCGGGGTACCGTCTCCCCGAGGTGCAGCCTGGGGGGCTGTGGCAGGTGATGGGAGCAGCTGTATTTGAGGGCAGGGTCTGTGGGGGAGCCCCCCAGCGTGGGGACAGGAGGAGGGACCAGGGAGTGTAACCTGGCAGCCTGCAGCAGTTCCGGCTGCTGCTTCTGTCAATACGGCCTTCCTGTTTTGGAGATTAAACCCCGGCTGAGCAAACAGCTTTCCAGGCGGCCCCTCCCTCCACCCCAGTCCCGGCCTTGTCTTCAGGTCCTAAGGCTGGGACCACCTGGAGGCTGTGGGGGTGGCGGGGGATGGAGGGTACCAAGCTTTGCCATCCCTGCCCTCACCAAAGCCTGGACCACAGCCCGAGAAGCCCAGCCCCTGCCCCTGCCGCAGCCTCCTCCCAGCTCCCCGCCGTGGGCTCCCCCGGAACTCCCCCTGTGCGATCCTTCCGACCCAGGGCAGCCTCACTGTCCTGGACGCCCGGCTGCTGCATCCTCTGCCCTTGTGTGACCTCCTGCAAGAAGGCGGGAGCACGCCGTTCCCGGGCCTCATGGCCAGACACAAGCCCACCTTGTGAGGACCCCAGGCGAGGCAGGAGAGCCACCGCGAGAGCCCCACCAAGGCACGGCCAGGGGAGGGCCCGCCATCTCTTGGATGGCTTCTGCGCTGTGGCCACTGACATTGAGGGTGGATCATTCTTGGTTGTGGGGCTGTCCTGTGCATGGGGGGCTGTGGGGCAGCCTCCCTGGGCCCTATAGGTCAGACCCTACTGGCTGTTCAGCCCCAGCCCAGTGGCGACAAATGAAAGTGTCTCCAAACATTCATTGTCAAGTGTCCCCAGAAACCAAGACGAGCACTGGATAACACCGTCTGGGCAAGTCCCTAGCAGACAGCGTGCACAGAAACGGGCTGCAGAGAGAGGACGGTGCCTCCAATGCTTGGACTTTCCTCTGATGCCAGCCTCAGCCCAGCCTCTGCCGCCCTGAGAGAGACTCTGCCCCACCTCCCCACACCCGCCTCCACCATCCCCTCCCGCCAGGGTCCCACCCCTGAGCAACACGGCCCTGCCTTCTCTTTGCAAATCCTTCCCAGACTAAGCTGCAACACTGGCAGAGCCTCCCAAGGAAGGGAGGAGGGAGGACAGAGGCCAAGGCGGCTCTTGGCCACCCTCGCAGCTTCCTCCCTCCCTGGCCACAAAGACACAAAGCTCAGAGGGATGGATGAACAGACAGGAAGGCTCAGGCTGGACACACATTGTATGAGGTGGGCCTCAGGGTTGCTTTTCCTCCTAGAATGCCACTCAGAGCCGTCCCTCTTGCTCGCGAACTTGGAGCCCCCTATGTCTCCCCCAGTACCCCTGCATTCTACACCTAGATCCTCAGGCTTCTCTTTATCTCCAGCTTCACCTCCATGAATGCTCCACACACCTGTGCCTGACCACACAACCTCCACCTCCACCTGCTCCCCACACCCCTGCCCAACCTCCACCTCCACCTGCTTCACACACCCCTGCCTGACTGCACAACCTCCACCTCCACCTGCCCAAGCCTTCAAGCCCCAGGGCAAATGTCACCATCTTTTCCTGGAAGACTTTCCAGAGGTCCCCTGCCTCCCAGCCCCAGCCCACAGTGGGTTCTCCCTCGTCTGGGCCCTGGGCACCTTTGGACTGGACCCATTTTTCTAACCCCTGTTGAATCCTCACCTACCACATTCCCCCAGTGCCAAGCAGATCTGGGCATGGAGCAAATGCTCAGGAAGGCTGTGGGATGAGCACACGAAATGGATGGAAGGATGGACGGACAGATGGACGGATGGATGGATGGATGGACGGATGGGTGGAGCCCAACACCAGCTCTCAGGTCCTACGGAGGTGGCCTCTCTCAGCAGGTGTGATCGCCATTCCTGGGGACATAACCTCCCCTCCTTCTGCTTCCAGAGCAGCCTGGAATATCCTTTGATGCTGTATCGTCTTCCCTGATCCTTTCAAGGGGGAAAGATGGCCCATGGTAGAGAGGGGGAGCCTGGGATCAGGGAGGTACACAAGCCCAGGATCACATAGCAAGCAGGGCTCCCCTGGGGCCAAGACTGACCCCTGCTCCCTCCACCCAGCCTGGAGCCCCTCCTCCCACTGCTCTGTATCCCATCTCACTGACACGGGCACGGGGTCATGACTAGGGTGGGGGGGTCATGCCTGGGGCCTGACAGGCACCAGCGTGGCTGCAGCCCACCCCCTGCCCACTGTGGCTGCCACACAAGCCAGCCATTCTTGGCAAGACAAAGGCCGGCTGGGGCAGGGTGGCTCTGGTGCCTCCCTGGTGGGTGTCTGGACTCTGCAGGACGTCAGTAAGTGGATCCTGGTGGCTGCGCTTTGATACTGGGGGCTGCAAATCAGATTAGCCCCATCCAGCCCCACGGCCCAGCTGGCCTCAGACAGAAGCGCCAGAAAGAGGCGCAGCTGCCAGGCCCAGGCCTGCCATCCTCCTGGTGTGGACAAGCCCTGGCCTCCAGGCTGAGGCCCCTTGCTGTTCCTGCTGTGGGCTTAAGGGTGTGCCACCTCTCCTTTCTGGACCCCTGGACCCGTCTGTAAGACCAACAGTTAGAGTGAGACCCCCTGAGGCCTTCTGGAGGTGGTGTTTGGAAATGTACCCAGGGCAGGGCAGGCACATAGTGCCTAGGCACTGGGAATTCACCTTCAGCACAGCCCTCCCCCAGGCCCCAGGCCCTGTGCGGGCTCAGAGGCCAGCGGCAGCCCTGCCAGGTCTTCTCACCCTGAGACCTATGCTCCCCAGGGCCAGGCATTTGGGAGACAGAGTCAGAGAGGTGCCTTTGAGCCCTCTGTGTATCTGCACATCCACCCATCCATCCTTCCATCCAACCTCTACCAACCAATGTTCATCAAGCACCTGATACACACAGGCACTGCTCTAGGCCCTGGGGCACAGCCAAGAATCACATCACGGTCCTGCTGTCAAGTAGCTGACATCCAGCACCCTCCCAGCCACCCGCATGCCTCTGTGTGTATGTGTCCATCCATCTATCCATTAGACCATCTGTTGGTCCATCTGTCCATTCACCTGTCCATCCATCCATCCATCCATCCATCCATCCATCTGTCCATCCATCCATCCATCTATCCATCCATCCATTCATCCATCCATCTGTCCATCCATTCATCTGTCTATCCATCCATCCATTCATCCACGCATCCATCCATCCATTAGTCTGCCTGTCCTTTCACCTATCCTTCCAGCCATCCATACATCCATCTATCCATCTGTCCATTCACCTGTCCATCCATCCATGCATTCATCCATCCATGCATCCATCTGTCCTTTCATCCATGCATCTATCCATCCATTCGTCTGTCAGTCTGTCTGTCCATCCATCCATCCATCCATCCATCCATCCATCCATCCATCCGTCCATTCATCTGTCTATCCATCCATCCATTCATCCATGCATCCATCCATGCATCCATCCATCCATTCGTCTGTCTGTCCATTCACCTATCCTTCCATCCATCCATCTATCCATTCATCCACCTATCCATCTGTCCATCCATCTGTCCATCCATCCATGCATCCATCTGTCCATCCATCCATCCGTCCGTCCGTCCATCCGTCCATTCATCTGTCTATCCATCCATCCATCCATCCGTCTGTCTGCCCATCCATCTGCCCCTCCATCTAACTGTTCATCCATCCACCTTTCCATCCATCCATCTATTCATCCATCCATGCATCCATCCCTCCATCTGTCCATCTGTCTATCCATTCATTCATCCATCCAACCATCCATCTGTCTGCCAGTCTATCTGTCCATCTGTCCATCCATCTGTATGTCCATTCCCCCCACCATCAGTTCAACCAGTGTTTACTGAGCACCTACTTTGTGCCAGGCCCTGACAAGCAGCAAGAGGCAGCCTCTTCCCCCAGGGACACAGACGTAAAGGAGCGGCTACAACCTCATGTGATCAGCACCAGGATGGGGGTAGCAGAGGGGGATGGGGAGGACGTTCTAGGAGGGGTAGCCCTTGGTGGGCCCTGCAGGGTGCCTCAGGCCAGGATGCCCCCTGAAGCCTTGCTCAGCCACTGAGGCCAAGTCGGCTGAACTCTAATGGGCCTGGCCTCTCTGTCCACGCCTGACCCCAGAGTGCAGGCGAAAGGGCCAGGCCACTGTTGGAAAGGCCGTGGCTTCACGGCTGCAGAGCACCAACCCCAAGGCAGCCTGGTGGGCAGGGCGGGTGAGGCACCAGCCATATCCCTATTACAGAGTCAAGTAACGTCCCAAGACCCACAGAAGGGCACTGGCCCAAGACCACACAGCGGGCGAGGGGGTCTGGGCATAGCAGGCAGGCAGGGTTGGGAATGGTGGGGGTGCTACTCACAGCTGGAGTCTGCTAGTCTCAGGGCAGTGCCCACTCCAGCTGCAGTAATGGGAATCAGCTGTGCCACCCTGCGGTACCCCTCCCCCGGCCTTGGGAGCCGGCTGTGCTGAGCCCAGCCAACCTTCCCATCACCCTCCTTCCTGCCACCAAGGGCTGCTCACAGAAGCTCCTGGGTCGGGACACTCACTAGGCCACGCCTGCCTTTTGGATCCATGGGCCCCCTGGCATCTGGGGGCTTCATACACTGCCAGTTCTGATGCCTGGCCCCAGCCTGGGGGTTGGCATTCCTGCATCTGTGTCAGGAGAGGACAGGGAGGTGCCAGGCTTGCCCGAGCCACTGCCACCACCATGCTGAGTCCTGTCCAGGAGTTTCCATCTCTGGGCACTGCTACTGGCCCAGAGGAAGCTGGTTCCCAAGACACTGAGTGGGGCCGCTCTCCATCAGCCGATGAGTGGACAGGCGCCTCGGATGGCTTCCTGCCGAGTTAATGGGTCACCCATTATGTCTCCACAGATCTTCCCAGGACCCTGCAGGAAGGCAGGCCAGAGCAGCCCCAAGGAACAGCCCGGGGGAGGGAAGGCAGATGGCCACCTCAAAGCCAGCCCCAAGCCCTTCCCCTCTAGGCCTGAGTGTCAAGGGCAGACCCAGCCCATGGCTTTGGAGACCTGGTGGCACTGACTCCAGCAGGAGACCCCCCGGGCTGAGCCCTGGCAGTTAGAGGAGGCCTGGACTCAGATGGGGACAGAACACTGTCTCAGCCTGATGGCGGCTAGAGGAGGAGGGTAGGGCCCCTGGTCATGTGGGTCCTGGTTCCATGGGCCTGCTTTCCACCTGACCTCAGCAGGCAGGTCTCTCGGGCCATTCGCACACCCAGCTGCCTGGGAGCCCCAAACTGGGACTGGTGGAGGGGCCCTGCAGAGGGGAAGGCCAGGGTCCAAGAAGCCCATGAAGCCATGCGCCAGGGCCAGAGCTGGCCTGCCTGGTCTGGATGGTATGTCATCCTTGTGTTACAAGTGAGGAAACTGAGGCTCAGGGAGTAACATCACAGGTTCAAGGTCTTAAAGCTGAGAAGTGGCCCCTCTGGGTTCGGAAGGCAGGCTGGGCCCTGGGGCAGCCTCTACCCCCAGCCCCTCTTCTCCAGGACCCTACGGCCCCAACAGGCTTCACTGGCAACTCGGTCAGCCCTCTCTAGCCCCCTCCCCAGCTCCCCTTGTCCTGTCCAGGGCTGAGCACCATCCCACAGTCCACTTCCCTACCAAGGCTGTGTGGCCCTGTGGGCCCCTAGAGGGAGACCTGGGGTCTGGATGGGGAGGGAAGTGTTTCAGGCTGAAGCTGAGCCTGGGGAAGCGGGCGGGGGTGGCTAGGCGGGCCACCCCCTCAACAGTTTTCAGACCTCAAGAAGTCACCACGAAATTCCATTCTCCTGACAGCAAAGAAATTGATTCACTCTTGCCAAAGCCTGCGGCCCCCACAAGAATGCTGTAAAGCTTCCTCCCGCTGCTTCCAGACAGGCAGCAGCATCAGGTCCCCCACTCCTCCCATTCCTGGCTACAGAGAGACGCGGGAACCCCCCCTACCCGGTTCTATGCATGTGCCCCTGCCAGGCTGGGCCGTCCACCTCTGTGTGGTCACTTCCTTGGTACAATATCCCCCTTGCTTACTCTACAATGGGCACATTGCTCCCACGACCTGCTGGGTCAAAGGCACCGCAGTCAGGGGTAGCTGGGTAGCAGGAGTTGGGGGGGGGGTTGCGGCTCAGGGCAGGAAGCCCCACACCCTGGCCTGGGAACTGTGGGGAGACGGACTCACAGCATCTTGTCAGGTGGGGTGCAGGGTGGCATGGCACCCACCATCAGTGCCACTGACGTAAAGTCCAGGTACAGAGCACAACCCGTGCACATATTTGGGGGCTTGGCCATGCTTGGCTGCGGGGGATTGAGGAGGGATTGGGCCTCAAGAAACGGGGCTGGGACTAAGTCACGAGGTGCGTGAACATCAGGCGGGACTTTAACTCAGCCAGTGGAGAGCTATGGAGGGTTTTGCTCTTCGTGTGGGTGTGTGAGTGGCTATGATCCTAGTTGTCCAGCTGCTGTGTGGAGAATAAGTAAAGCAGGTAGGATAGGAGTGGGTGGGATGGGGGTGGAGGCTGCCCAAGCGATCCAGGAAGAGATGATGGGGATGGATGAGGCTCCGTCTCTGAAACAATTCAGATATGGGAGAGCCTGAAGTCAGCGGTGTGACTGAAGCACGTGGGGTCATGGACACCCCTCAGTCCGGAGGCTGGGGCTGGGCTGGGGCTCAGCTGACTTTGTAGGGGCAGCCAACCCAGTCACTGGGTCCTTTTCTCCCCGGCTCACCCTCAAGCCTCTCCAGCTGCACGGAGGCTCCAGGGCTAGGCTCTGGCTGATCGGGAGGGGTTTATGGCAGGAGGTGACGCCATGGGAGACTTGTCACTTGGGCACAGCCAGCACCATCTGCTGGGGCATCTGCTTTCGGAGGTGGTGACTGCTAATTACCTGGGGCCAGGAAGAGGCCTGGGAACCCCCATCCCCCACACCACCCAGTGGGTACAGGGGCTAGGGGTGGGGCTCCTGGGGCCCTAAGAGCAAATGGGCTACAGCGTCCTTTGGGGGGGGGGGGTCTGACAGTGGGGCCAGACATTTATCCAGTGAATTTTTTCAGAGCACCTACTATGTCCCAAAACCTGTTCCAGGTCTGGATGACACCAGGTCGCTGCTGTCTTGCGGCTGACATTCAGGTAGAGGTAAGGAGAGGGGCTCCAAGGGGCACTTAAAGAATTTAAAATGCCATCTCAGGCGTGAACATAACTGTCAGCGTCCGAGGGGGGCAGTTTAGCCACGGTGGTGGCCGTGGTGGTCGTGGTGGTCGCAGAGACCCTGCTTAGGAGGGCACGGGAAGACAGCGCAGCCACGGGCAGAGCCGCTTCCGTCCACGCTTCCGGAGGACGTGGCGGGCAGGGGGCTCACACCCTGCTCAGGCGACCCTTGGCCACTTCCGGGCCCCTCGCCCCTCACCCTCGGCTGCCGGCGCGCATTCCTGCCGCCCCCGCTCGTGCGAGGGGCGGGCCCGGGCCCGTGGGAAGGGCCGGGGATGGGGGCCGTGTGCCGGGCAGGCGGGGTGGGGAGGGCGCACAGCTGGGCCGCATCTGGCCCGAGCGCAAGGAGACCAAATGGGACAGAAGGCGGCCTTTCATCCGGCAAGGGAAGTGGCGGCCTTCGTTTCTCCTCGCCATGGGGCGCCTGAGGATTTCGGGGAGCCAACCCTCCCGACGGAGGGCCAGGATCGAGGAAATCAGCCAGGGAGGAAGGAGTGGAATTTGGTTCTGGTGCTTTCTCACTAGAACCTCGTGTCCCCACCTGCGGCACAGGTGGCCAAGCTCTTGCTCTGTACAAATAACGGCTCCCCTGAACCGAGCGCTCGGGAAGACCCAGGCGCCACCCCAGTTTGCAAGGCCTGCCGCGTCCCAAGGGGAGGAAGCCGGGCTCAGGAGGGGAAGCGCACAGCGAGGAAGTAGGATGTCCCCCGCGGTGCGTCGGAGCCCAGAGCCCGGGTCTCAGCACCCTGCCCGCTGCGCCGAGGGCGCGCCCCTCCCGTGCCGGGACGCCCGGTGCATCCCCGGACGGCGCTGGCCAGGCTGGGTTTCCTCTTCAGGGACACCGGCGCGGGCCGGGCCCGTCCCCAAGCCCCTCGGCGGCCCGCAGGGGCTACCCGGGGCGGGGGGGTGCGGGGCGTGCACGTGCGCGCCGGGGGACGGGCCGCTGCGCCCTCTGGGCAGTTCCCAGCCCCCAGCCGCGGCCCCACGTGGGCCTGCGGGCGTGGAGCGGCGACCGGCGCGAGGCCCCGCCCCCGAGCCCGGGAGCCAATGAGCGCACGGGGGCGGGACCGGGGCGGGGAGGTTTAAGAGCGCGGGACACTGGTGCTGCGCTGCTGGACTGCGCCGCCGGAGCGACGGGCTTCGGGGCGGTGCAAGGCAGGCGCACGGGGAAGGGCGCGCCGCGCGGCCGCCACCCCACCATGCTCAAGCGCTGCGGCCGGCGCCTGCTGCTGGCGCTGGCGGGTGCGCTGCTCGCCTGCCTGCTGGTGCTCACCGCCGACCCGCCGCCGCCTCCACTGCCCGCCGAGCGCGGCCGGCGCGCGCTGCGCAGCCTGGCGGGCCCCGCGGGGGCTGCCCCGGCGCCCGGGCTGGGGGCGGCGGCGGCGGCGCCCGGGGGGCTGGTCCGCGAGGTGCACAGTCTGTCCGAGTACTTCAGCCTGCTCACCCGCGCGCGCAGAGATGCGGGCCCGCCGCCCGGGGCTGCCCCCCGCCCCGCCGACGGCCACCCGCGCCCCCTGGCCGAGCCGCTCGCGCCCCGAGACGTCTTCATCGCTGTCAAGACCACCAGAAAGTTCCACCGCGCGCGCCTCGACCTGCTGCTGGAGACCTGGATCTCGCGCCACAAGGAGATGGTGAGCCCCCCGCGGCCTGGACTGGCGGGCGAGCGGGGCGGGGACCCACCGTCTGGTCCAGCTGGTGGCAGTGTCCCATGGGAGTCAGGCGGCATCCCCATCCAGCCACTAGGGCCATCTGTGGGCGACGCCAGTGCACCCCGGTGCAGCCAGTTTGCCTGCTGGGGCCACTCTCCCGTTACAGTTGTGTTACTGTCCCCGGGGCCCCGCCCCCTGTCCAGCTCCAGAGTCCTGGATGGCTGCAGGACCCTACACCAGTCTCCAGTGCTTGGGGTTGGTGCCCTGTGATACTTCTCACCCCGTAAACATTGGAGCGCATTCATAGGGCATTATGTCCTCAAACTTCCCCAAGCAAATTCTGTTCGGACCCACCCTCAGCTCAGACCCCTTCCTGAGGAGAAAGGCTCTTCCTTCAGAGAAGTGAGGGGTTCTGACCTCTGGGCCCTTCCCTCATCACAGTGTTAAGGTGCGGGGAGGGAGGGAAGTCATTGCTGGTTGGTGGGTCCTGGGGAGTACATCTCAAAGAACTCCAGGTTTTGGGGTCTGTGTGGGGACCCTCCCCGCACAGTGCAGGAGTCTCTGAGGCCTGCAACCTTGGGCACAGCCCACTTCAGTTGGGCATCAGCTTCTTACACACACATAATTAAGACACACCCCACTTTGAACATTTCCCTCGAGGCCACAGCAGGACGGTTGGGCTGGGGCGGGATGGGGACAGTGTGTGGGGCTTGCAGTCGGGGACTGGGGGGGCATCTCTGGGCTGGGAGATGCAGAGGCATTTGCTGTGAGGGTGGGGGCTCAGGGAAGACCCTGCACGCCTTCCTCCCTGCTCAAACCCCGGAGACCCAGGGCCTTCTGACCTGGTGCTGTCCTGTTTGGGGGCACTGTGGGTGGGTGGGAGCAGGGCTTGGTGAGGTCATGAGGGCGACGGGGAGGGGCAGGGTCCTCTCTGGTCCTGGCGTGGGGAAGGGGCCCTGGGAACCCCATGGCAGCCTCCTGGGAACACAGCGTCCCATTCCCAGGGGCTCAGCGGGCTGGCGGGAGGGGGCGCCGGGGGCCGTGGGTTTTGTTTGGCGGCCGGGCCGTTAGGATTCCCAGCGCCGGGCGGCTCTCACGCCGGCCCCTTGGGCAAGGTAACAAAGCCCCTTTCTCCAGCGAGAAAGGCGTCGGGCCCCTTGTGTGCAGCTACGCGCTCCGTGGGAACCGCTGCTGGCGTGCTGGCCACTCAGGTTGCCTGGCGATGAGGGGGCCAGCGGGCCCCCCCAGCATCTCTTACTGACAGTCCTTTTGGGGCACCATCCCTGAGCCTGGCCCCCCCACCCCCAGCACTCAAGCCTTACTGCTATGTGATCTTGGGCATCCTTCAGCCCCACTCTGGGCTACCACCAGCTCTGAGCACCTCTCATCTTGGAATTTGGGGCCTTTCTCCAACAGAGGGGATGTGGTCAGAGGGTCTCAGTTAGGTCCCAGCTGGGCTGTGTGATCCTGAGCAAGACCTGGGGCCTCTCAGACCCTCACTCTGATCTCTGAAATGGGGGAACATGGTCCTTCCAGGAGCACGTTGTAAGAGACTGGCAAAGCCTGCAGGCATGGGGTGAACCCAGCGGGCACTCAGGGTCGAGGTGGGGGCCATCACTCCCTTGAGCCCTGAGGTCCCTACTGGAGGGTCACCCCACCAGGGGACAGGTTGAATGTGCCCTCAGCATCAGTTCACCAGCACACAGCAAGCAAAGACCGCCTTGTGGTGGGTGATGGGCAGGGGTCCTGGAAACCCACAGAAGAGGGCCCCCCTCTCCCAGCCCTGCACGGAATGACTCAGACATGGTCTGATGGGGGAGATAGAAAGATGTCAGGGCTGTGCGGGGGGAAAACCCCAAGAGGCTGTGTGAGGCAACAGTGGGCATCTGACCCACATGCTGGGGGAAGGGAGGGAGGAGGGAAGACTTCCTGGAGGAGGCGCCATTTGAGCTAGACTAAGAGTAAAAAAGTGCCCAGAAAGGGCATTCCATCCGGGCATGGTGATGACCACAGCATGGGGGTTGTGCAGGAAACTTCTAGCAACTGGAGTGGTGGCTGGGGGGAGGGTCAGTTGGTCAGCAGGGGCCACGCTGAGATGGGCCTGGAGTCCAGGATGAAGAGCCTGGCCTTTGGCCCAGAGGTTCCCCGCCCCTCCCAGGAGCAGCCAGCCTGCCGCGCTGCCACCGCAGCGGCCACAATTGCTGGGGAGAACTTGGCATCCTGTGTTTCTTTGAATCGCGGCTCCAGGAACAATGCTGCTTCCTGTGGGTGTCCCCCTGCCCCCGCCCTCGTCCACCCTCATCCACCCGGCTCTTCCTCCTGCAGCCCCGTCTTCGTCTGGGAAGTTAGGTGGCACTGGGGGGTCTGGGTCCCTAGAAGGCAGGGACTGGGCTGGTCTAGCACCACCTCGGCCCCAGGGTATGACCTCAGGCTGGTGCCTGCACCTCTCTGGGCCTCAGTTTCCCCACTTGGGCCTCAGCTGGTAATGGCACCCACCTCCGAGGGCTGTCAGGGAGAAGAAGGGAGAGAATCTGTCTCTGCACTTTGCTCTCTGCCCAGGGGAGCTCTGTTATGCCCATTTTACAGAAGACGAGACCGAGGCTCTGAGCGGCGGGTGAGGCCTATAGCCCAGCAGCGCCTTTTTCCTCCCCTCCTGGTGGCTCAGGTGTGGGCAGACAGTTCGCCTGGCACCCCCGCACCCGATAGCCCCGCCTTCTCAGATGCTGTTCTAGAGGCCTCCCTGCTCCCTGAGCTGAACAAAGGTGACTTTAATCTCCGTAGCCTTGGGCTGGGTTTTTAGGGCACCACCAAATCTCGGGAGAACAGGCCTCCCTTGATCTCATTAAGAAAGCATTTTCCTTTTAACCCAGCGGCGCAGTGGAGCGTCTGCAGGGGCTGGCCCTCTGCCTCCCACGGCATTCCTGGGCTGAGATTCTGGGGAGGCCAAGGGGCTGGGTGCGAGTCTGTGCGTGCGGCTGCCCTGGGGTGTCTATGGGTGCTGCAGGAGGGGTGCATGCATGGAGAGGCGGAGACCCAGCCTGCCACCCCCTTAGCTCTGGGCCTCACCCGAGTGGGCATGTGCCCAGGGCTGGGTCAGGCTGGATAAGGATCTGAAGCCACCAAGGTGTTCCAGGGCCTCTGTGGGACCTGTGTGTACAGGGAAGGAAACTGAGGCTGGGTGGGCATCGGGGGGTTGTCCCTTGGTCAGAGCATTGCCCGTACACCCTGGGTTTTGCACTCAGCCATGCCAGGGTGGGCCGGGCGGCACGCGCTGGGCGGGCCGGGCAGAGGAAGGAACATTCCTCCCCGTGTGCCGGCAGGCCCAGGCGGGCGCCGGCGACTCCTGGCCCCGCCCTGGGGGCCCCCTCCTCTTCCGCAGAGCGCTCCTGGCAGGGGGCGGCCGCGTGCTGGCACAGGTGGGCTGTGGCCTTGGGCAAGCCTGGGTTTCCTTGCCTGAGCAGTGGGAGGGGTGCTGGGCTGCATGGGTACTGGGGGCCCCTGACCTGGGGGCTGGGGACACCTGAGGTTTCCTGCCACAACCCTGCTGACCGTTGGCAACTTTGCAGAACTTCAGGGCTGCTTTGGCTCAGAGTGGGTAGTCCTGCAGGTCACCCAGGACAGGGTGCTGGCCCAAAGGGCAGCTGTGGGGTGGCTGCAGTGCTGGTGGCTGCACCCTATGCGCAGGACCTCATGCCCAGCCCGGCCCGGTTAACCAGGCCAGCTGTATGGTAATGGGCGGCGCGGCCACTCTGCTTAACTCGGCCGAGTTAAGGCCGGCCCGGCGCCCCTCTCCCGCCAGCCCAGGACAAAGCTGGCGGACAATGCCTGGTGATTCATCCTCCCTCCAGGCCCTTTGTCCGCCAGGGCTTGGCAGCCGCCCAGCGAAGGCCTTTGTCCCCAACCCCAAGTGATTGAGACTTGGCTTCCCACAGCCGACCTCCTCTGCCTGTCCCTCCCGCCACCCCGCCTGTCCCCCGCCTTTCCAGCAGCCTCCAAGTGGCAGGCCGGGTGCTGTGTCAATAAGGGTGTGTGCCCTGCCAGGTGCACGGGGCGGGTCGGGAACCGGTTACCTGGCGGGCGGGCGAGGCGCACCACCTGGCTCGTGCCTCACCGCGCCTGGACGACCTTGGGTGCAGCTGTCGAGGTTGGGGAGTGAGGCCCCCATCCCCCACCCCCAGGGCGAGTGAATGCGTGAGCTCTGGCCCAGATGGCACTGAGATGGGGCACTTGAGCCCTGCTCAGCACGAGTGGGGAAACCAAGGCCCGGAGAAGGGTGGGTGTCAGTGTGACGGAGCTGCAGCTGCAGCAACTCCAGGGTGCCCCGTCCGGCCCCCACAGATGGCCCTGGGGTGGGGATGAAGGGCTGCCTGCTGAAGGCCGATTTTCTCCTTCCAGACGTTCATCTTCACTGACGGGGAAGATGAGGCCCTGGCCGGGCACACGGGTGAGCCCTGGACTTGGGGCGGGAGGGGGCCCAGGCCTCCATCCAGAGCGGAACGCTCCCCCTCCAGTCTCCCTGCTCCTCTGGGCCGAGAGGTCACCAAGGGCAGGACAAGGAGGGCAGTTTACTCATGGGGTTTGCTCCATGCCCCGCCCCACCACTCGGGGCCCCCCAATTCTCATGCAAATGAAGCCCATTCAGCCCCCCGGCTCCCTTTGAGCCCAGGCAGCGGCAACAGGTGGCGGGTGCTGGGAAAAAGCTGCCTGAATGGTCGGGGGCGGGGCCGCCCTGGAGGGGGCTGGGCTGCGGGAGGGTCCACAGGCCCAAGCCCCGAGCTAGGATGGGGGAGGCTACGGCCGCTGGGCCCAGCTTGAACTAGGGGGCTTTTCTCGAGCCCCTGGGCCCTGTGGCGTCCCCCAGGCCAGGCCCCTCTCTGGGAGCCGGCTCAGACCTACTCACAGCCACTCCCCCTGTCCACAGGCAACGTGGTCATCACAAACTGCTCGGCCGCCCACAGCCGCCAGGCGCTGTCCTGCAAGATGGCCGTGGAGTATGACCGCTTCATCGAGTCCGGCAGGAAGTGAGTGTGGCCCCGGGGGACCCCCATCTCCCTGCCCGAGCCTGGCAGCGCCCGCCCCGGCATGCCCTCCCCCGATGGCCCTGCCTTGTCCTCAGGTGGTTCTGCCACGTGGACGATGACAACTACGTCAACCTGCGGGCCCTGCTGCGGCTGCTGGCCAGCTACCCGCACACGCGGGACGTCTACATCGGCAAGCCCAGCCTGGACAGGCCCATCCAGGCCACGGAGCGGGTCAGCGAGAACAAGGTGGTGAGTGCCTGCCCTCTCCCAGTCCCCCATGCCCACGCGGAGCGCACACCCGGAGTGGGGGTGGGACAGTGAGGGGCAGCAGCGCCTGGGTCTCAGGACACCTTCTCCCTTCTCCCAGCGTCCTGTCCACTTCTGGTTCGCCACGGGCGGCGCTGGCTTCTGCATCAGCCGTGGGCTGGCTCTGAAGATGAGCCCGTGGGCCAGGTGAGTGCCCTGCACAGGTTAGGCCAGCCCGGTCCCAGTCTCCTCGCCACTGTAGGGCCTGGCTTGGTTCATCTTCCCAGCCACGGGGTGTCCCCAGCCTCCTGTGTGGCACTGCCCACTTACTTCCTATATTCCACTTCCCTCTGGGTTTCAGAGGGCAGCTGTGTTTACGGCGGCAGCCCCCAAGCCTGACCTGCTCAGAGCAGCCAGGGGGGCGATGAGCACCCCAGGCACCATCCGGCAGGACTCTTCCCTGCACCCAGATTCCCTCCACAGAGAGCCACGGGGCACAGGAGCTGTGCAGGGAGTGTGCCCTGGCTGTGGCCAGGGGAGGCAGAGGGAGCTGCAGCCCAGAGCTCTCCTCAGGGCTCCTCTCCCTGAGGAGTGCAGCGCCTTTGCCTGGTGGGGCCTCCCCAGCTCCCAGCAGACGGCTCCCGCCTCTGCTCACTGGTCTGGGCCCGTCCCTCCCGCAGTGGGGGTCACTTCATGAATACGGCTGAGCGGATCCGGCTGCCTGACGACTGCACCATCGGCTACATCGTGGAGGCCCTGCTGGGCGTGCCCCTCATCCGCAGCGGCCTCTTCCACTCCCACCTGGAGAACCTGCAGCAGGTGCCCACCTCGGAGCTCCACGAGCAGGTGCACCATCCTCCGGGCCCCGCCAGGACTCCGAGAGCACAGGAAGGGACGTGTGGCTGCCGAGAGGGGCGCAGTGGGGTGGGGCACTGTTCTAAACAGGGAGGCCAGGCAGCACACCACTGTCAGCCAGGGGGGGTCACTCCTGCCATGAGCTCAAAGCTGTTTATGGCGGGTTGTTTTCCTGCCGTCTCTTCTCTTCACTGTGATGCGCCTACTGTGTGTATTTTGTCCACGCTGGCAATGCAGCCAGCCCCAGCTGGTCCCCAGTTTGGGACCTTATTCCTGGGGTGTGCAGGGCAGGTGTCCTTCCAGGTCCAAGGGAGGCCAGGGCAGGGCCGTTGCCTCACTCAGGGCTGTGTGGCCAGCCTGGGGCGGGGCCCAGGGATGTCGGGCCCCTCCCGGCATCACTCCGCCCCCTCCCCACAGGTGACGCTGAGCTACGGTACGTTTGAAAACAAGCGGAACGCCGTGCACGTGAAGGGGCCCTTCTCGGTGGAGGCCGACCCATCCAGGTGAGGAAACCCCGGGCCAGATGGGCTTGCGTAGTGTGGCCTAGGGGCGTCAGGGGGCCTCGTGGAGCTGCAGCAGGGTCTCTCTAAGCGGCGTGACTCTACATAGAGGTGTCCCCCGGAGTCTTGCTTGCTCGGGGTGGGGCCGCCGGTGCTGTGGGACTGCAAATGGGAGCTCAGCACCTGCCTGCCACCCACGGAGACCAGCCCCTGCTCTGTTCCCACAGGTTCCGCTCCATCCACTGCCACCTGTACCCGGACACACCCTGGTGTCCCCGCACTGCCATCTTCTAGTGGCCATGGCTGAGACCCAATCCCTGGGTGCCCCTGGTATCCAAAGGGCCCAGGGACCCTGTTGCGCTGCCCTGGCCTCGGCATTCGAGGCTCCCCTAGGGCCGTGCCTGTGCGTATGCGTGTGTGTGTGCGTGTGCGTGTGCGTGTGCGTGTGTGTGTGTGTGTGTGTACTGCATGCCCACTCGGGTAGCAGGCTGCTGGGCAGTTCTGCTCTGTGGAGGGGCGGGCACCAGCGCCACTTACGTGCCTCTGCGCCGAGGGCCAGTGGGCTGCAGGGCCTGCTTGGAGGAAGGATTTGTGTGTCGGAGGCCACTCTGAGGGCAATTCTGTTAGGATTTTTGGATCTTTCTACAGCTACGGGGCTCCGGGCTACTTTGCAGGGATGCGATGCGTAGGTGCCTTTCTCTTCCTGCTGAGCAGAAGCTCTGTGCTGGGGGTACCTGTGCCCTGAAGTCCTGGCCCCTGTGTCATAGCCCCAAGTACAACTCACTGAGCCATGCTCATTGCAGGGGAGGCTGGGTCTGGGGGTGCATGACCCAATCCCCTTCCTCCTGGCCTGGACGCTGTGGCTTAAGAGTAACAGCAGCCACCGCCCAGTTCCAGTGGCCCCATGAAGCCCCCAGTGGCTGGCTGTCCAGCTGGGCAAACAGTGGCACCCCTCCCAGCCCTTCTGAGTGGGGAGTCTTCCAGGCCTCCTCAGAGGTCTTCCCTTTGCCTCCCCAGGACAGGGTGAGTCAGAGCTCAGCATTTAATCTCCTCTCCAAAGTAGAGAGCAAGTCGCCCACAGTGGGCGTGTCTGTAAATATTGTGACAGTATTTTTTTACTGTGCTGTTTTTCTGAAAGGGGGTGGGTAAAAAGTAGGGTGTTCTTGTTTTTTGCTTGGGAGGGTGGGGGTGGGGGAGGGTCTTATTTTATCTTATCTTTTCTGTGGATCAGAAAAAACAGAAGCCAAACTCGGGGTCATCTTTGTTTTTAAAGCTGAAGTGGAACTGTCTGGCACTCTGTGTATTTATGCGTTCCAGCATCTGGAACCTCCCATCCCTGCCCTCCTCCTGTGTAGCTGCCACCTCCCCGCTGGGCCCAGCATGGCTCACCTGTCCCGTGGGCTGTGTTTCTTGTTGTTTTTCTCTTTGCAAAGACATAGCTAGGAAAGCGAATGATAAGGGAAAGGTTCTCAGGGAATTGAAGTGTTGTTGCTATGGTGACGTCCTTTGCTGTGAATAAAGGTGCTCTTTGCAGCGATCCTGGGGGTCCTGGTCTTGGCTGGAGGTGGGGCCTACGCCCCAGGGCAGCCAGGGTCAGGAGAGGCACACAGGTGAAGGGGAGGCTTGGCCTTGGGTGCACCGCATGGAGCAGGTAGATAGGAAACGCTTAGAGGCAACTATTTTGGAATGAAACCTGGCGTCACTATAGCTGCCTGCTGGTGACTACAGGTGCGGCCCACCCAGGGTCAGGGTGGTCACTGGAGCGTGAGCCCTGTGCTTCCAGGAGGAACAGGTCTAGGACGCTGGGGGCTGTAGGTCCCAGCCAAAAGCACAACCCCAAGGCTCTGGCCTGGTCTGGCCACTGGGGAGCCCAGCCCCTGCAGGAGGGACAGTGACTTCTGTGACCGGGCCTGGGGCCTCCTTATCCAACTTCACTCCTGCCACGAGCTCACAGAGTCCACATCATCGCCTCACTTTGCAGGTGGGGAAACTGAGGCACGGAGCAGCTGATGCCCAAGGTCCAGCAGCCATGCTGGTGGGCTGGGGAGGCGCTCAGACTCCAAGCCAGGCAGGCCGTGGGTCCGGCCGCCCCACAGCTGGTAATGCTGCACCTCCCTCTCCTGTGAGGTGGCCCCAGGCCCCGACCCCGCTCAGGGGTGGTGGGAAGAGTCCTGGAGAGCAGGAGCAGTGCCGGAGCCCCCACTGCAGCTGGTCCCAGCCCCTGCAGAGATCCAGACGCTTGTTTTTTAAATACAGCAGCTCTGCGGTGCTTTTCCTTCCTCAAATCCAGCCTTTGAGGGTGACTGAGTAGAGGACGGGTGCCGCAGCCTCTGCGGGGATTCCCTCCCCTCACCCTCCTGGCAGCCTGGGGGCGGCTCACTTCCTCTTCACCATGAGCCCCCACCCCCTCCCTGCGGCTTACACCCTTGGCCTGGCACTGCCCTGGCCGCGCCCCTTGCAAGTTCCTGCTCTGGCCTGACCCTGCTTCCCCCGACCCCAGGGCTCCAGGTCCCCCTCCTGCTGCCTCTGCACCCCCCACCTCTGCTCCAAAGAGACGACACACTGTGAAAAGTGCCTCTCTATGGGGGGGGGTGCCTTGCCCTCCCCCGTCGCTGCCCCCTCCAGAAGAGTGCTGACGTGCTGAATGGGCCTGCAGAGACCCCCTTACTCTAAGCCTGGCTGGGGGCTACCCTGGCCTTGGGGGCGGCTGGCAGGGCTGTGACCCCACCTTGGCCTTGGATGGTCCTGAGTCAGCAGAGCAGCTGCCTGGGGAGTGTGGACAGTGATGGGGATGGTGGGAGGATGGAGGGCCCTCACCGTCACATGGCCTGACCCCCGTCTGGGTGGCTGTGGTCCTCCCTGAGCACCCACCATGTGCCCACCCACTTCTCATACGACGGCATAGGCCCCTCTTCTGAACGAGGAAGCTGAGACTCTGGGGTGGGGCGGGAGGGTCGTGACGGAACAGGCTGTGGGCAGAGGCTGCTGGCCTCCTTCCTGCCCGGCTGACTCAGAGGCTTGGGGCCTTCTGCCCTGGCCCCGACGCTGCCCCCGCCTGCAGCTGGCATTGCCTCCCCACAGAGCTGGTGGGGCCCCGGGGGCGGAGGTGTGGCTGGACCCAGGGGTCGGGCAGACCCATGGATACAGCTGTGGGGGCCCCGCCAGGGCTTGGGGAGTCCCCATTAATGTTCATATGTCCCTGTGTGTGGAGCGGGGTGGGAGTGGGGGCTAAGTGGGCATCGGGGAGAGCAGAGGAGCAAGAAGTGGGGTGGGGAGGAAGCCCGGCTCCTCCCGAGGCCTCCACCTCTCCATCTGAGAAATGGGAACAAAGGTAAATGCAGTACCCGGGTGCTGGAGGTCAGGGGGTGTTTTGGAAGGTGCACAGGACAGCGCATCTGGCCCCTTCCTCTTCCAAGCTGAGGGAGGGACGTTTCTCTGCCCTCAAAAGGGGAAGCAGGCCCAGCAGTGTCTTAGGGGAATGAGGCAGCCTGACCTCTTCCATCCACCGCCCCCCCACCCCCCAGAAGGTGACTCACCTGGCAGGAGAGGTGAAGTCATTCCTCCCCCAGGTACATTCTGGGGACAGCTGTGTCCCACCCACCAGTGGTGCCATCACACCAGATTAGAGGTCTGGTCAGAAAGGGGCCTGGCTGGTCCCTGGGGCTCCATGTCCCCCCAGTCTAGCCCAGCCAGGCCCCCTTTCCCAAACTACTGATCATTTATGGGGCTTTCAAAACAAGTAAAACTGCAACCACGGGGGCTGCAGGGCGCTCAGCGAGGGTGGCAGACCTCAGCCGCCACCCCTGCTTCCGTTCTGCCAGGCGAGTGCCTGGGGAGCCCCAAGGCTGCTTGGGGTCTGGGAGGGGCTGCTAGGGTGGGGCGCCTCCCCACTCAGTTGAAAGGAACTTCCCTTCCACTGGGGCCATCAGGGCCAACTTCCTGGAAGAGGTGCCTCTGAGCTGAAGCAGGAAGGCTTTGTCAAGATGGAGTAGGGAGAGAAGGGGCCTTCCAGGTCTCAGCACAGCCTGGGCAAAGGTGCAGAGGTGGGATCCGCTGGGAGGACTGGAAGCCTGGGAAGGAGGGCAGGCAATGCAGTTGGGTCTCTTGATCCCCCTCCCCAATCACAGACAACTAGGGCTCTCCACAGGCTCAGAGGGGCCAGGGCCAGGCTGCTATGTGACTTCACCCAGTCTTGCTGGGTGGGCCTGGGGTCAGAGGGAAAGCAGGGACCAGGGCCAGATCCATCTTCGAGTCTGTCAGAGCAATGGGCAAGTCTTGTTCCCTGCTGGGTCCATGTGCCCACCCAGCCTCAGCCTTCTTAGATATTCTGCAGGGTGACCCCCTGCTTCTGAGCCCAGCCCCACCTTCTGAGCCCAGAATTGGACACACAGGAAGGCCCTTGGGGCCAGGCGTGGTGGCTCACACCCGGGCCCTGCCCTCTGCCTGGAGCAGCAGCCTGGATGCCTCCTACCCCACATTTAGGCTTCAGACCCCACAGCTGCCTCTTCCCAGAACCCTCCCGGCATGCACTTCGGCGACTCTTACAAGTACCTGTTCAGCGTCAGCCTTCGCCCAGGAGTGCGGGCTGGGGACGAGGGCAGTGGCCACCTCTGCCGGTCCTGTCAGCACCTAGTGCAATGTCCAGCCCACCGTGGGCACTCAACGCAGGCGGCTGTGCTGCCGCAGGTCACAGCACCAATCAGACACCCCCATCCCCACACACACCCTGCACCGGCCCACGCGGCCATCACACTCGGAGCACACGCGCTCCGATGTGGCTGCACTGTTGGCACACGCACAGGCACGCACACACCCACACGCACGAGCGCACACGTGGGCGCACACACGCCGGGGCGCCCTGACCTCCCCGCACGCCCTCCCGCAGCCGCCCCGGCCTCTGTCCCCATGCGTGTCACACACGGCCGGGTGTGCTCGCTCACGCCGTCCCGCGACGTTGCTCCAGCCGGCGCCCGGAGCTCGATCGGGAGAGCTGCTGCTGGCCGCCTCTGCCTGCCAGCGTTTGCCAAGCAGTTTCCATGGTGACACATCTTGGCTCCGACAGGAACCAAGGAGTGTGGGGAAGAGGGTCCCCACGGAGGGGGCGAGGCGAGGCAGGAGGTCTCTGCGTCTTCAGGCTCCCGGCAGGCATGGGGGGCTCCACCAGTGCAGACACCCCCCAATCCCAAGCCAGGCTTGCACCCTGAGAAGGAGGCTCTGGGCTGGTCCCTCTGGGCTGCCTGGCACAGGGACTGACTTAGGTCAGTCAGTCATTCAACAAACTTTCTGGAAGAGCCACTCTGTGCTCACAGCCAGGGCTACGATGCTGCCCGAGACGTGGTCTCGCAAGAGGCTCGGAGTCGAATCCTGAGGCTAAACTGACGTCCCGCCACCCTACTGAAGGCCCCATCTAGCAGGTTGGTCCGTGGCTGCGTAAGCACCAAGGCCCACCAAGCACTTTCTCAAAGGGGGGCTCCCCTCTGTGGTAGATCGGTTACAAACATGTCCCCGATGCCCCACTCCTCCCTGAATCACCATGCCCTTTGCCGTGTGACTTTGCCCCAACTCCTGTCTAGGGGTGGCGTCTACTTCCCCATCCTTCAATCTGAGCCTGCCTTATGACTTGCTGTGGCCAATAAAAGGTGACAGCAATGACATTCCCAGCTCTGAGCTTAAGCCTCCAGGGACATGCGTGCCTCTGCCTGCTCTCCCCGACTCCTACTATAGCACGAGAACGGGCTGGGCTGCTTTGCTGGAAGGCAAGAGGGCGATGGAGCCTGGGTCACCCTAGCTGAGGCCGTCCTGGACTAGCTAGCTCCCAGCTGCCCACAGATGTGTGAGTGAGCCCAGCCAGGACTTGCCAGGCCTAGCAATGAGCAGCAGTACCACCAGGCCCTTTAATACTAAGGAAACGTGAAGTCATGTGTTTGGAGCTATTTGTTACTCAGCACTAGCTACCTGATACCCCTCTCTCTAGGGCCCTGGCCAGCAGCTGCCCAACCTCAGTTAGCACAGGCCAGAGGCTCTAAAAGTTCCCAGGGGTGCTCAGAACCAGGCCATGGTGGCAGCTGGATTCCGCTGGCTAACAGTGCCAGAGGGTGCCGGGGACAGAGCTTGTGGGAGGGGGTTCCCATGTCAAGTCCATGGCAGGAGCTACTGAAGCAGAAGCATGAGTCTCCACTGCCTTTCTTTGCCTCGGTTTTTCCCCCTGTGAAATGGGCCCATCACCCTGTCCTGTCTCCTGGGGACACCTGGTAAGGTAGCGTGTGTGGCAGCTGGAAACAGACCTACTACGTGCCAGCCCCGGGTTGCAGCCTAGGGAGAGAGGCCCATTGCTGCCTTCTAGGTTCCCACAACTGAGAAGGCAGTGTCACTAATCCCAGCTTACAGACTGGAAACAGTGGGGAGAGGATGAGTGGCTTGCCCGAGGCCCAGGACACACAGGAGCAGGTGGACGTGGCCACAAGCCCCGGCTGGGTCTGAGCTGGTCGTTATCTTCATGTTTTTCTCCCTGTGGTCACCTTTTTGGAAATATTGTACTTCCTGAGCTAACTGCACTTACGAGGTAATGATTGGTGTGAGTTTATAGTCTCTTTTTTGTTTGTTTGTTTTTTGAGACAGAGTCTCATTCTGTCACCCAGGCTGGAGTGCAGTGGCACAATCTTGGCTCACTGCAACCTCTGCCTCCCGGGTTCAAGCAATTCTCCTACCTCAGCCTCCCGAGTAGCTGGGATGACAGGCACCCGCCACCATGCCCAGCTAATTTTTGTATTTTTAGTAGACAAGCTCTCACCATGTTGGCCAGGCTGGTCCTGAACTCCTGACCTTAAGTGATCCACCCACCTCGGCCTCTCAAAATGCTGGGATTACAGGCATGAGCCACTGCGCCCTGGCTCGCTCTTTTTTTTTTTTTTTTTTTTTTGAGACAGAGTCTCACTCTGTTGCCCAGGATAGGGTGCAGTGGTGCGATTTGGGCTCACTGCAACCTCTGCCTCCCGGATTCAAGTGATTCTCCTGCCTCAGCCTCCCGAGTAGCTGTGATTACAGGTGCCCACCACCATGCCTAGCTAATTTTTGTATTTTTAGTGGACGGGGTCTCACCGTGTTAGCCAGGCTGGTCTTGAACTCCTGAGCTCAAGAGATCCGCCCACCTCGGCCTCCCAAAGTGCTGAGATTACAGGCGTGAGCCACCACGCTGGGCCCTGCAGTCTCTTTTCACTGGGTACTGCGGTTCAGTGTTACTGCCTAGGGGGCAGCTGATCCGCAGAGCCCCTCCCTCTCTGAGTTCCCCCAGGCCAGAGCTGAGAGCCAGGCTCTCCAGATCCCTATGGGAGGGCCTTGTGTCTGAGTCCAGTTTTCCTCCAGCACGAGGCCTGGCATTTAATTACCTGCTATCTTGTCAGCTGCTCAGTGTTCCTGGCCTTTGGATATTTCACCCAGTGTGTTTCATTGTCTTCAGGGAAACGGCTGGTCCAGGCACCTAGCCTGCTGTCACCGGGAAGGGACATGTGCCCCGAGGCGGGGCTGATGTCACTGCTGCACCCTGGTGGGGCGCACCAGCCCACGGCTGTGCCACCCGGGAGGTGCCCTTTTGTTGGAGGGCATTTGCCAAAACCAGCAAACTTGGGTTCTCATTCTGTGGCCTTGTGGGGTCAGGGGGACAGAAGTCAGGGCCAGTCCTGCCCAAAATGGGGAGCATTATAGAAAACCCTTCCCACCTTAAGCTGAAAACCTAAAGGTCTACACTCTTAGGGTAAGAATGAAACGGAATTAGCCCTGCTCCCGCCACACGAAAGACACCTGGTGCTAAGAGAAGCAAAAAGAAAAAGTTCTTGAGAAGTTAGGGCTACAGGTCTTCTCTAGCACAGATTTGAGGTGCTGCCAAGAATGCAGAGAACTCCAAGCACTCAATGTGTTGTTTGTTTTGACAATACGGTCTCTCTCTGTCACCCAGGCTGGAGTGCGGTGGTGTGATCACGGCTCGCTGCAGCCTCCAATTCCTGGGCTCAAGCAATCCTCCCACCTCAGCTTCCCAAGTAGCTGGGACTTCAGGTGCATACCACCATGCCCAGCTAATTAAAAACAAAAGAGATATGGCAGGTGGATCACCTGAGGTTAGGAGTTTGAGACCAGCCTGGCCAAACTGGTGAGATTCTGTCTCTACTAAAAATATAAAATAGCCCAGCATGATGGTGGGCGCCTGTAATCCCAGCTACTGGGGAGGCTGAGGCAGAATTGCTTGAACCCAGGAGGCGGAGGTTGCAGTGAGCCGAGATCACACCACTGCACTCCAGCCTGGGCAACGAGACTGAGACTCCATCTCCGAACAAAAAAAAATGTGTAGAGATGGGGTCTTGCTATGTTGTCCAGGCTATTCTCAAACTCCTGGCCTTAAACAATCCTCCTACCTCGGCCTCCCAAAGTGCTGGAATTACAGGCGTGAGCCACTGCACCCAGCCCCCAGGAATAATTTTAACCAAAATAAATTGGCTGGGCAGAGTGGCTCATGCCTGTAATCACAGCACTTTGGGAGGCTGAGGTGGGTCAATCACCTGAAGTCAGGAGTTCGAGACCAGCCTGGCTAACATGGTGAAACTCTGTTTCTACTAAAAATACAAAAAAGTTAGCCAGGCATAGTGGCGTGCGCCTGTAATCCCAGCTACTCGGGAGGCTGAGGCAGGAGAATCACTTGAACCCAGGAGGCAGAGGTTGCAGTGAGCCGAGATCGTGCCATTGCACTCCAGCTTGGGCAACAAGAGCAAAACTCCACAAAAAATTGACAGAGAGACAGATAGATAAAAAATAAACAGTGCTGGGAAAACTGGATATCCACATGCGAATGAATGACACTGGACCTTTGTCTCAGATCCTTATTATTAAATTAACTCAAAAAGGATTAAAGACTTCAATGCCATTTATTTTGAGTAGAAATAAGTCATTTCTTTTTAATACATCAAACTGGGATTTCTTGACCTTGCTTCTCTCCTGGTCCTGGCTTCCCCAGAGGATCCGCCGGGCTGGGCTGGAGCCCTGGGGCTGGCAGTGTCCCACAGAAGGACATGGTGCTGCCTCCCTTGGTCCTGAGCCCCAGTGGCAGACTCTGGTTCTGCTCAGTAGCAGTCGGCCTCGTCCCCCTGCAGGAAGCCTCCCGTGGCCAGCATGTCCTGCAGGAGGGACTGGGGACTCTTCTCCACGTGGTCGCTGCTCTCGGCCAGCGTGCTCCGCAGGCCCTCCAGGTCTAGGGACCTGAGCATGGCCAGCACAGCCTCAGGCTCCTGGTCCCCTGGGGGCTGGGCCTGCTCACCCGCCCGCCACCTCGGCAGGGTGGCCTCTGCGGAGGCGGTGTTGGGGCCGCCCCCGGCCTCCCGCAGGCTGCTGTAGGAAGCAATCTTGTCCCTCAGGAAGAGAAGGAGGTCACAAGACTTCTGCGCCACAGGGCGGTCGCAGTCAAACAAGGCACAAAAGGCGAAGTCAAAGAGCCCCACGTGGCAGAGAGCCCTCAGTGCCTCGGTGAGTGGCTGGGCTGGGGCCACCTCGGGTAGGGCCACGGCATAGGGGCAGTGGGTACGCGGCGGCCCCAAAGTCTGGCCCAGGAACACGAGGGCCAGCTCCAGGCCCTGGGCACGGACCTCCCAGTCCAGGTCCCGGCTCGCCGCCTGCAGCACAGTGGCCACGAACTGCTCCGTGTCCTGGGCGGCGTCGGCGTGGCCGTCCCGCAGCCACTCAGTGAAGACTTGCATGACCGCCCGCCGTGGGAAGCCCTCCGAGTCTACGGAGAGGATGTGCAGGAGCTCCAGGAACAGGCTCTGGGGGGCAGGGAGCAAGTGGGGATGGTTGGTGGGGCGGCAGGAGCGAGGCTCCTGCAACAGGACCCCGGGTACATCATGGGGGCTGGCCCCGGACATGCAGTCTAGGGCCACAGCCCGCTCTGACACCTTCCCATGCTGCGCGGTGAGCACACGGCCCTCCAATCCTCAGTTTACCCATCTGTCAAATGGAGGTAACCATGTCTAAGTGGAGGGGTGCTGGGGAGACAGAAGGCGAAGCGCACAGGTCCCACACTCAGCAGAGCCCCAGGGCCTCGGCAGTCACTCCTGCAGGCGCTGCCCACAGCAGCAGCTGCTCCCATGCTGCATGCTGGCTGCTTGCCCACCCGCAAGCAAACGAGCACACACGATGGCCAGGCGGGAGTTGCTGGCTGAGGAACCCGCCACCTCCTACCTGCCGGGCCTCTGCATGCTCAGGGCTGGTGGGGGCGTGCAGGCCCTGGCTGGACAGCTGCCCCATGGCGGTCACTGCGCTCGCTCGGACATAACTCTCAGGGTCCTGGAGGAGCTGCAGGGCCAGCTCAGGCACCTCTGAAGCCAAGAGTGCGCATCTGAAGTCGGCCTGTCCTGGGGGTCGAAACGGCCACATGCAGCTGTGACTGAGGGCCGAGCCTTGTCGCCTCGGCCTCTGCCTCCATCCCCTTGTGGGCAACCGACATGGCCCAAGTTTCTAGAGCCAGCAAGAGGCTGCTGGTGCACCCTGGCTCAGTGAGCCCCCCACAGGCAGGGAAGGCAGCCCCTCCACCTGCCAGCACTCACCTCCCCAGTGGCTGCTCAGCTGGGTCAGGAACTCGAGGGCAGAGTCCCTCACCTCCCAGCAGGGGTGGCACAGGCGTTTCTGCAGCACAGGGAACAGCTCTAGGGCGGGAAGGGACAGGTCAGGGTGACCTTGGGGCCAGGCTCACCCTGCCCTCAGAGCCAGCTGAGCCATTCCACCCAGCCCCTGCTGCCTCCACCCCTGCGACTCCACCTCCGTTCACCCCTGCAAGGGGCTGCGTTACCTCTGAGGAACTGCGGGATGAGGGGGCTGAGATCAGAGCAGCCGGGGGTCTTGGGTGAGCTCAGGAGCCACCTGAGCGTGGCCTGGAAGGCCTTCTTCAGAACCTGGAGCAGATAGGGTGGGCTGCAGGGCCACGGGAGACGGAGGGGCAGGCTGTCTGTCTGTCCCCCTCGCCTTCACCTGTGCTGCCCGTACTCCAGGGACAGCAATGGGGACAGGAAGTGGAGAGAGAAGGGAACGCTGGGCTTCCTTCTTTTTTAGAGACAGGGTCTCAATGTGTCACCCAGGCTGGACTGCAATCACAGTTCACTGCAGCCTCCACCTCCCGGGCTCAAACAATCCTCCTGCCTCAGCCTCATGAGTAGCTGGGGCTAGAGGCACACATCACCACGCCTGGCTAATTTTTGCAGTCAAATGCTCTACCCCTGAGCTATACCCCTGGGGCTAATTTTTCTATTTTTTTGTAGAGATGGGATCTTGCTATGTTGCCCAGGCTGGCCTCAAAGTCCTGGGCTCCACTGATCCCCCCACCTCGGCCCCCCAATGCATAGTAATCACAGCTGTGAGCCCCACGCCCCTCCTGGGCTGATTTTAATAGGGCAGAATATGCTGCAGAACCGGCTTCCCAGACTGTGAGCAGGAGGAGGTGGCGGCAGCCCTCACCAGAAGACCCACAACCCAGGCAACGGGATTTCTACATCAAAACATGACCAATTACGCAGGGCACCTTTTCCTTAGGATCCCAAGAAGCCCTGGGCCCTTCCTCCAAAGTTGTCTGCTGTCTGCTCAGCGGCAGGTGGCACAAGGTCTGTACCTGCCAGGGCCCAGCTCCGTGAGGGGCTGTGGAGTGGGCACGTTCACAAACGGCGCTTAGGAGAACCCAAAGCCCACGCCCAGGGCCGTCCTGGTGCCACCTCATTTCCCTTGTCCAGAATTCCCTGCAGGCCGCCTGGCCAGTGCCCCTGCTCCCCACGGCCCCATACACCCCTGCGTGCTGATGTATCTTCACCAACAAGAGGCCCTGGGCCCGCCCCATGCAGCCACCTGCGTCGTGAAGCTCTCTGAGCAGCAGCTCTGTGGCCCTGTGTGAAGGCCCCATCCGCAGAGGCCTGCATGGGACGGGGTGGAGTCAGGGGTGGGTCCCACTGCCTCTGCCTCCCTCCTCTCCTCGCTCTCTATCCCCACCACCGTACCGTGGGGCTGGAGCCGGGGCTCTCGAGGCACTCCAGGAGGACAGCAAGCGCCTGCGTCACCAGCTCCTGGGGGCCTGAGACAGAGGTGAGTGGATAAACCACCCCCACCCCCACCCTAGGACCCTCCCCATCAACTCTGGGAAGGAGCAGAACAAGGCCTCATCCGCCAGCTGAAACCTCCTGCACGGCCCCTGCACCCCTCAGCCCCCGCCCCAGAGAAGAAACAGAGAGGGACAGCAGTTCCCGGGTGCCTCCGAGCAGAAAAGAGAGTGGGGGCACGGGGATCACCCCACGCCAAAGCCGTACAGAACACACTCACCTGTCCCCTGTGACAGCGTCCCCAGGAAGTCGAGGGCTGCTCGCTGGACCCGGACGCAGCCCGCCAGGGTCCCACAGAGGTGGCCCCCCACACTGGAGGCAGGGGCAGCCGAGCCGTCACAGAGCCGCAGGACAGTCACTGTAGCCCCCAGTAGGCACGCCTGGGGCCACGGTGAAGGGCGCTGGGGCTGCGAGGAAGAGGGCCGTCAGCCAAGGTTGCGGTCCCACTGCCGGCGTGGATGCAGGGGTGCTGGGACTTCGAGGCATGTGGGGCGGGGGACATCAGCCAAGGTTGTGGTCTCACTGCTGGCGTGGATGCAAGGGCGCTGGGGCAGCAAGGGGTGGGGGGCGTCAGCCTACGCTGCGGTCCCACCGCCAGCGTGGATGCTGCTGGGCTGCATGAGGACCGGGCCGCACCTACCAGCGGCTGCAGCTCCTCCAGGTGAGCCAGGGTGCGGCACAGGAGGCCCGCGCAGGACGACTTGGAGGCCAGGAGTGTGTCCACCGTCGTGGCATCGTCTGCCGTCCCGTCCAGCAAGCCTGGGGGCCAAGCCAGGAAGAGCTCCCTTAGAGAGCACTTCAGCCTCCCCACGGTCACCAGCCACCCCACGGTCACCACCCACAGCAGAGGCCAGGACCTAGGTGCAGAGCAGCAGCTCACCAGGGGAGATGGCCATGTCCCTGGTCCCCTTTGCTCTTGGAGGGAGGCCTGGGTGTGATTAAAGTGGGGCGGGGGTGGCGAGCCAGGTACTCTCATCCATCTCCCTTCCCCCAACCGCAGGGACCCAGGTTCTGCCCTCCCAGCCCTTTCTGAGCAGCACACCTGGGGGTCCGGGGGCCTGAACTGTGGCCTTCAGGACACAGGCCAGGGGCTGGAGAAGGACCTGGAAGGCCTGGGTCCTCAGTGCCTGTGGACTGGAGACAAACACGAGGTGAGTGCCGCGACCCTGGCTGAGAGACAAGTTGGCTGTGCTCCTAATGTCCCCAGCAAGCCTGGGGCAAATCAGCCAGGGGGTTGGGACACCCCCCGAGAAACATTCTCTGCAGGCCACTGGCCAGGGGACGCCATGGGACAGAGTGGCGGGGAGGACAGGCCTGACCAAGGAGATGGGCCTGACACTCCTGATGTCCTTACGAGCAGATACTGAAGGGCCTCCAGGAGGGCCTGGCCATGCACCCAGAGAGAGGGGCAGTGCCCGCTCGGGGGACAGGGATGGGGTGCCCCCAGCCTCCCGGGTGTCCCCAGGTGTGTACAGCGTCCACTCTGTGGGAGCGACCTGCCCTCACATCTGGGCCCAGGTGGAGGCAGTGTCCCCACAGTGCATTCCTGCAGGGCCGGGCCTGTTCCTCCATCCTCCCCCGGTCTACTCTCTCCTAAACATTCAGAGACCCCGGAGCTCAGAGCTGGACCCTCATGGTACCCCTGGGCCCTTTGGGCAGCAGGTCCTGAGGTCACTTCCACCCCTAATGTGAGCCCACCTGGAACGCTGGCAGGCCATCCATGGCCTTCCCACCTGTCCTGACCCCAGGCTCTGCCGTTGCACCGCCCCCAGGCCCCCACCGGCATGGTGTGTGTGCTGGGGAGCTCCGAAACCCCCAACCAAAGCTGCGGTGGGGGACAGGTGGGAGGGCAGCGGAGCACAGGGCGTCGGCAGGACCACCCTGCTCTGAGCAGAGCAGCTCCCGCATCCTTCTCACCTCTGGGGATCTCGCAGAGCTTTGGTCTGAAACAATTATTCTGTTGCTAAAGATCTTGCAGAAGCTGCTGCGCGCAACCCACGCACCGCCCAGTCACACCCCGCACGGCCGCCTGACTGTCCCTGGTGTCCGCAACTCCCCTGCCATGAGGGCCGAGCTCTCAACCTCCCTGCCTGCCCCAGCTCCCAGCACCCGCCTCGGAATGAAATGCACCCCAGACCATACCAGTGCTCGAGCTTCAGGATCCCCAAAGCCAGGGGTCCCATGTGGGTGGGACCCAGGCAGCTCAGAGCCCGCGCCACTGTCTCCCACAGGCCGCCGTCGGAAGAACTGAACACGGGAGAACTGCAGGGAGACCCCAGAGAGAAAAATTACTCCCCCACCCGCAAAACCCCATTCCAGGCCTGGCTGAGACTGCCACGGCCCCGGCGCTGGAGGCGCCCAGCCCAAGACAGGCCTTTCCCCGTTAGGGTTCCAGGGTCACCCCGGTGCCGCTTCACTGCAGGCCACGTCCTCAGAGAGTCTCTGGCTGCCAGTGGGACATCCCTGGGCGTTATCCGAGGAAAACAATTGTCCACCCAGGTCCCCCAGCTGCGTCCCGGGGCCCTGACCGAGCCACACAGAGAAGCAGGTCCACGAACGAGTGTGCGGCGGGGATGGGGTCTCTCTCCAGCAGACAGGCCACGCGGGGACTCAGCCGCACCCACAGGGCTTCCGTCCAGGGGCTCTGGCAGCGCCCGAAGGTCGTGGTCAGGACGTTCAGGGCCTGAGTGACCTTGGCGGTGGCCGCGGAGCACAAGGACTCTTCAACGTGATCCATGATCTTCTGGGCACACGCGGGCCAGTCACCCCCCGGCAGGCAGAGCTGCCCCTCGGCTCCACCTCGCATGGACAAAGCCAGGACGTGCACCAGGAGCTGACTGGCCGCCGAGGCCACAAACAGGCTGGAGTCTCCCTGCAGGGAGAAGATGGTGTCGACCGCACCTGGGTAGGGGATGGGGGAAGAGAGGAAAAAGGGGGTGAGCCAGAATAGAGCTGGGGGAGGCAGAGGGCCTCAGGGAAGATACAAACAGCAGAGGGCCCCCCAAGATGCCCCCAAATGCCTCTCCACTCAAAAGCAAAAAAGAACAGGAACTGAAGCTCCCTGGAGACAAGCACCTCCTCCCCCCGAGCGTTAAACACACACAGCTTGTGATGCTTCCCAATTCGTTCCTTCTTGTTGTTTTTTTCTTTTGAGACAGAGTCTCGTTCTGTTGCCCAGGTTGGAGTACAATTGTGCGATCTCAGTTCACTGCAACTTCCACCTCCCAGGTTCAAGCCATTCTCCCACCTCAGCCTCCCAAGTAGCTGGGATTACAGGCACCCGCCATCATGCCCGGCTAATTTTTGTATTTTCGTAGAGACAGGGTTTCACCATGTTGGCCAGGCTGGTCTTGAACTCCTGACCTCAGGTGATCCCCCCGCCTCGGCCTCCCAAAGTGCTGAGGTTACAGGCGTGAGCCACCATGCCCGGCCTCGTTTCTTGTTTTTTGAGACGGGGTCTTGCTCTGTTGCCTAAGTTGGAGTGCAGTGGCTCAACCACTGCTCACTGTAGCCTCGAACCCCTGGGCTCAAGTGATCCTCTTGCTTCAGCCTCCCGAGTAGCTGGGACTATAGCCATGCATCACCACGCCTGGCTCCCAAATAGTTTCAAAGACTGAGTCCTCACGGCTGATCTGTAAGTGGCTGAGAAAGCCGTCCTGGCTCCTAGGGCCTGACCTGCCAACCAGAGAACACTGGACAGTCGTACTGTCACAGTGCATTCTTTGCAACAACCCTGAGACATCACACAGACCAGACACTCAGATTCAGCAAGGTGCAGTGACTTCCCTGGAATCACACAGGCAGGATGAGGAATGGGGTGGGGTGTGGGCGCACTCACCGTGGTCGGCCAGGAAGCGCAGGGCGCTGGGGTGCTGTGCCAGGGAGCGCAGGCCCTGGATCCAGCCGCTGCGCACGGTGGGGACGGCCCAGGCTGCTCGGCCGAGGGGTCCTGCCTCCCCAAAGAGCCCTGGTAGTAACTCCCCCTGCTGGGAAGCAAAAAAAGAAGTGAGGGTGGCCAGGCGCAGTGGCTGAAGCCTGTAATCCCAGCACTTTGGGAGGCCGAGGAGGGCAGATCACGAGGTCAGGAGTTCGAGACCAGCCTGACCAACATGGTGAAACCCCGTCTCTACTAGAAATACAAAAATCTGCTGGGTGTGGTGGCATGCACCTGTAATCCCAGCTACTAAGAAGGCTGAGGCAGGAGAATTGCTTGAACCTGGGAGGCGAAGGTTGCAGTGAGCCAAGATCGCACCACTGCACACCAGCCTGGGTGACACAGCGAGACTCCATCTCAAGAAAAAAAAACAAAAAAGAGGTGAGGGGACCTGGTAGGTTTCCAGGGATGTGGAGCAAAGCAGAGATGGGTTTTCAGTTTTCCAGGGCTGGTGGAGATACTTTTGGAGGACACTTTCTTCTTCTTCTTTTTTTTTTTTTTTTGAGACAGTCTCACTCTGTTGCCTAGGCTGGAGTGCAGTGGCACATCTCGGCTCACTGCAACCTCTGCCTCCTGGGCTCAAGCTATTTTCCTGTCTCAGCCTCCTGAGTAGCTGGCATTACAGGTTCCCACCACCACACCCAGCTAATTTTTTCATTTTTAGTAGAGATGGGGCTTTACCATGTTGGTTAGCCTGGTCTCGAACTCCTGACCTGAGGTGATCCGCCTGCCTCAGCCTCCCAAAGTGCTGGGATTACAGGCATGAGCCACCGTGCCCAGCCTGGAGGGCACTTTCATACCAGCTGCTGACAGACAAGGGCCCCCGGATTCACTGTACGGCAGCACCCTAGGACACCTTGGAAAGTCTGTCCTGCAGCAAGATGGTGCCTGGGTGGGCTGCTAGGGAGCCTGCAGCTGCTTAACTGGGGGGCATCGTGAACGGCAAGCTAACGGTACTGGATGTGCCTTCGCACAACCTGGCGAGGGCCTGTGAGGCACCAAGAGAAGCCATCATGCTAGACGGGCAAGGGCCCTGAAGCTCACACCATGCATCCCCTGACAGACTCAGCGGTGCCTGTCTGAGGCACTTGAAGCTGGAAGACACAGCTCTGGAAGGCTCTCGAGCTCTCATGCCTTGCTATGTAGAAATTCTTGGCTGGGAGCAGTGGCTCATGACTGTATCCCAACACTTTGGGAGGCCGAGGCAGGATGATCGCTTGAGACCAGGAGTTTGAGACCAGCCTGGGCAACCTAGTGAGACCCCATCTCCACCAAAGATAAAAAAGTTAGCCGGGTGTGGTTCATGCACCTGTGGACCCAGCTACTCGGGAAGCTGAATGGGGAGGGTCACTTGAGCCCAGGAGGTCAAGGCTGAAGTGAGCTGCCACTGCACTCCAGCCTGGGTGACAGAGCAGGACTCTGTCTCTAAAAAACAAAACAAAAAAAGGCCGGGTGGGGTGGCTCACGCCTGTAATCCTAGCATTTTGGGAGGCCGAGGCAGACGGATCACTTGAGGTCAGGAGTTCGTGATCAGCCTGGCCAAAATGGTGAAATCCTGTCTCTACTAAAAATACAAAAATTAGCTGGGCGTGGTGGCAGGCACCTGTAGTCCCAGATACTCGAGAGGCTGAGGCAGGAGAATCGCTTGAACCTGGGATGTGGAGACTGCAGTTAGCTGAGTTCGAACCATTGCACTCCAGCCTGGGTGACAGAGCAAGACTCTGTCTCAAAAAATAATAATAAAATAAAATAAAAATAAATAAAATTAATTTTGTTAAAAAAAAGACATTCTCATTAGTCATTCACATTCTCATTAGTTATTCATTCATTTGTAGGCTGGGTCGCTGGAGGTGCAGGATGTGCGGTCTCATTTGGTCCTCACAACAACCCCATGGCGCAGCTACGACTCCTGTCTCCGACCCAGGAAGAGACGGAGGCCACAGCGCAGCTACGACTCCTGTCTCCGTCCCAGGAAGAGACGGAGGCCATGGAGCAGCTACGACTCCTGTCTCCGACCCAGGAAGAGACGGAGGCCACGGCGCAGCTACGACTCCTGTCTCCGTCCCAGGAAGAGACGGAGGCTTGCGGCCGTGGGCAAGCTCAGACAGCCGGTCAGAGCTGGGAGCCCGTGCCAGTCATCTTATTCCAAAAAACCTCAACTCCTTAGCCCCAGCATCACTCCGGGCGAATTTTTCAAAGGGGGCTATAGTCGGGGGTAAAAAACATGCAGTTCTAGTGAGGACACAGGGTCAGGGCAGGCCGCTGGGACTTGGGATGGTGATGGCTACAAATGCCCCACCTGGCTGCGGGAGGAAAAGCCTGCCCACCTCTCCACAGGACACTCAGGTGGGAGGCCCCAGGCTCACCTGAAGATACTGGAAGCAGTTTTCCTGGGCTGCGAAGGTTCCTGCCAGGCGGAGTGAGAAGGAGAGGACCCCGGGACCCAGGTCCTCGACTTTCAGCACATGGGACAGCAGCTCCACCAGGCAGGGGTGCTCCTGCAGCAGCACGACACTGGACTCTGTGGGGACGGCCCAGCCCAGGGGTCACCAGGGGTACGGCACCAGGTGTCCCCCTGGATGACCGCTCTTCTCCTAGCAATTCCCAGACCCTTCTCTTGCAGGGTGTTAGATCTAGGGATCCAACTGGGAAAAAAATATCTGCAACAAATACGGCAAATGACTCATAATTTTAATTCAGTAAGGGCTAGAAAGCCAACACCTTAACAACAGGTGAAAGGAGGAACACTGTCACCTTTCACAACAGATGAATGGCCAAAAATGCTGAAAAAATGTTCTGTCTCACTGATAGTGAAAAAGAAATGCAAATTAAAGTGAAAGACCAGGCTGGGCGTGGTGGCTCACGCCTGTAATCCCAGCACGTTAGGAGGCCAAGGCGGGTGGTCACTTGAGCTCAGGAGTTTGAGACCAGCCTGGCCAACATGGCAAAGCCCCATCTCTACTAAAAATACAAAAAATTAGCCAGGTTTGGTGGCTCATGCCTGTAGTCCCAGCTAATTGGGAGGCTGAGGCAGGAGAATCGCTTGAACCTGGGAGGCAGAGGCTGCAGCGAGCCAAGACCACGTCATCGCACACCGCACACTCCAGCCCTGGGCGACAGAGCGAGACGCCATTCCAAAAAGAAAAAAAAAAGTGGAAGAGCATTTTCACCTTTCAAATGGGTACTTTTCCTTAGACAGTGCTCCATGCAAGCAGGTACAACGGAACAAACATTCCTCTCCAGAACTGGCATCCTGTATTTCTATAACCAGCTATGCTATCGCTCAAAAGCACCAGTGGGGGAAAAAGACATTTTGAGGCAAAGGCTGGGAGAGTTTCCCAGTGAGAAGCTCTTGTGGAAAGAATGTGGTTCAGTAAGGAGAGTAAGGAGCATGCAGAGGAGGAGAACCAGGCCAGGACCCAAAAAGCACTATGTCCACCTGAATCAGCACTGCAGGCTGGGTGAGGTGCTCATACCTGTAGTCCCAGCACTTTGGGAGGCCAAGGCAGGAGAACAACATAGCAAGACCCTGTATCTACAAAAAATAAAAAAAAATTAGCCCGGCATGGTGGCACACATCTGCAGTCCCAGCTACTCAGGAGGCTGAGACGGGAGGATTGCTTGAGCCCAGGAGTTCGAGGCTGCAGCGAGCTATCACTGTACCACTGTACTCCAGCCTGGGCGACAGAGGGAGACCCTGTCTCTCTAAAAAAAAAAAAGGCGGGGCGTGGTGGCTCACGCCTGTAATCCCAGCACTTTTGAAGGCCAAGGCAGGCAGATCACGAGGTCAGGAGATTGAGACCATCCTGGCAAACATGGTGAATGAAACCCTGTCTCCACTAAAATATAAAAAATTAGCCAGGCATGGTGGCGGGCGCCTGTCGTCCCAGCTATTCGGGAGGCTGAGGCAGGAGAACTGCTTGAACTCGGGAGATGGAGGTTGCGGTGAGCCGAGATCGCACCACTGCACTCCAGCCTGGTGACAGGGCAAGACTCTGTCTCAAAAACAAACAAACAAACAAACAAAAAACAACCCCACTGAGTTCAAAATCTAAAAAATCATTGTTGAAGGGTTTTGAAACAAAACAGAATTAAAATACTAACAACAATAACAGAAGATTGTGATGGCCTGAAGTTCAAGTGCTCTGAGGTCCTTCAGTTGCCTGGATAGAGAATGGAAAGTCTAATTAACTTCAGACTTTTTAAAAAATCCGGTTCTTATGTTAAAAATGTAAGGGTAGCCACTGAAGAACATAAATAAGCCTGTGGTCCCAGCATCTTGAGAGGCCGAGGTGGGCAGACCGCCTGAGCCCAGGAGTTTTAAGACCAGCTTGGGCAACACAGGAAGATCCCCTCTCTATAAAAATTCGCTGGGCGTGGTGGCGCGCATCTGTAGTCCCAGCTACACTGGAAGCTGAGATGGGAAGATCACCTGAGCCCAGGAGGTCAAGGCTGCAGTGAGCCATGATTACACCACTGTCCTGGACAACAGCGCAAGAACTTGTCTAAAAAAAAGAACATAAATAGAATGTATAACTTCAAAACCAGAAGAGGAAAGATTTAAAAGAAAAAAAAAAGCTTTATCAATCTGATGGAGGGCAGAAAAGGAGGTTAAAGGCACAAAGGTAAGGCACAGGAAATTAAAAAATACAAAAGAATTCAAATCTAACAGTCGCCTCAACAAATTAAAGAGATCAAACTTACCTGTTAAAAGAAAGAGTTGCTGAGATTAAACACTAAAAACAAGCAATGTGGTGTTTCTAAAAGCAATAAAATGCAACGACAGGAAAGGCTGGGAGCAGGAGAGAAAAGACACAGTAGGCAAATTCTAACTTTAAAGAAGCTGATGTAGCAACAGGAATAGCAAACAAAATGGGCTGTAAAGCAAAAAGCAGTATTCATGCAGAAGAAAGTTCACTGATCACGGAGATAAATTCCAGAAAGACACAACATTCCTACATCTATGTATACCTAACCTCACTTCAAAACGTGTAAAGCAGCCTGGGCAACGTGGTGAAACCCCGTCTCCGCAAAAAAATACAAAAAATTAGCTGGGTGTGGTGGTGTGTCCCTGTAGTCCCAGCCATCCAGGAGGCTGGGGTGGGAGGATCACTTGAGCCCAGGAAGTTGAGTCTACAGTGAGCCGTGATCACACCACTGCACTCTAGCCTGAGTGACAGAGTGAGACCCTGTCTCCAAAAAAAAAAAAAAAAAATGCCAGGCACAGTGGCTCACACCTGTAATCGCAGCGATTTGAGAGGCCAAGGCGGGCAGATTGCTTGAGCCCAGGAGTTTGAGACCAGCCTGGGCTACATAGTGAAACCCCATCACTACAAAAAATACAAAAACTTAGCCGGGCGTGGTGGCGGGCTCCTGTGGTCCCAGCTATTAGGGAGGCTGAGGTGAGAGAATCATCTGAGCCCAAGAAGTCGAGGCTGCAGTGAACCGAGATCACGCCACTGCACTCCAGCCTGGGCAATAGAGCAAGACTCCATCTCAAAAAAAAAAAAAAAAAAAAAAAAAAAAGAAAAGAAAAAGAAAAATATGTAAAGTGAAAAAAAAAAAAGGATGCATCTCAAAGAAAAATCATGAATCCATGATCTTGGTGTAAGCTTTTTACACACCTCTCAGAAACAAGCAAACAAATTAGCAAGAACATAGCAGGTCTGAACTAATGAACGAGTGTGGAAACTACACTCTTTCCATCAAGTACAATGCAGGAGAAATGACAGAGGCTGGGAGGGAGGAGGAAACAGGGACTCACTTTGAATCCAGACTCGGTTTCTTTAGGGGGAACAAAATTAGATTGTGCTGATGATTTCAGAGCCCTGTAAATTTACTAAGAACTGTTGAATTGGTACCATTTATTTATTTATTTTGTCCTTTTCTCATGTCAGACGGGTGACGTACCGACATCACACCAGGGTTCCATGGTGCCACATCTCACACATGAGCCTGAACACTCAATTATCATGCTTAGGTTGGGTGCAGTGGCTCTCCACTGTAACCCCAGCACTTTGGGAGGCCAAGGTGGAGGGATCACCTGAGGTCAGGAGTTCGAGACCAGCCTGGCCAACATGATGAAATCCCATCTCTACTAAAAATACAAAAATTGGCCGGGCATGGTGGCATGCACCTTTAATCGCAGGTACTCAGGAGGCTGAGGCAGGAGAATCGTTTGAAACCCAGGAGGCGGAGGTTGCAGTGAGCCAAGATTGTGCCATTGCACCCCAGCCTGGGCAACAGAGCAAGACTTGGTCTCAAAAAAAAAAAAAAAAAAATATATATATATATATATGTATGTATATATATCTCATGCTTACAAACTATAAAAGGATCTGGTATACGTTAAATGGGAGAATGGCATGGTATGCAAATGATATCTCAATAAAGCTACTGAAAAATACTTCTTAAAATTTGAATACAGGCCGGGCATGGTGGCTCGCTCCTGTAATCCCAGCACTTTGGGAAGCCCAGGCGGGAAGAGTGCTTGAGCCCAGGAGTTCCAAGCCGGCCTGGACAAGATGGTGAGACCTCATCTTTATGGGAGAAAAAAAAAATAGCTGGGCCTGGTACACACCTTGATCCCAGCAACTCAAGAGAATGAGGCAGGCAGACTGCCCAGGAGGTCAAGGCTGCAGTGAGCCATGTTCACACCATTGCACTCCATCCTGGGAGACGGGCAAAAACCCTGGCTCAAAAAAAAGAAAAAGAAAAAGAAAAACTGACTACTACAAACTAGGTCACAGTTGAAGACCTTCAAATACCAAAACATCAAAATCATATAGTGAAATCTCTAGAACACTGAGAAAACTCGCCTGGGTCCTATGCCTCAATAAAAGTCTCAACAGCTATAAAGATTCAAAACATATATTATGTTTTCTAACCTCCATAAAGTAAATTAAAAATCAATAATAAAAAGACTGGAAAAATCCATATTTTGAAACTAAAGGATACTCTTTTAAATAACTTGTGGGTGAAAAAAAATTATAATGAAAAGCATAAAATACTCAGAACTAAATTAAAACCAAAGTACTGCAATGTAAAATGTGTAAGATGTAGCTAAAGTCATACTTTTAGAGAAATGCATAGTCTTAAAAATATATATATATATATATATTTTTTTTTTTTTTTTGAGACAAGAGTCTCACTCCATTGCCCAGGCTGGAGTGCAATGGCGTTATCTCGGCTCACTGCAACCTCCACCTCGCAGGTTCAAGTGATTCTCCTGCCTCAGCCTCCCGAGTAGCTGGGATTACGGGCATGGACCACCATGTCAGGCTAATTCTTGTATTTTTAGTAGAGACGGGGTTTCACCATGTTAGCCAGGCTGGTCTCCAACTCCTGACCTCAAGTGATCTGCCTGCCTCAGCCTCCCAAAGTGCTGGGATTATAGGCATGAACCACCGCGCCTGGCCTTAAATATATATATTAGAAAACAAGGAAGACCGAGATATTTAGCTCAAAGAGGGTAAAAGGCACTTTGGGAAGCAGAGGCAGGTGACTGCTTGAGCCCAGGAGATCGAAAACAGCTTGGGCAATACGGTGAGACCCCACCCTTAAAAAAAAAATACAATATAATTTAAAAATAAAAAGAATAAAAGAACACGGCAAACCAAAAAAAGGAAGTAAAGATAGCAGAAATTAACAACATGCAGTCTATCCCAACGCAATTATCAACCATGAGAATAAACATTTACATGCGAGAATATTTATGTAAAAGGAAAGCCATTATGACACTATTTTTTTTTTTTTGCGACGGAGTCTCGCTCTGTCGCCCAGGCTGCAGTGCAGTGGCGTGATCTCGGCTCACTGCAACCTCTGCCTCCTGGGTTCATGCCATTCTCCTGCCTCAGCCTCCCAAGTAACTGGGACTACAGGCGCCCACCACCACGTCCGGCTAATTTTTTTTTTTTTTTTTTGTATTTTTAGTAGAGACGGGGTTTCACCACGTTAGCCAGGAGGGTCTTGATCTCCGGACCTCGTGATCTGCCCGCCTCGGCCTCCCAAAGTGCTGGGATTACAGGCGTGAGCCACCGCGCCCGACCAACACTATTTTTTTGAGACGGAGTCCATTCTGTCGCTGGAGTGCAGTGGCACGATCTGGGCTCACTGCAACCTCCGCTTCCTGGGTTCAAGCGATCCTCCCCCTCAGTCTCCCGAGTAGCTGGGATTACGGCGCGTGCCACCATGCCCGGCTAATTTTTTTATTTTTAGTAGAGATGAGGTCTCACAATGTTGGCCAGGCTGGTTTCGAACTCCTGACTTCAAGTGACCTACCTGCCTTGGCCTCCCAAAGTGATGGGATTACAAGCATAAGTCACCGTGCCTGACCTATGACACTACTTAAAATGATGAAAAATGAGAAATATAAACATCTGACAGTGGAGTGATTCAATTAATTATGGTCTATTCCTACAGCAAATAACATGTAGCCAATAATATTAACATATTATGTGGAGAAAACACTCACTCTGATAGCAAGAGAGAAAGCAAGACACCAAAATTGTGTTTATGTTATGACCTCATTTTTTTTTTCCCCAGAAAAATACAGCTTTATGTGTTATGAAAAGGCTGGGAGTAAATTAAAACGTTGATGGTTTAATTTTCCTCTTTACTCTTTTGTTCATGTTTTAAAGAACATGTATTATTTTGTTTTTTTTTTGAGACAGGGTCTCACTCTATCACCCAGGTCAGGGTGCAGTGGCACAATCATAGCTCACTGCAACCTCTACCTCCCGGACTCAAAGGATCCTCCCATCTCAGCCTCCAGAGTAGCTGCGACTACAGGTGCGCCACCAGGCCCAGCTAATTTTTTTTTTTTTTTAGAGATGACATCTTGCTATGTTGGACCAGGCTGGTCTTGAACTCCTGGACTTAAGCAATCCGCTCGCCTCAGCCTCCCAAAGTGCTGGGATTACAGGTGTGAGCCACTGCATCCGGCCCCTACTTTCATAATCAGAAAGAAAACAAACCTGATGTCTTAAACACACTAAATACAATGAGAACAACAACAAAACAAGTTTGTTCACGCCTTCTGCAGAACTGAACCTTGGGGTGCCCTGATCGTGGCTGAACTGGCTGAATTTCAGGCTCTAACTCTCCAGATCATTCTCTTGGGCTTCATCTTAACTTGCCCTCAGTCTGCCACAGATAATCCTTAGGAAGCGAAGGAAAGACATCTGATTGGCAGTTTCTGCCCTTCCTCCAGGACAGGGGAGTCCCCACCTGGCCCCTGCTCCCTGTCCCAGGCTCTGCGTCTGGTCTCTGGATAGGCAGTAAACAGCAACACCACCTCCTTACCTCCTTCAGTGACCGTGTTAAACCAGTCCAGCAGCTTCTCCAAACAGGTGTCATCTGCCACTGGCTGCCTGGGATCTACCAGAACAGCACAGAGAGCCGGGAGCAGCTGGGCGCATTCCGGGTCCATGGTGAGGCCGCAGTCCCTGCAAAGGCAATGTGAGAGCCAAACCTCAATGCCCACTCCAGACCCAGCTCGCTGTAGTCACAGCAGCCCACCATGCCTGCTCAGGCCTGGGAAGGGGCCCCAGAACTTTCATCTCAGACCAGGAGAACCATGATCCCCAGACCAGAGGTCTGTACTGCAGGGATGGATGCAAAGCTTTGGTCTAGGTGGGGCCCTGAGCGCTGGTGGCGGGGCTGAAAGGGGCAGATGAGGGTCTAGCTGAAACCACAAGGCCTCCGGAACTCAAAGTCTGTGACCCTTGGTCTTTGGTGCAGTCGGGGCAACAGCGTGGTGCTGGCCCAGGCTGCAGGTGGGCCAGAGTCAGGGGCATCTTTGAGTTCCGGGTCAGCCATGTGTGCAGGGGGATGTCTATCCATGCCCCAGGGCCAGCCTGGGCTGGAAAGTTTCTGTCCCTCCCAGCGTCAAGTGGTGGCTGCATTTGACGTCCTGAAGCCAGCAGGGGTGGGGAGGGGACGCCTGTCCGTGTGTCTGTCCCTCTCAGGGTCAGTGGTGGCTGCATTTGCTGTTCTGCAGCCAGTAGGAGGGTGAGGAGGGGAAGGGGCACCTGTCCGTGTGTCTGTCCCTCCCAGGATTAGTGGTGGCTGCATCTGACGTCCTGAAGCCGGCGGGGGGGAGAGGGGGGCGGCGGGGTGCGGAGAGGAAGGGGCGCCTGTCTCTCCCAGGACGGGGTGTGCATCCGTGCGCCCAGCCTCGGGGGTGGGCGGGGTGGTCAGCGGCTCTGTCTAACCGGGGCACCGTCTGCCAATGCCCGGGAAGGCTGCGTCCCGGGAAGAGGAACCCTCCCCACACTTTGGAGTCAGTTTTGGCCGCGAGCGCCAGGCCCGAGAGTCCAGAAGGGGCGCCAGAGCAGGCGGCCACAGGAGGGCTGGGAAGCGAGCCCAGGTCGCGCACGCCCCGGGCTGGGCTGCTCCCTGGCCCGCCCGCCCCCTCGGCCGGGCCTTGGCCTCCCCACGCCCCACTACCACGACCTCGACCCCCGAAGCCCCACGCGCCTCACCGCTCGGTTGCGTCCTCCGCCGCAACCACCCCTCGCCCAAGGCTCCGCCTCCGGACAGTGCCACCTGCCAGGCCCGGAGGAGGCGGAGGACGGAGACGGCTGGCGTGGGGAACTGAGACTGCACCCCTGGAGGCCGCTCTGGAAGCCTCGAGGGCCCAGACTTGAAGGAAAGAGTTCAAGCTGAGAGGGGCTGGGGACAGGCAGGCGCCAAGCCGGTCGCTCCGACCGATCACCCCCGCCAGGCGCCTAGTGGTTCATGCCGAGCATCCGGTGGGTGGGCGGGGCGTCTCGAGGGCGGGGATCTCTGAGGAAGGCGCGGCGTTGTGTCCGGAGGGGCGGGGCTTCGCCTGCAGGGGCGCCCAGTGTCTGCACCGGCGGGAGCGAGAAAACTATGTGCCGGAGAGAAGCGTCCTGATCCGTGCACCAAAGCCGTTGGTCATTTAGCTTCAGGTTCTCAAATTAAGTCCTCCGCGGCCGCGCTGTGGCTCATGCCTGTAATTCCAGCCCTTTAGGAGGCGCAGTTGGGAGCATTGCTTGAAGCCAGGAGTTGAGACCAGCCTAGGCAACAAAGCGAGACCCCATCTCTTAAAATTAAAAAAAAAAAAAAAAAAAAAAGGCCAGGCGTGGTGGCTCACGCCTGTAATCCCAGCACTTTGGGAGGCCCAGGCGGGCGGATCACGAGGTCAGGAGTTCGAGACCAGCCTGGTCAACATGGCGAAACCCCGTCTCTACTCTAATTTTTGTATCTCTAAGATAGCAAAATAAGCCGGACGTGGAGGCGCGCGCCTGTAATCCCAAGTACTCGGGAGACTGAGGCAGGAGAATCGCTTGAACCTGGGAGGCGGAGGTTGCAGTGAGCCAAGATGGTGCCACTGCACTCCAGCCTGGGCTACAGGGCGAGACTCCGTCTCAAAAAAAAAAAAAAAGAAAATCAGCCAGACCTGTGATCCCAGCTACTCCAGAGGCTGAGGCGGGAGGATCGCTTGAGCCCAGAAGTTCAAGGCTGCAGTGAGCTATGATCCTGACCCGGCACTCCAGCCTGGGCAACAGAGCAAGACCCTGTGTTTTAAGAAAGCGAACAGGCAGAAAAACTAGGTCCAAAAAATTGAGTTCAAAACACCAACTATGTGTTCGAGAGTCTCAAAGCCAGTGGATAGACAAGGCTCATGTTCCCAAAGCATTGTTTTATAGCAAGATTGTTGGGAGCCAACACCAGATTTAGGAAACAAAGCAGAATTCCTATGGATATTAAAATTTAAAAATTTAAAAGCACTGACTTTGCTGGGTCACCTTTATTTTATTTATTTATTTATGGAGACGGAGTGTCACTCTTTTTGCCCAGACTGGAGTGCAATGGCTCAATCTTGGCTCACTGTAACCTCCACCTCCTGGGTTCAAGCGATTCTCCTGCCTCAGCCTCCTGAGTAGCTGGGATTACAGGTGCCGGCCACCACGCCCAGCTAATTTTGTATTTTTAGTACAGACGGGGTTTCACCATGTTGGCCAGGCTGGTCTCGAACTCCTGACTTTAGGTGATCCGCCCACCTAGGCCTCCCAAAGTGCTGGGACTACCAGCGTGAGCCAACGCGCCCAGCCGTGCTGGGTAACCTTGGAAAAGCAACTTCCCTGACGCTTGCATGCCCCCTGCACGCACACACACACGTACATCCTTAGAACTACATGTGTGAAAAAGTTTGAAATGCACAGTTATCTTCACTGAAATTTGGTTCCTCATTGTGAAATGAGATACTAATATTCACCCAGTTAGGTAATTGTGGAGTAAAGAAAACTCAACAACAGCACTGTGCTAAGTGCTTCACTTACTGTAAACTTGTATGATTCTACAGCAACTGTAGGAGAGTACCACTACCAGCCCATCAGATGAGGAAACTGAGGCACAGAGAGGCTAACTCATAAGGCCTTACAGCTACTGGATTGGCACAGTTTGGATTTGAACCCAAGCAGTCTGGCTCCAGATTTGAATACTGTATTGCACAGGTCCACAATTTTTTTTTTTTTTTTGAGGTGGAGTCTCGCTCTGATGTCCAGGCTGGAGTGCAGTGGTGTGATCTCAGCTCACTGCAACCTCCACCTCCCAGGTTCAAGCAATTCTCCTGTCTCAGCCTCCTGAGTAGCTGGGACTACAGGCACCCACGACCCCTGGCTAATTTTTGTATTTTTAGTAGAGACAGGGTTTCACCATATTGGTCAGGCTGGTCTCAAACTCCTGACCTCAAGTGATCCACCCACCCTAAACTCCCAAAGTGCTGGGATTACGGGCGTGAGCCACCACCGTGCCTGGCCCAGGTCCACAATTTCTTATCTCAAACTTTTGGGGACAAATGTTTTTTCAGAATTCAGAACTGTTCAGATTTTAGAAATGTGACATGGCACATGTACATTAAATATGAGATTATAGCAGAGTGTGACACACACCCCATAATTAAATGTATTAATAGTTATTCAGGGCCGGGTGCAGTGGCTCACGCCTGTAATCCCAGCACTTTGGGAGGCGGAGGCGGGCGGATCACGAGATCAAGAGAGCGAGACCATCCTTGTCAAGGTGGTGAAACCCCGTCTCTACTAAAAATACAAAAATTAGCTGGGCGTGGTGGCACGCACCTGTAGTCCCAGCTACTCGGGTAGCTGAGGCAGGAGAATCGCTTGAACCCAGGAGGCAAAGGTTGCAGTGAGCAGAGATCGCACCACTGCACTCCAGCCTGGGCCACACAGCAAGACTCCGTCAAAAAAAAAAAAAAAAAGAAGTTATTCAGTGAAACTCACTCATGTACACCCCGTGGGATAAATAAGCACTATAAATAGCCTCAGCTCAGAGTTTTCCTCCCGGAGAGTTGAGGTTAGGACTGGTCTGGCCTTCAAATGAGTTGTGAAAGGCTTTCGGAAGTTTGTGGAATTCAGAATCACAGATAAAAGGTCATAGATAGGCGCTGGCTCTATAATTAGATAAGAGAAGGGCAAGAAGTTCTCGAAGCCCAAGGGTGGGAGAGTGGCAAGAGGTACTTATGCACAGGGAGCACGTAGAGCAAAGCGCCCTGGGTAAGACCCTGAAAGCAAACGAAAGTTTATTATGTGTGCTTGTTTGATTGAGACAGGGTCTTGCTCTGTCGCCCAGGCTGGACTGCAGTGGTGTGATCATAGCTCACTGCAGCCTCGACCTCCTGGGCTCCAAGCGATCCTCCCACCTCAGCCTCCCGAGGAGCTGGGACTATAGGCGTGCACCAGCATGCCTGGCTTTTATTTTTATTTTATTTTTCGAGAGACGGGGTCTCGCTACATTGCCCAGGCTGGTATCAAACTCCTGGGCTCAGCTGAATCTCCTGCCTTAGGCTCCCATAGTGTTGGGATTACAGACGCGAGCCACTGCGCCGGGCCGGTTTTTTTCCCCCTCTCAGCCCCCGCGCTCCGCCCCGGGAACTCCGGGAGCTCTCCTGGTCGGCCGGCCGGCGCCCGCGGACTCTGCGCACGCGCATGGTCGCCCCAGGGGGAACGCAGGTCGCTTATCCGGCTCGGTAGGTCGGCGGCCTGGTTGCCATGGCGGCGGGGTCGCGGGCCGGCGCCAGGGAAGGCCCCGAGGCTGCGGGCGGCCAGGGCTGCCCGCGGATCCCCAGACCCGGACGCCCGAGCCAGCAACCCTGAGGGGCGGCCGGGCAGCGCCGCCACCATGTTCCTGGGCACCGGGGAGCCGGCCTTGGAGACGGTAAGAACGACGGCGAGGGGGCGACGCCGGGCGGGCGTCCGCGAGGCCTCGGCTAGTCCCCGTCGCCCGCAGCCCCGGGGCCCCGCACAGGGGCCGGCCCGGGGCGTGAGGACGGGGCGCACGGCCGGGTGACAGCTGCCATTATTGTTACCGCACAAGAGCGCGCTGCAGGCCGCGCGCCGCCTGCAGCCTCACCCGCGCCCGCTTTCGCAGAGGCCGCGGCTTCCAGGAAGCTCTCCGGGACGCCGCGCCCTCGCCTCTGGGCGCCTGCGAGTCTGCGGCCCGCAGGTGACGGAGCTCACGGTGTAAGTGCCTCCGGGCACCCCCGATCGAAGGCCGGATCCACGGATCCCGTGTGGCCCCAAGCCTTCGGGGTGGGAGGGAGGCAGCCCCAGGGTCTGGGAACCCAGCTTGGTCAGAGGAGGCTTCCTGGAGGAGGGTGGGGCCCGATGTACTCCCCAGGGCGAGGGTGCATGGGCCTTAGGTTAGTTACTTTGCCGGGTAAATATCTCCTGTGTGTTAGAGACACGGGAATAAGCTGCATTCCAGTGGGGCGGGAGGGGGGGCTGGAGGGACAAGGTAATAAACAGGTAATTAAGATCGTGTCAGAAAGTGAGAAGTGCTGTGCAGAAAATGAAACAGGCCCATATGGCCGGGAGCCGTGGCTCAGGCCGGTAGTCCTCCGGTAGTCCCTGCACTCTGGGAAGCCGAGATGGGAGGATCGCTTGAGGCCAAGAGTTCCAGACCAGCCTGGGCAACATCGCAAGACCCCATCCCTACAAAAAACCATCACATTAGCCGAGCTGTGGTGGTGCCGGCCTGTAGTCCCAACTACTCAGGAGGCTGAGGTGGGAGGATCGCTTGAGCCCAGGAGGTGGAGGCTACAGTGAACTGTGATCACGGCCCTCCAAGGCCTGAGAGACAGAGTGAGGCTGAGGTGGGAGGATCGCTTGAGCCCAGGAGGTGGAGGCTACAGTGAACTATGGTCATATCACGGCCCTCCAGCCTGGGCAACAGAGTGAGGCCCTGTCTCAAAAAAAAAGAAAGCCCGTTGGGATGCGGGCAAGGAGACTGAACAGAAAGAAGATGGGCATGAGCCTGATTGTGGGGAGTCCTGCTGGCCATGCAGGGAATTTGGATTTTATAGGAGCAACAGAGGAAGCCTTTGGAAGGTTTCACATCAAGGGAACTGTGCTCACCTTGCTTCCTCCTAAGGAGACCGCAGGGTTCAGCACAGCTGCACCCGCAGTAGGGGCTTGGTGCTGCTGGCCAACTTGGAGCAGCTGAAGTTGCCTGCTTGTTCCCCAGGGTACCACGTCTTGTCTGATCTGGAGGGCCTGCCTGTCTACACTGGCCTTCAGTTACTGCTTCTTCATCTTTAAGAACAAAGCTGCTTGTTGTGATTATAAAAATAGTTCATGTATTTTTAAGATGGAGTCTCTTGGCCGGGCACGGCGGCTCATGCCTGTAATCCCAGCACTTTGGGAGGCAGAGGTGGGTGGATCATGAGGTCAGGAGATCGAGACCATGCTGGCTAACACAGTGAAACCCCATCTCTACTAAAAATACAAAAAATTAGCCGGGCGTGGTGGCGGGCGCCTGTAGTCCCAGCTACTTGGGAGGCTAAGGCAGGAGAATGGCGTGAACCCAGGAGGTGGAGCTTGCAGTGAGCCAAGATTGTGCCACTGCACTCCAGCCTGGCAGCAGAGTGAGACTCCGTCTCAAAAAAAAAAAAAAAAAAAAGACACAGTCTCGCTTTGCCACCCAGGCTGGAGTGCAATGATGCCATCTCAGATCACTGCAGTCTCCGCCTCCCAGGTTCAAAGGATTCTCATGCCTCAGCCTCCTCAGTAGCTGGGACTACAGGTGCCCGCCACCACACCCAGCTAATTTTTGTATTTTTAGTAGAGATGGGGTTTCACCTTGTTAGCCAGCATGGTCTCTATCTCCTGACCTCGTGATCCACCCGCCTCGGCCTCCCAAAGTGCTGGGATTGCTGGCATGAGCCACCACGTCTGGCCTTACAATAATATTTTTATGTGAATCTCATATCCTGCAAACTTGCTGAACTCATTTATTATGTTTACTAGTTTTTTAGTAGATTCATTAGGATTTTCTATGTATAAAATCATGTTGTCTGTGAATAGAGATAGTTTTACTTCCTTCTTTTCAATCTGAATGTCTTTTATTTACTTTTCTCACATTAATGTCCTGGTAAGAGACTCAACTATAATTTGAATTGAAGTGATGAGAAAGGACAGCCTTGTCTTGCTGCTGATATTAGAAGGGAAACATTCCGTCTTCCTCCATTAAATATTGTGTTGCACTGGATTTTTGTAGATGCCATTTATTAGGTTGAGGAAATTCTCTTCATAGATTATTGAGTATCTTTATCATGAATGAGTGTTAGATTTTGTCAAACATACCTTCTGTATCTTTTGAGAAAATCGTATGTTTCTTTTTCTTCATTTTATTAATATGGAATATTGACTGATTTTTGTATGTTAAACCAATCTTTCATTCTTGGTCTTGGAGTGTGTGTGTGTGTGTGTGTGTGTGTGTGTGTGTGTACATAAATATATACCAGTACCAATTAGGATACATATATATATATATAAAATCCTTTTCATGCCTGCTAGCGTTTTGTTGAGGATTTTTGCAACTGTGTTCATAAAGAATGTTGGTCTGTAGTGTTCTTTTGTTGAGATATTTCTTTGTCTGCTTTTGGTATCAGTGTAATATAGGTCTCATAGAATGAATTGGGAAGGGTTTCCTTCTTTTCTGTTTTTTAGAAGGGTTTGTGAAGCATTGGTATTAATTTCTCTTTAAATGTTTGATAGAATTCACCAGCGAGATGTGGTTCTGGGTGTTTCTTTACTTCTATCAGGTCAGTAGTGAGGCCCTTCTTTTTTTTTTTTTTTTTTCCCCTGTATTTTGGTAATTTCGTGTCTCTGGGTTTTTTTTCTTGGCTAAAGGTTTGTCAGTTTTGTTGATCTTTTCAAAGAACCAACTTTTGGTTTCATTGATTTTTCTGTTGTTTCTATTTTCTATTTCATTTATTCACTGTAATTTTTATTCCTTTCTTTTACTTCCTTTGAGTTTAGTTTTCTATCTCCTGGTTCTGAAGGTGGAAGTTTAGATTATTGGATTATTGCCTTGAGATCTTTCTTTTTTTTTTTTTTAATATAGGCATTTACAGCTACAAATTGCCCTCTAAACATGGCTTTTGTGTTTTTGATTATTTGTTTTTGTTTTTCAGAGACAGAACCTCACTCTGTTGTCCATGCTAGAGAGCAGTGGCACAGTCACAGCTCCCTGCAGCCCCATACTCCTGGGCTTGAGTGATCCTCCTGCCTCGGCCTCCCAAGTAGCTGGGACTACAGGCGTGTGCCACCATGCCTGGCGAATTTTTTAATTTTTTGTCAACACTGGGTGTCACTATGTCACCCAGGCTGGTCTCGAACTTCTGGGTTCAAACAGTCCTCACTCCTTGGCCTCCCAAAGTGTTGGGATTACAGGCATGAGCAGGTGCTCAGCCTGCTTTTGTTTCTTTGCGCCTGGAGTGCAGTGGTGCGATCATGGCTCACTGCAGCCTCAACTTCCCGGACCCAGGTGATTCTCCCACCTCAGTCTCCTGTGTAGTTGGGACCACAGACATGTGCCATGATGCCCAGCTAATTAATTTTTTGGTGTGTGTGTGTGTGTGTGTGTGTGTGTGTACAGGGTTTCTCCATGTTGCCCAGGCTGGTTTTGAACTCCTGGGCTTTGAGTCCCAAAGTGCCGGGATTACAGGTGTGAGCCACCACGCCCGGCTCTGCTTTTGTTTTTTAAGGTGGAAGATTAGGTTATTTATTTGATGTGATCTTTTTAAAATATAGACATTTACAGCTGTATGTTTCTCTTTGAGCCCTGCTTTAGGTACATCCCATAAATTTTGATTTTTAAAATTCACTCACCTTCGGAGGCCGAGGCGGGCGGATCACGAGGTCAGGAGATCAAGACCATCCTGGCTAACACGGTGAAACCCCGTCTCTACTAAAAATACAAAAAATTAGCCGGACGTGGTGGCAGGCGCCTGTAGTCCCAGTTACTTGGGAGGCTGAGGCAGGAGAATGGCGTGAACCCGGGAGGCGGAGCTTGCAGTGAGCCGAGATTGCACCACTGCACTCCAGCCTGGGTGACAGAGCGAGACTCCATCTCAAAAAAAAAAAAAAAAAAAAAAAAATTTCACTCATCAGCTAGGCACAGTGGCTCACGCCTGTAATCCCAGCACTTTGGGAGGCTGAGGTGGGCGGATCATGAGGTCAGGAGTTGAAAACCAGCCTGGCCAACATAGTGAAACCCTGTCTCCACTAAAAATACAAAAAAAAAAAAAATTAGCCTGACATGGTGATGCACACCTGTAGTCCCAGCTACTCGGGAGGCTGAGGCAGGAGAATTGCTTTAACCTGGGAGGCGGAGGTTGTGGTGAGCCAAGATCATGCCATTGCACCCCAGCCTGGGCAACAGAGCAAGACTCCACCTCAAAAAAAAAAAATTTCACTCATCTAAGATATTTTTAAATTTCCCTTGTGATTTCATCTTAGACGCATTGATTATTTAGGCATTTGTTGTTTAATATCCAGGCCAGGCACAGTGACTCACACCTATAGCCCCAGCACTTTGGGAGGCTGAGGCGGGTGGATCACCTGAGGTCAGGAGTTCGAGACCAGCCTGGCCAACATAGTGAATATAACCCCATTTCTACTAAAAATACAACAATTATCCAGGCGTGGTGGCGGCACCTGTAATCCCAGCTACTCAGGAGGCTGAGGCAGGAGAATCACTTGTACCCGGGAGGTGGAGGTGGCAGTGAGCCGAGATTGTGTCACTGCACTCCAGCCTGGGCGACAAGGCGAGATTCTGTCTCAAAAAAAAAATCTATACATTTGTGAATTCCTTTCTTTTGTTGATTTCTAGTTTTCCTTGTTGTAGAAGAATATACTTTGAATGATTTTCTCTTTTAATTCATTGAGGCTTTTTTGTGGCCTATGGTCTGGTTTATGTTTAATGTACACTTGAGTAGAATGTGTATTGTGCTATTGTTGAGTGGGGTGTTCTGTAAATGTTAGGTTTTTAGTGTCTGCTGATCAAGTTTTTCTAACTCCTCGTTGATCTTCTGCCTCGCTCTCCTATCTGTTAGGAGCCTGGCCCTGCCAACACCTTGATTCTGGACTTCCAGCCTCCCAAACTGAGACAGTTAATTTCAGTGTGAAGCCACCCCATTTCTTCTGTTACAACCACCCTGACACAGGCTGAATGAGCTTAACCTACTGTGGAAATAAGTGGCAACCTCAGATAGTGCTTGAAGGAGGCGGAACAGATTGGCCATTTTGTGTGAGTGCATGTGTGCGTGTGTGTGCGTGTGTGTGTGTGTGCTGTGTATGGTTGTATTCTGCTGACTGCAGGCATGGATCCTTGGACTGTTGTGTGATTTCAGGTGCGTGCATGAGTGTGTGTGCGTGTGTGTGCGTGCGTGTGTGTGCATGCGTGTGTGTGTGCTGTGTGTGGTTGTATTCTGCTGACTGGTGTCATGGATCCTTGGGCTGTTGTGTGATTTCCGGTCCTGACTGCGTTTCACCTCTTCCCTGCACTATGACCGGCAGGCTGGAGGCAGCACGGCTGGAAGGGAGTGGTGGAGAGGGCAGCCGTTGTGGGTGAGATCAATGCATTTTGTTTACTACACATAAAATCTCATTCGTTTGTTGAATTTCAGGTCATTCAAAAAGTCTTCAAGATTTTATTCACAGCAAGGAATAATGACAGGTGTTTACAGAGAAAGTTGCTGCTGCTTTTCTAGACAGTTTTCAGCAGTTTCCCCTCTGTTCTCTGCAGGAACGTCCTTGTGATGCCCAGGGCCGACTTGGCTTTTCTGATCCCCCGCTAACCTGTGTGTCCAGTTCCCGGCCTGCCCTTCCTTAATTTTGTACATAATTTCAGTACACTTTGCTAAAAGGAAAACTTCTCTCTATAGTTGTCATATGCTGTTTATGTCTTAAAAGGTCACCTTAAATAGGTGATATAAAAAATGATATAAAAAATTTCAGTCAATGGCTGATTTTTTTAAAGGTTCCATTTATTTGGAATGCACCGTCTTTCCTTTGCCCCTCGAAATGCAGTCACACTGCACTTGTGCCCTGGCCTGTCTAGTTGCACCTTATCCATGTTATCATGCAGCCAGGCATTTCTAATACAGTTTCACACTGCTAGCAAAATTGGCACTTCATGTACTATTAACCTTGTAGAAAATATGTTTGCTTTTCAGAACGCAGTAGCATCCCATTATGATACTGCGTGGACTCAGCTATACCAGGGACAGGTAGCACAAATGTCATCACCTCCACCCCAAGCTGTAGCACTATTGGCTCATAATGGGGCATTCAGCTCTAACTTCCAGTGTCCGCGTTGGAAAGCACCCATACGATCTTCCGAGGGACTTTAAACATTTTATGCTTCTCTTTTTGGATTTCAATTTGAGTGAATGAGTTAATACAGAAACATTTTTGTCTTCAAAAAGCTTCCTTTTTTTTTTTTTTTGCCATCCTAGTGCTGACATCAGACAGTACAAGTTTTATTTCATTCCCTGGACCAGGACAAAGTCACTGGAATAAGAAGGCAAGAACCTTTATAGGCCCAAATGCCTTCTCATTGTAATGCATATGTTTTGGTTTTTGTTGGTTTTCGTTTTTTTTTTTTTTTTTTTTTTAGCTGGGGTCTTGCTCTGTTGCCCAGGCTGGAGTGCAGTGGCATGATTATGACTCACTGCAGCCTCGACCTCCTGGGCTCAAGCGATCCTCCCACCTCAGCCTCCCGAGTAGCTGGGACTACAGGTGTGTGCAACCACAGCCTGGCTTATTTTTTAAATTTTTAAGATTTTTTTTGTAGAGACAGTGTCTCACCATGTTGCCCAGGCCGAGTTTGCTTTTTAAAAGATGACTCTCACCCGTTCTTACCAGGAGACAGTCACAGATTCGTTGTGCTTTTATGTAAAGATGAATACGAGTGAGAACATTTATGTAACAATGAAATGCTTTCAGCAAGAACTGGTTTTGTTTTTCTTTGTCAAGACACAATTCTGTGGGAAATAGTGTTACTAGATTTGCAGACATTTGCACGCCTTCTGGGCGGCGTTTTGTGTTTTGTTCCCCCCACCCACCCATTCCTTCTGATGAGACTGAGGAACTGGCTGCTGCCCAGCTGGAGTGTTCTGAGTGGCCTCAGAGCTGGATTTCTGGAGTTTCTGTTTCAGCAGCTGTGGACAGGCTGTTTTCGCTTTTGTAAACGTGATGGTCGGAAGCCCAGCAGGTGCCATCGAGTTACAGTGTTTGCCTCTCTTCCTCCAGGGAGATGACAGTCTGTCTGCAGTCACCTTTGACTCTGATGTGGAGACGGTGAGTGCCGCTGGGCGTCAGCCGTGCGCCCTAGGGCTGGTTGCGCTGCCCTTGCAGACTGCACTCGGATGCGTAAAATAGGCCGCTCTCCACAATACTGTGTCGAGAGCTGGAATGCATATTCCGAATGCTCCTTGGTGTTTGAAAAGTTTCCAGCCCTTAGTTAGGTTTAAATACCTGTGGTGATAACTTTAAAACTTTTATCTGGACGTGAATCCTGAGCAGGGCTCATGTGAGACAGATTGCTAGTCCCTGGCCTGCAGCTGGTTTTGCCCTGCACCCCACGCCCTCATCCTGACACTTGAGGGGAGGAGGAGAGCCCCTGCTAATGCCGTCGGAAGGACCCGATGGGAGAAGGCAGACCTGGGCAGCCGCCATCCCAAGCTGAACTGCTGCCTGGCCTCCCAGCCCGGAAAGGAGAGGGGCAGGAGTGGTGTCCGATGGCCCAGTGGCACACTGTGGCCCCAGACTGGGCTTTGGGTTTGTTTGGCAAGCTGTGCTGGGTAGAAAAGGAAGCGTGCCAATTGCTCTTATCGTGTATGAGCAAAAAAAGCTTTTCTTACTGGAGACGCAGATCTAGCAAAACTGCAGCCAGCAGAACGAACCCGGCACCAGCAGATCTCGATTCCACGTTTGCTCTGTGGACTCAAGGGGGAGCCTCAGCTCCACTGTCTCCCTCCAGGGACCTCTGTCTGCAAAGTTAAGGATTTTCCCTCCATGTCACAGAGGGCAGGGGATGCTCCCCTGATGTTCCCCGGAGGAGGAGGGATCCAAACCAAGCCCCAGGGAAAATTCCCCCCGCGCAGAACTTGGGGCTCAATGTTTCTGCTGGAGGGGAAGTGAGGAGACCTGGCCGCGGTACCCTTATCTGCTCAGTCTAGTGCAAGGTGATGAGGAAGTTAAGGTTGGAAGCATGGCAGCATCTTCCCCAGGCCACAGCACGACAGGTTGTGTGTCTCTAATGCAAGATCCAAAATGCTCCAAAAATGGAAACTTTTTGAGCACCCTCATGAGGCCACAAGTGGGAAATTCCACCCTTAAGTACTTCCCACAAGCTTTGTTTCATGCACAAAGTTATTAAAAACACAATATAAAATTACCTTTGCACTATGGGTATAACGTATATATGAAACATAAATGAATTTTGTGTTTAGACTTGGGTCCCATCCCTAAGATACCTCATTATATGGATGCAAATATTCCCAAATCAGAAACACTCTTGGTCCCAGGCATCTCAGATATGGGACACTCACCCCATAGTAAGCAGTGGAACCAGATCTGGACCCCATTCTGTGAGATCTGGACCCCACTGGGTGTTTGGCATCGTGGTTGTCACAGGAGACCACCTTCCAGACAGGGTCTCCCTTTGCTGGGCCTTCTTCCTTAGTGGGCTTTGCAGTTGACTTATGTGCAGGGATTCATCTGACCACCTCCACCTGAGTGGACAGAGGTGCACTGGGCTCCCGAGCTGGCTGTGTGGGCAGTTTGGGTGGGGGCAGATCCGCCATTTGTGTGGGACCCTCAGTCTGAATGTCAGGAGCCCGGGCCCGATGGTTTTCTGTAATTGGAACTTGTGCTCTGAGAGCCCAGCCCTGAGCACTGACGTGAGTGTATTTTTCTGGGGTCTGTGTCGGGCCCTGCGTGTCCTGTTCCTGGACCCTCCTTACGTCCCCGTAAGCTCACGTCCTCTTGCTGCTCTTACACGACCCCTGACCCTTTCTGAACGTGGTAGGGTCTTGTGATGCACCACTGTGGGAGCTCAGCAAGCCTTATGCCATTTCTTCTTTCTTTCAGAAAGCAAAAAGGAAAGCTTTCCACAAACCTCCACCCACATCGCCAAGTAAGTATGACGAGGCCTGCCTTCCCTCTCACGCCCACGTTCCCTGGTGTCCTGGAGAGAATGAAGGGTATTTGCTTTGTACATTTAGGTAGCTGAGACCTGACGCCTCAGCCAGTTGGCCCCATTCCCACTGGGGTCTCCCAGTTCGCGCTGGAGTCTCCCCCTTTCATGTTGGGGTTCATGCTGGGGTCTCAGGAGCACGTGGAGTCCCTGCTGGTGCCAGAGTGACGAGCCCTTTCTCAGGGCTGAGGCTGCCACCAACTCCCCAGTCTCCCCCCGACAGTGCCTCTAGTCCTTTTGTTTTCTTTTTCTTGCTTTCTCAAAGGCTTACCTCTTCTGAATGCTGCCAGAGTTAAAGGATTTTTGACCTGGGATTTGTTCCTGAGAGTTGAAGTTACTGAGAAGGTGTAGTTGGTGGGACGGGTGGCAAGTTCACCTTTTTCCCCTTTGGATCGTCCTGGGCTTGTTTTGCTGCCAGGGTTCTATTCTTCTTCACCCTCCGCAGGAGGAGGGCAGCATTTGCCACCCTGCCTGTCCAGGAGGATGCCGCGGAGGTGGGGTTAGTCCAGGTGGCCCCGAGGCCCCTCTGTCTCTAATGCCGCTCTCGTGTACAGCAGCCCGTGTGCCGACCTTGTGCGTACGAATGTGTTCGTGACCCTGTAAATCCTAGGCCGGCGTCCTGTGCTACCCCAAAGCCTGTGGCCTTCCCTGGCTGTGCCATCTGTAGATGTGTGTCTATTTTATGTACGCGTGTCATATATTTCAAAGGTTCAGTCAAGTATATGACGCACTCAGAGAATATAAACAAACTTTGCTACTAGCCCAAGGAAAACATAATTAGGTAAATCCCTGCACAGAAAAGAATGCATGTTACATGTTACAAATCAATATAAACACTAGAAAGAAATCACCTAGCAATTTGGATTTTTGATGTCCTTTCTCTTCTTCCATGGAGAAAATTGAGAATTGATATAAAGTAAAAGGCCAGGACCGGGGGTGCCTCCTGACTCACACTCGGGACCTGTTTTTCTCCGGGTTTCTGGTTTCGTGAGTGTAGGGACCACGTCTGTCCTGTTCACTCAGCAAGTGTTTTTCTTGAAGGCCTGGTCAACCTGCTTGTAGGTTTGCAGCTTCTACCACGTTCTGAGGCTTTTCATCGTCCTGGTCACTCTGCCAGGAGGGCGAGGCAGGCGATGATGTTTTCGTGCTTTCCGAGTTTGTCGTTTTCCGGGCAGTATCAAATGCTGGCATCTCTCCACCACCCTGTCTCCGTCCTCTCTTCTTCCCTCCTCGCTTTTATCCACGCTTTTATCCCCGCTTTTATGCTTTCCTGAGGAACCCTTCCTACTCGCCGATGAGCCCACACACTCTTAGGAGGGAAATGTAATGTGTGGGGCTTTTTTCCGCTCACTCACTTACTTGTATAAATGACAACTTAAATCTTTACGTTTTGGAAGAATTTGAGACTATCTCGGAGGCCAGGTTCTGTGGTCCTGGGGTGAGTGAAGATGCAGCAGGATCCCTGCGTCTTTATTCCCTCATTCACAGTTACGGTGGCAAATTTCCCATAAATTGTGAAACCGTGGGAAAAACTTAGAAACTTAAACATTTTGAACATATTAGACTTAAATTTTCAGACCCTACTGACATACATTTTGCAATTTAAGATATATAAGAATGTTTTAAGAGTGCCTTAGTTTTTGCATATGTTTATTATCTTTTTTATACTTAAAGAGGGAAAATCTCAGATAAAGAATTTTAAAACATTTCCCTTACTTTCATACAAAATCAAGAATGCCCTGAAACAGCATGATTTTTCTCATTTATTTTAGATATTTTACATATTAAGTTCTAAATATTGCTCTGTTACTATGTAGTGACATTAAAAATGTGACATGTTAAAAAGGGCACAAAATGATGTGTTCACTGTGGCTGTGACTATGTAAGAACATACACATATCTCTAAAAATCGGAGATGAGAAATTAAATACTATAATAAATGTTGGTAGAATTCATATATTTCCCATTATATTCTTCCCATTCTTTTTCTTTTCTTTTCTTTTCTTTTCTTTCCTTTCCTTTCCTTTTCTTTTGTTTTGTTTTGTTTTCTTTTCTTTTCTTTTCTTTTCTTTTCTAGAAAAGCCTGTTACCCAGGCTGGAATGCAGTGGCATGATCATAGCTCACTGTAGCCTCGACCTCCTGGGCTCAAGAGATCCTCCTGCCTCAGCCCCCTTGAGTAGCTGGGACCACAGGTGTGAGCCACCACACCCAGCTAATTTTTAGATTTTTTATAGAGACAGGGTCTTGTTGTGTTGCCCAGGCTCGTCTTGAATTCCTGGCCTCAAGCGATTCTCCTGCCTTAGCCTCCCAAGGTATTGGTATTACAGGCATGAGCCGCCATGCCTGGCCTCGTTATGCTATTTCTTTATAATAAAAGTTAAAGGAGAAATGTCAGTATATAGGTAAAGTAACTCTTTTTTCATTTTTGCCAGAATGTTTGACTAGAGTCACCACGCTCGTGGATTTTGTTTTCCTGTTTCTGTCTTTCTGAAGTTCATGTGTTGAGCTCACGTGTTGCTGTCCGGCACCTCTGAATCCACGTGTTGGCTTTTCTAGAGTCACCTTATCTCTCTAAGCCGAGAAAAGTGGCCTCCTGGAGGTCCCTCAGGACGGCAGGGAGCATGCCTCTGGGCGGCCGAGCGTCCCTGACCCCGCAGAAGCTGTGGCTGGGAACCGCAAAGCCAGGTATGTGGTTGTCGCACTGGAGACCCTTCCTGCTTGAGAGAAGAGTTCGAGAAATTTCAGGGAGTGGTTTGAGATGGAGTTTTTAATATTCCTTGTTTGAATTACATTGTCTTTAGTTTTCTCGAAGACATCAAATATACACATCGTAGTTTTATGTCATGCATAAATGTGGTTTTGCCAAGTGGCGCTTTAGCCTCCCTTGGTCCCGTGTGGTCTCTGCGTGGGAGTGGTGAGTTGTCTTGCCAGAGCCAACTGTTATAGTCTTAGGAGTTTGGTGGGCTGGTCAGTGTCCTGCTGGCAACCTGATATTAGACATGGTAGAAATATTTATACCGTGGAAATAGGCAAACATTGTAATCAGGACTTTATTAATTGATATTTGGGAGCTGGTTAACCATTTACCAGCACGACACTGACGGCTGGCGTCTATCAGTGATTCAGCTTTCTTCAATCCAGGAAAGTTGATTAGAAACAAAACCTCCCATTGTGTGTGCTTGTATCTGTCATATTAAACCCATGCACATTCAAACCAGGAAGTCTGACCCAGGCCCTGAACTCACCCCTCACCTGGGAGCATGCGTGGACCGGCGTCCCCGGCGGCACTCCCGACTGTCTGACAGACGCCTTCAGAGTGAAGAGGCCATATCTCAGGCGCTCTGCCAGCTACGGTGAGCATGCCGATGGTGGCGAGGCTGAGGCCAAGGAAGAGCAGAAAGGAAAGGACAGTCTCTGGGCTGGAGGCGTCCTTCGTCAGAGCAGGATTTCTGGCTTCGTGCATGAGCTCCGTCACTGGGAGGTTTTGGGAGGTCGTGGGAGCAGTGACTCACAAAAACCCGCCTGCCCCAGAAGGTAGCTTTCCTCGTGGGTGCAGGGATATCTCGCCAGGTGTCATTTGTACCTCCCTCCCTAAACATAGAGGCTTACTTAAATTTATGCATCGAGTAAATGATATTAGGAACAAATACTAATAAATAAATAATGATAAAAAGTCCAAGTCGCACCAAAGAGAATCAGCTTGTTTCTGTGTTTATGTTCCTGCCTAGTCTCTTTTTTTTTAGAGACGGGATCTCGCTGTGTTGCCCAGGCTGGTCTCAAATTCCTGGACTCAAGTGATCCTCCCACCTTGGCCTCCCAAAGTCCTGAGATTACAGGCATGAGCCACCGTGCCCGGCCTCTCTCTTTATCCACGTGTTTCCCACCTATCCTTCTTACGGAAGAACAGCCTCCAGGGTGTATTGAAAACCTCCTCACTGTACTCCAGGAATTGATTACCTTCCTGCTTTTACTGGTTAGGAGTTATCTTGTAGGCTGAAATTTAGATGTTTTATATACTAGGTATCATTAAAACCAAAGTAAGCCTGACTGTTTTTACATTGGAATGGGTGTTGAGATGCTCTGTGCATTTTTTGTGTTTGGTATTTGTTTGTTTTGCTGTTTAAATCTGAACATGTCCCTCCTCCTTCCGTGAGTCCCTTCTTTCATCCTTTTACTGTCATGAAACTCGGTCTTCACATCTTTATTTATTTACTTTTTGCTTCATCTCTCTGTATCTGCCATTTTTGGTTTTCTTGCTATTTGGTGTGAAGTATCATGATCAGGCTGGAAAACATGGAATTATTTTTGCTTTTTTATTTTCTTCTTTTTTAAAAGGAAATGTTACTAACTTCCAGGTTTTCCTTAAAGTATAGCCAAGAATTCTTTCTACTTTTTAGATAGTCTTTGAAAAGATTTGTTTATCTTTCTCTAGGTCATGTCCCTGGGACTCCTGTCTACAGAGAAAAAGAAGATATGTATGACGAGATTATTGAGTTAAAGAAGGTAGTATTTCGGTTTGTTCTCTATTGATTTGAAACGGTGAAAGCTTCCTATAACAATGTATTAGAACATCAGTGCCTGTGCTGGGAGGTGCCAGATGGGAAGAGCGGGAGCGTTAGGGTTGAACCTGAGTTTCAGCCGTGGCGTAGTGCCCTAGGAGCTGGTGTCCCTGGTTAAACCACCACTGCCCGTAGCACCAGCACATAAAAGGTGGCAGAGCTCATGTTCCATCCGTGCTCTGCTTCTCCAGCACGATGGGGAAGACTGGATGAGGACTAGATTAGCTTCAGAGTCGCCTTGCGTCCTGAGATTGGCTACTGTGATAAGGTCACTGGTAGAGTCATCAGTAACCTTCCATGCATGCCACGCTTTATGTCATCAAGACATCTCACATGCCCTGTCTCAGTTGCCCTCTACAGAAGCTCTGTGGGACAGGCAGAACCACTTGTTACAACCACCGTCTGCTGATGAACTTGAGACTCAGCGACGTTAGTGGTCTGTCCAAGGTTAACCAGTAGCAGAACCAAGATTCAAGGTCACCTGCCTCCCAAGGCCAAGACTCTGTACTTCCTCATGGCCCCTCCCATTTATGAAAGCATGAACTGCATTGAGCTGTATTGTCATTGTCACTGCCACCAGCACCGTGACCATCACACTGGCTTTCAGTACCCGTAAATGTTTGCCCCTGGAGAAATCATCTGCGTTCATTTCCTTCCATAATTTTAGTCTGTTTATAGAGCTAGTGTCTCCACCAGTTGATGTGTGTCTGAGACACTGCGTTCAGTTGGGGCACCAGAGGGCAATAGGGCGTTGGCAGCCTCATCCCCAGAGCACGGAAGAGGATCTGGAAGCCGTTTCCACTGGGGAGCTGGGAAGAAACTGGGGAACCTGGTGTAGACCATTATACAAAAGACAGCGCCTTCTCTGTTGGCCAGAGAGAACAGCCAGACTTGAGGCTGGGTGAGAAGAACTCTCTAACCATGAGAGCTGACAGTGGCTGCGCTGCTGAGGAGCAAGTGCGCGCCCTGGCCGTGGAGATTTTGAGCACAGGTGGCAGCTGTGTGTCAGGGATGTTACAGAGGGGATCCTCATTCCGGTTGGAAGACTGCGCTGAATGAACTCGGTGTGGATTGGGAGGATTATCTCGTTTGGGATTTTCTCAGTCTCTTGAATCTATAGGTTTGTCTTTTGTTAAATCTGGGACATTTTCAGTCATCAAGTCTTGAGTTGTTTTTTCAGCCTTGCCCTCTTTGGTTATGGCTGCTCAGGTCCCTTGTCTCTGTTCAGTGTTTTCCATTCCGTCTTCCCTCGTGAAGATCGGGTAGCTTCACTATTCTGTCCTCGAGCTCACGGATGCTTTCTGCTGGCCTCTGCATCCTGCAGTTGAGCCTGTTTGTTGGGTGTAACCTTACTGTCTCGGTTCAGTTCTGAAATCTCTGTGCGGCTCCTTCTGTCTTGGTCTTCGCTGAGACGCCCACCCTGTGCCTGTTCACTTGTTTCAAGCGTGCCTGTCATCGGTCACTGGTGCATCTTTGTGGCGGCTGCCCTAAGTCTGCGGCGGGATTCTAATGTCCAGGCCATCTCAGTGTTGACATTATGGCTTGTTTTTCTTCATTCAGGTTGAGCTATTCTTGGTTCTTAGTATAAAAAGTGATTTCCTTGAAACCAGGACGCTCTAAGCGTTTCATCGCGAGACTCCGACTGTTGCTCAATCCTGTGCTGTGGCAGGCTGCCTTTCACGCTGCCCTGTGGGTCAAGGGGGTACCGCCTCATTATCACCCGCGAGGGTGGAGGTCCAGTTCCCCACTCAGCCATCATCGACACCTGCACCGGGAGGGGCTTCTCATTCCCACTGGGCAGGGCGGGAGTTCAGGCCCCTCACTCAGCCTCTGCTGATGCCGCCCTAGCTAGGAGGGAAGGTGCTGACACCGCCCTAGCTGGGAGGGAAGGGCCACCTGTACTGCTCCTGCTCAGCCTTTGCTGATGCAGGGATGGCCTTGTTGCCGCCAGGTAATGATGGTCCCGACTCTGCCCGACCTCCTCTGGAGCCCCACCAGTGCGGGAGGGGAGGGGACTAGGTGCAGCCAGGCAAGGGTGAGTGTCTGGGCTCCCCACACAGCCTGTGCTGTGGGGAGGACTGTGGTGTTTTCCGTGGTCTGCCTGGGATAGAGCGGTTCCTGCCTGTCAGTTTCTACCTTGTCCGTCTGCTCCTCTCCCTGACCTCTGGCTGGAGAGAAGAGGCTTTGCGTGGGCTTTTATTGTTGGCACCCATTGGCTTTTTTAGGCTGTTGGTTTCTCCAGCATCCAGCTCAGATGAGGCAGAAAGAAAACTGAAGGTGCTCCCTGCCGTGTCGATCGCTGGCCCCCCGGCTCCCGGCCCATCCGCCTCCTTCTCCACCTTTCCAGTCTTAGGTTGCATTACACATGGAGCACAGGTGTTGAGTGGTACTGACAGGAGGAATTGGGAGGAGTGAATCTGCTTCACGCTCTTGGAAGCGGCAGTCCCGTTACTAGAGCTCCCATCTTCCTTGACGGCTGGGCCTTCGCTAATTTACTTCACAAGCTGAGTACCGGCTTGCTGTCATGCCTCCTGAATCTGTGGGTTTGTCTGCAACGATCTTGCCAGCTGTGGATGTGGCTGAAGTGCCGAGCCGCCCCCGCGGGGTGTGCATTCCAGATTGTCTTTTGCTCAGAGGTCCAGTGTCTGGAATACCACAGTCTTTTGCAAGGAGAAGCCTGTGTGTGAGGATGGCTGGCGGTTAGATGCAGGCTGAGGCTGGGAGCTGGTGAGCTGCGGCACAGCCCAGCCTACACGCTGTTTCTTTCCTGGACTTTACCACGAAAATAGTAGGAAGAACATAATTTCAAAGTACAGGATAGTTATAGTGATTGAATTAACTTAGTTTTGTGAGAAATCCACTACAGAGTCTTTTTTTTTGAGACAGAGTCTCACTCTCGTCTAGGCTGGAGTGTAGTGGCGCAGTCTTGGCTTACTGCACCCTGCTCCTCCCAGGTTCAAGCCTCAGCCTCCCAAGTAGCTGGGATTACAGGTGCGTGCCACCACACCTGGCTAATTTTTTGTATTTTTTGTAGAGATGGGGTTTCACCATGCTGGCCAGGCTGGTCTCGAACTCCTGACCTCGTGATCCACCCGCCTCGGCCTCTTAAAGTGCTGGGATTACAGGGGTAAGCCACCGTGCCTGGCCCCGACTACACAGTCTTTTTTGTCCCCGCTCACGTCACCACAAATTGGTAAAGAATTTGTCCACAGATAAAGATTGGGAAGCACTGCCTTCCACCTGAGCTGTAACTGAGGGTGAGCATTTGAAATGTATGTTAGCCTTGGATGAGTTTTATTGATAAAAATGCGAACAAAACGGACTTTCTTGTGTGGTCATGGGAGAAAACGCGTGGTGCGGCACCGTCCAGCCCCGGTGTTGGCGGTATTCGTTTAGGCGTGCATTCCGTGGGACGGGGTTTCTCAGCACGGGTTCCGTTGGTATCTAGGGTGGGACCGTTCTTCTCTGTGGGGGGCTTCCTGTCTATCCAGCCTTCCACGTCCCCACCCACTAAATGCCAGGCGTGCCCTCCGGTGCCCTCACGTGACATCCAGATCTCCCCCCACCCACCACACACAGAGCCCTGAGTGGGAGCCACGCAGCTTTCCAAATCCCCCAGCTCAGTGCTTCCCTGGGCCTGTGCGCGGTGTGGTGTGCGTGGCTGTGTGCGGTGTGTGTGCAGTGGTGTGTGCATGGCTGTGTACGCGGGGACCTGTGTGCGGCGTGTGCGCAGCGGCATGTGCTTGGCTGTGCCCGTGGGGACGTGTGTGCGGCGTATACACATTGGCGTGTGCGTGGCTGTGCGTGCGGGGACCTGTGTGCGGCGTGCGCGCATTGGCGTGTGCATGGCTGTGCGCGCGGGAACGTGTGTGCGGCGTGCGCGCATTGGCGTGTGCTTGGCTGTGCGCGCGGGGACGTGTGTGCGGCGTGCGCGCATTGGCGTGTGCGTGGCTGTGCGCGCGGGGACGTGTGTGCGGCGTGCGCGCATTGGCGTGTGCGTGGCTGTGCGCGCGGGGACGTGTGTGCGGCGTGCGCGCATTGGCGTGTGCGTGTCTGTGCGCGCGGGGACGTGTGTGCGGCGTGTGCGCATTGGCGTGTGCGTGGCTGTGCGCGCGGGGACGTGTGTGCGGCGTGTGCGCATTGGCGTGTGCGTGGCTGTGCGCGTGGGGACGTGTGTGCGGCGTGTGCGCATTGGCGTGTGCGTGGCTGTGCGCGCGGGGACGTGTGCGCATTGGCGTGTGCGCATTGGCGTGTGCGCATTGGCGTGTGCGTGGCTGTGTGCGCGGGGACGTGTGTGCGGCGTGTGCGCAGCTTCGTGTGGATGGTTGTGCATGGCCCTTGTTTTCTTCAGTCATTGCACGTGCAGAAGAGCGACGTGGACCTGATGAGAACGAAGCTCCGGCGCCTGGAGGAGGAAAACAGCAGGAAGGACCGGCAGATAGAGCAGCTCCTGGATCCCAGCCGCGTAAGCTCCTGGCGCTTCACGGACGGGGCAAGGGGAGGGTCCTCGGGGCATCTGCCAGCCAGCCCTGCTGGGGGCTACACCGAAGGCCGTCTTCATGTCTCAATCTGCTTACCACAGGGCACGGATTTTGTTCGGAGTCTGGCAGAGAAAAGGCCCGATGCCAGTTGGGTGAGTATGGTGTGTGCAGGACAGAGCCTTTCCCCAGACGCTAGTTACTGGGGACAGCCACAGAGGGACGCCTTTCCCTGCAGCACCCACGCGTGAAGAGCAGCAGGCAGGGGGAAGGCTGCGGACCCCCAAACCCTTCTCCACTGATACCTGGGGACGCCATGGGGAGGGGGGCCAGCAGGCTCACCGCAGAGGCCAAGCAAGACACTGTAGGAAAAACCCATCACAACGGGCGACTTCCCCCTCACACCTGAGAAAATACATTAAGCTTAACAAGCGCTCCCAGCGCTTTGGGAGGCCGAGGCAGGCAGATCACTTGAGGTCAGGAGTTCGAGACCAGCCTTGCCAACGTTGTGAAACCCTGTCTCTACTAAAAATACAAAAAAGTCAGCCGGGTATGGCAGCATGCTCCTGTAGTCCTGGCTACTCAGGAGGCTGAGGCACAAGAATTGCTTGAGCCTGTATGGCAGAGGTTGCAGTGAGCTGAGATCGCGCCACTGCACTCCAGCCTGGGTGACAAAAAAAAAAAAAAAAAAAAAAAAGGTGCTACAGATGTAAATCAGGGAACCAGGGCAGCAATAAAGTCCTTCAGATAGATCCAGACCCCCCTCAGATACTATGTGACAATGTGTAAGAAGTTGAATGAAATGGAAGCAGGGAAGATGTTGCGGTTCGGTGGCTAACGCTGTGGCCATCAGCTGTAGGTGGAACGGTACACCTCCTAGCAGTCAAGGAAGTACTTTTCTAAAGTGGGACATGCTGGAAGAAAACCGAAAGGGATACGATTTTGAGATTATTGAACGCAAAGAATAAAATAACATTAATGATGTGATTAATGGATTTGATAATGTAAAATTAAAAGTTACATAATAAAAAGTCATGGGACTAAGGTAGCAACCAGATCACTGTAATGGGGGAGGAGAAGGATATTATGGATCAATACAACAAAGTTTTCTGTTTAGAAAATACAAAAAAAACTATAAATCTCTAAAGAAAAAAGGCCGTGTCCTCTGAACTATGTCACAGATATAGAATGTAGAAAGATTGTATAATCGTTACATGTTTAAAGTAGATGGTGAAAGCCTAGCTAGGCACCTAGGACGGCACAAAGTAAATCCTTAACAAATGCCTGTAAGTAGTGGGTACTTTTGTAAAGAAAAGGCTCCATATTTTTGTTGTTCTGGTCGTGTGTGTGTGTGTGTGTGTGTGTGTGTGTGTGTGTGTGTCTGTGGGTATTTTTTTTTTTTTCTTGAGACAGGGACTCACTCTGTTGCCCAGGCTGGCGTGCAGTGGCAGGATCATGGCTCACTGCAGCATTCAGCTCAGGTGATCCCTGGCTTAGGGGATACTCCCACCTCAACCTCCTGAGTACCTGGGACTACAGGCATGTGCCACCACAGGCAGCTAATTTGTTTTTAGTTTTGGTAAGATGGGGTTTTGTGAAGTTTCCCAGGCTCTTGTGATCCTTCTGCCTTGGCCTCCTAAAGTGTTGGGATTACAGGCCTCAGCCACTGCACCTGGCTGAGGTTAGTTTAAAGTAGGAATTCCAGATCCTAGGGTATATGCAGTATTCATTATCATATGGCAAATTGTCCATCAGTGTGGTTGTGCCCTGTGGCCTGCCGTGTCTACTTGTCATCACCTGCCTGCAAGAAACATTTGCAGATGTGCCTGAGGAGGCCTGGCCAAGGATTTCGATTGGAGGATTGACCAGAATCACAAAAATGGGCTACAACTTAAGTATGTGTCAGTAGGCTACAGTGATAGATTTTAGAGCATAGCCAAAAAAAAAAAAAAAGATTTTAAAAGTGTCTATCTGCCGGGCGCAGTTCCTCATGCCTGTAATCCCAGCACTTTGGGAGGCCGAGGCAGGTGGATCACCTGAAGTCAGGAGTTCAAGACCAGCCTGGCCAACATGGTGAAGCCCCGTCTGTACTAAAAATACAAAAAATTTAGCCAGGTATGATGGCGCGTGCCTGTAATCCCAGCTACTCAGGAGGCTGAGGCAGAAGGATCACTTGAACTCGGGAGGTGGAGGTTGCAGTGAGCTGAGATCGTGCCACTGCACTCCAGCCTGGGCTACAAGAGTGAAACTCTGTCTCAAAAAAAAAAAAGTGTCTATCAATAGAGGCTGGATAGAGATACTGTGGGAAATAGTGTGGATTCACAGGCGCCAGCAGGGACAGAGCACCAGGAGGGTTTGTTGAATGTTAGAATAAAAAAAAAAAAAGATGCAGAGGGATGTGTGTGGCAGAGCCCCGTTTCTGTGAGAAGAGAGGGCCTGACTCCCTGAATGCACACACACGGCCATGCACAGAACCAGGTGCTGAGGGGCACGCAAGCGGAAATAGGATTTGGTTGGCCGAAGAGGGGAGTGGCCAGGTCAGAGTATTTTAGCCTCTATAACATTTTTTTTTTTTGAGACGGAGTCTGCTCCAGCTACTCAGCTACTCCTGAGTAGCTGGGACTACAGGCGCCCGCCACCATGCCCGGCTAATTTTTTGTATTTTTAGTAGTGACGGGGTTTCACCGTGTTAGCCAGGATGGTCTCGATCTCCTGACCTTGTGATCTGCCCACCTTGGCCTGCCAAAGTGCTGGGATTACAGGCATGAGCCACTGCGCCCGGCCCTGTAACATCTTCTTTTTTTTTAAGGAAAATGTATTCATCTATGACTAACATAATTTATTTGTTTATGTATTTATTTATTTTGAGACTGAGTCTGGCTCTGTCGCCCAGGCTGGAGTGCAGTGGCGAGATCTCGACTCACTGCAACCTCCACCTCCCGTGTTCAAGCGATTCTCCTGCCTCAGCCTCCTGAGTAGTTGGGATTACAAGCACCTACCACCATGCCCGGCTACTTTTTGTATTTTTAGTAGAGATGGGGTTTCACCATGTTGGCCAGGCTGGTCTCAAACTCCTAACCTCAGGCAATCTGGCTGCCTTGGCTTCCCGAAGTGCTGGGATTATAGGCGTGAGCCACTGCACCCGGCCAACTAACATAATTTAAAATGACTTTAAAATCCAATGTAAAAGTTGTCTGTTCAAGCCTGGTGTGGTGGCTCACACGTATAATCCTAGTACTTTGGGAGGCCAAGGCAGGCAGATTGCTTGAGTCCAAGAGTTCAACACCAGTCTGGGCAACATAGTGAAACCCCATCTCTATTTAAAAGTTGTCTGTTTAGAAGAAAAGAATGTTCTTTAAAGAATATAAGAATGTTGTCTCCTCTAAGCAAGACATTCACAGAAAAGGAGGTCAGGAGGCCGCTGGAGCTGTTCTCCCTTCCCCAAATAGAGGGGAGTGGCTCCTCAGGCCCCTACGGCCGCACTGTCTCCCACCCTCACTCACTGCCCCATGGAGACTGAACTGGGCGGCCCTAGGAGCTTCAGGTCCGTGGTTTATCCAGCTGGTGATGGGGCTGCTTCCTTTATTTAATATAATCAAGGGCACACCTTGCTCTGTCCCCCAAGTGTGCAGTGTGCTTGGGGGAGGGCTGCCAGTCAGTCAGTGTGCCCACGATGGCTGCCACCTCCTGCTCCAGCTGGTGTCGCACCCCTGCCATTCACCCAGCCTTACTCAGGGAGAGGACAGCACAGTGGGGCCCTCCCTCTTCCCTGGGCCCGTAGTCTAGAAGAGAGCACAGCGCTGGAGGGAGGAAGGACAGTGAGGTGTGCCGGTGCTCTGGCAGGAGGGGACAGCCGCTTCTACTGAGGGAGCGAGGGGGTGGCCTGCCTGATGGGCACGTTCCCCGGGCAGGTCATTAACGGGCTGAAGCAGAGGATCCTGAAGCTGGAACAGCAGTGCAAGGAGAAGGACGGCACCATCAGGTGGGCACCATCAGGTGGGCGCCATCAGGTAGCCATCAGGTGGGCGCCATCAGGTGGGAGCCATCAGGTGGGCGCAGGGCTGCACCCTCTCCCCGGCCTTCCGCCCCGCTGTTCTGCTTGCTCAGACGCCCGCCTTTGTTCCTCCCCCACCCTGTCCTGTGTCCCTACTCCCACCCCAAAGCCGAAGGTGAATGTTGGCTGCCTCTTTTTTTATTGTCTTTGTTTCCTCCAAATGTTTCCCTTTAACTTCTTCCTGTTATATTTAAAAGATGCTTTCTCGAAACTTGCTTGTTCTGTGGATCCCTGTATCTTTCCAGGATGAGGTTTTAACGCCTCAGTCCTGCGCCGTCCTTGTGCTGTTTTTGGTGTGGCTACTCGCATTTCTTTACCTGACTTTCGAGTGCGAAGGGAGAGTCTTTCTGGGCCGTGTTTTGGTTTCTTTAAGGGAAACTGAGGCCACACGTCCATTGCCTTATGTCTCCTGTTCGTACAATAGTTCCCCGCCCCCGTTTCCTGCCGAATTTTGTCAACTTAAGTTTGCAGATTTTGTCTTATTTCAGTGCAGAACCTCCATGACTTTGCTTTCGTTTCTCTATCGATGTGTCTATCTAAAGTCTACTCTCTTTTGAGAGCGAGGGGATGGCCTGACAGTGCCAGGGAAAAGTGATTCTCTCTTCCTTACAAAACCAGCCATTCAAAGACGGCTTGTCCTCTCTAAGCTCCAAGGCCTTTCCGCACCATTAATCTAGTCTTTTAAAGACAGCATCTTACTTGGAGAAGAATATCTCTAGAGAAGCTGTTTACTCACTTTGGAAAGCGGCTGGTCTACACAGGAGATGCTTTCCAGCGTGAGGAATTCTCCCGTCAGGCTCGAAACGAGTCACTTGTTCAAGGAACAAGTCAAATGAAGGCCCGTTCAGGCTTTTCCCTCCCTTCCTGGGTCTTTTCCAAAGCCTCCCCTCTTCCAAACGTTCTGGGAAACTCTTCCTCTTGCTCTGTCCCCTGGGAACGCTGGCACATCCCTATTAACGCTGAACTTGGGTTTTCAGCAAACTCCAGACCGATATGAAGACTACCAACCTGGAAGAGATGCGGATCGCCATGGAGACATACTACGAGGAGGTGCGCCGTGCTGGGCGGCGGAGCGGAGGGCGGGCACCGAGCTGGGCGGCGGGGCAGAGGGCGGGCACCGAGCTGGGCGGCGGGGCGGAGGGCGGGCACCGAGCTGGGCGGCGGGGCGGAGGGCGGGCACCGAGCTGGGCGGCGGGGCGGGCACCGAGCTGGGCGGCGGGGCGGAGGGCGGGCACCGAGCTGGGCGGCGGGGCGGAGGGCGAGCACCGAGCTGGGCGGCGGGGCGGAGGGCGGGCACCGAGCTGGGCGGCGGGGCGGAGGGCGGGCACCGAGTGGGAGGGGACCGGCGCTGGCCCCGGGTGGTGGGCCGAGCCCAGGTGGCCCAGAGCTGTGCTCCTGGAGCCTGCTCCTGCTTCAGCCCAACGGAAAGATGAAGTGCGGCCACTTAGTTCCCGCTTCTGGCCGTAGGCAGCAGTCAGGACTGTGATGTCGGTCTTTTCAGATAAGGTCTTCTCTGTGCTAGCCTTGTGTTTTCATGCATTTCAATTTGGTATTTACAGGTGCATCGTCTCCAGACCCTCTTGGCAAGTTCTGAAACCACCGGAAAGAAGTATGATGGCCGTTTGCAAGCTGTGTTTTGTGTGTTGCCTTCACGTTGTGGAAGCTCCTCTGAGAATGTGTGGCTGTCACGTGGGTGCGGCATATACTGCCCTTAGCTTGGCAGTGGCCAACACTGCACCTGTTCTCTTCAGGGCTAGAGTTGACACGTTTCCATTTGCGGTGTTCACAGACTCCTCATGGTGACCACGTGTTGATGGCCAACATGTGTTCAATGCCGCCCGTGTTCGTTATAGATTCTACATCCTGACTTCCAGCTTAGAGCTAGAAAGTGCTGTTTCAAAGCAGAGCCACCTTTTTAGGAAGACATTGCATACAAGGACAAGTTTACTTTGCCACCTACTGTTTTCCTAGATAAGTTTATCAGGAGAAACACCGAGGTTCTCCTTGTCTGGTAGATCTCCCACATCCCTTTCCCAGAGCTTCCATCCGCTTCTGGGTGGCTGATCTCTGATCATGGCTTTGGCCACGTCACTGGCCTCTGCAGCAGTTTGCTGATGTCGTGGACTGCTTTCCTTTTTCTTTACCCCTAATCCTTAAAACTGGTTGGAAAACTTTTTCTTTAAAGGGCCAGATGCTAACTACAGTCGATTCTCATTATTCAGTTATAAAGTGTCTGTAGGTTTCTGTAGTGTAGTGGTAATCACGTCCGCGTTACAGAGTTATAAAGTCTTCATGAACACAGAACGAGCGAATACTAAACCACTGCTCCAATGGGAGGTACAGGACTCCTGCGAGCTTCTGCTCAGAACAATTTTTTTTTTTTTTTTTTGGCAAATGTTGCCCAGGCTGGAGTGCGGTGGTGTGATCTCAGCTCACTGCAACCTCTGCCTCCTGGGTTCAAGTGATTATCTTGCCTCAGCCTCCCAAGTATCTGGGACTGTACAGGCACATGCCACCACACCCAGATAATTTTTGTATTTTTAGTAGAGACGGGGTTTTACTATGTTGGCAAGGCTGTTCTCGAACTCCTGACCTCAGGTGATCCGCCTGCCTCAGCCTCCCAAAGTTCTAGGATTACAGGCATGAGCCACCACGCCCAGCCTGGTCGCAACATTTTCATCAGCTAGTCAGTATATAACCTGGCTAACGTGTCTCTGTTTAAAGACACCCTGTTTAATAGTGATTGTGGATTAATTTTCATCAAACTCATGGCTGGCCTGAACGAGGCTTCTTGCACGCACATAAGCATCTCCATGGGGGCCCACACAGCCTTCCTGAGCTTAGAGGCACTGGACAGCACTCAGCACTGCAGTCCAGCCCACGCAAGGCAGCATCACCAGCAAACAGCACAGAAACGTGAGAGCCACAGCGCCAGGCAGGCCACAGAAAGCACACTTGTTTTTACCTGAGCTGAGGTGAGGAGCCGAGCACCACCTGGGTCAGCCCCAGCTGGGAACGTGCGTGCCAGCGACTGGCATTTTTCATCACCTGTGCACATGCAAGAATTCCCACAAAACCTGCATGAGTATTGATTTTGGGCTGATGGATCCATTTTAGCAGCAAGCACATTTGCAATTACGGGATCTGCAGATAATGAGGATCGACTGTACTTTAGACCTCCTGGGCTAAGAGGCGAAATCCAAGCTATTCTGCAGGCACCTGGTGTAACAAGATTCGTTTCCACAGCCCTTCTAGTGATGGCGTGGAAAGTATAATACTGATGCTTGAACACGATATTTTGTTACACAGGTTTACCTTGCGTAAGGATGGGGTTCCATTTTGGGTGCTAACATTTTGCTTATTTAGGGTTCAAAGTTATTAGTGCCTATTCGATTTCAAATACTCACCTGCAAAAACCACTCTGAGCTCACAACCAACAGAGCAAGCTGTGATTCACCTGTCCCTCGTTTCAAGCATATGTGAAACCAGCTTAGCAATGCAAACCTCAGTCCACCATTTGGTTGTTCCAGGCCCCTGGGGGAGAAGAAGACGGGTGCCAAAAGGCAGAAGAAGATGGGCAGTGCCCTCCTGAGCTTGTCCCGGAGTGTCCAGGAGCTCACGGAGGAGAACCAGAGCCTGAAGGAGGACCTGGACCGCGTGCTGAGTACCTCCCCAACCATCTCCAAGACACAGGGTACCTTCCTGAAAGCCACTCCAGGAGGGAGGCCAGGGAATGGCAGGGCATGGCCACTGGGTAGGCCTAACTGAGGACAGGCACCACGAGGGCAGATGTGAACCCTTGGGCAACGCCAGTTCCCACATGTGCCAGCACCTGCCGCAGGTCACGCGGTGCCCCGGGGGATGGAGCGGCAAACAGAAGCTCACAGACATCCCTGGAGGAGACAATGCTGTGGGAGGGAGGGAGGAGCTGGGTCAGATGCGTGACGTGTCAGGTGGCTGTAAGTGCCATGGAGGAAGGGAGGAGGACACATTTTGGGGTGAGGCAGGTGGTGTGTGCAGCTGCAAGCAGGGTGGACAGGAAGGCACCCCCAAGACAGTGACAGCTGAGCGGGACCTGGAAGGGGTGAGATAGCCATGAAGACGGCAGCAGGGGTGGGACAGGCGGGGCAGGGCTGAGTGCCTGGGAGACACGTGGAGTGTGGCCCCTGAGGCCCAGCGGGGCTAGGCAGGGTGCCATGGGAGCCTTAGGGGTGCTGTGGGAGTGTTAGGCAGAGGGTGGAGGGGGCCGTGCTGCTTCCTGAGGCCCCCTGGCTTCTGTGCAGAGACAGGGATGGTGGCAGACAGAGGCTTCTGCACTTGTCTAGTCGGGCTGCTGGTGGCCTGGATCGGGGGAGCAGTGGGTGTGGTGAAAGGTGTTCAGGGTCTGGTTGCATCTTGTAGCTAGAGCTTAGGGAAACTGCAGAGAGGGTGTAGGCTCTGAGAGGGAGCAGCCAGGCTCCAAGGCTTTTTGTCCCAGCACCTGAAAAAGACAGAGTTGCTATTTCCTGAGATGGGGAAGGCAGAGGGGCAGGTTTGGGGAAAGGCCACGGGAGGTCTGAGTGTGTGGGAGTGCGGGCCAGGCAGTGGCTGTGTGGGGGTGCGAGGCAGAGGCCTGGGCTGGAGAACTGAGCATGCGGGTCACCAGCACTTAGGTGGATCGAGTGAGGTCACCTGGAGTGAGAGGAGCAGGGGGTCAGGCCCTGAACATGGCGGTGTATGGGGGGGGCGAGGGGCAGCCAGCGAGGCAGAGGGGAGGAGTGGCCAGCGAGGGGCTGTGCATGCCAGGAAGGGGACAGGCTGAGAACCGGTTGTTGGATTTGGCAGAGTGACAGTCATCGGAGATCTTGATGAGAACTGTCTTAATGGCCTGGCCAGGTGGAATTGGGAAAGGATATCACCCCGAGATGCTTGGAGGCTGTTAATACAGACATCTCTTCACGATCCAGGGGGCAGAGACTGGGCCAGCGCTGGCAAAACTCTCAGGTGGCCAGGACCTGTCGGTGTGGCTCTGCAGCCCCGCAGGCTGCCCCGGCTGCGGAAGAGGAGCCTCAGGCCGTACCTGAGAAGGGTGGCCCTGCTGGTAGTGCCCACCAGGATGCCGTTTTGAAACCTCATTGCTTCCATCAGGTTATGTGGAGTGGAGCAAGCCCCGGCTGCTGAGGCGCATTGTGGAGCTGGAGAAGGTGAGCGGGCATCTCAGTGCCACTGTCGTTGGGGACCAGGGGCCTCATGCTGTGGGGACGGGCTCACAGGGTGCGGAAGGTGGCGCTGAGCATGGCACTGGCTGTCCGCCAGGCAGCGCCACACACAGACCGCAAGGAGACTTCTTCCAGGTCTAGACAATGCTGAAGGCAGCTCTCACGCCCCTCGCTGGGCTGTGAGCTTCTGTGCGTGGCCGCAGGCAGACGCACTTCGCACTGGAGCCCCTCACAGTCCAGCCCGCCTGTGCAGGCTGTGGGCTGTGCACTGCCCGCTGACGACCAGGCACTGCTTCCCACCACTCAAGTCGTGTTGGAATCCACAGGAAATTGTTGACCCAACTCCTGGCCAGCCAGAAATGTCAGGAAATGAACATTTCCCCACATCCCCTACGTGACTGCAAAGTAGGAATTAGGCTGATTCTATTGGAATTGGACCTTTGTTTTTTGTTGTTGTTGTTGTTGTTGTTGTTTTGAGATGGAGTCTCACTCTGTCCCCAGGCTGGAGTGTAGTGGCGCGATCTCAGGTCACGGCAACCTCCGCCTCCCGAGTTCAAGTGATTCTCCTCCCTCAACCTCCCCACTAGCTGGGACTACAGGTGCCCACCACCACGCCCGGGTAATTTTTTGTATTTTTAGTAGAGACGGGGTTTCACCATGTTAGCCAGGATGGTCTCGATCTCCTGACCTCGTGATCCACCCACCTTGGCCTCCTGAAGTGCTGGGATTACAGACGTGAGCCACTGTGCCTGGCTGGTTTTTTTTTTTTTTTTTTTTTTTTAGGTGGAGTCTCACTCTGTCGCCCAGGCTGCAGTGCAGTGGCGTAATCTCAGCTCACTGCAACTTTTTTGCCTCCTGCGTTCAGGCAGTTCCCCTGCCTCAGCCTCCCCAGTAGCTGGGCTATAGGTGCCCACCACCACGCCCAGCTAATTTTTGTATTTTTAGTAGACATGAGGTTTCACCATGTTGGCCAGACTGGTCTCGAACTCCTGACCTCAAGTGATGTGCCTGCCTTGGCCTTTAAAGTGCTGGGATTACAGTCGTGAGCCACCACGCCCGGCCTGGACCTTTGTATTTTAAATAGTAAATTAGAGCATCTGTGTTGTTTGGCCAAGCAAAATAAACCTAGAGGGAAAAACGTTTTCAAAAAATAGTTTCTTACATATTTACAACATAGAAAACTAGCCAGGTGCAATGACTCACACCAGCAATCCCAGTACTTTGGGAGGCTAAGCTGGGAGGATTGCTTGAGCCCAGGAATTTGAAACCAGCCTGGGCAACATAGCAAGACCCCATCTCTACAAAAATAAAAACAATTAGCCCGGTGTGGTGGTGCACACCTGTATTCCCAGCTACTTGGGAGGCTGAGGCAGGAGGAACGCTTGAGCCCAGGAGCTCAAGGATGCAGCAAGCTGTGATTGCACTGCAGCCTAGGTGACAGAGCCAGATCCCGTCTCAAAAAAAAAGAAGAAAAGTTTCTATAAATTGTGGGCATTTAAAATACAGAACTTGTTGGGAAGTCAAGGCACCCAGAGGCGGTTCGGAAGCACAGTGGGCAGCACGTCCGAGATCCGGGAGAGGCAGGAGTGGAGGGCGGGGACGGGCTCAGCAGCACTTTGCAGGCGACACCAGGATGTCACTCGAGACTGAAAGCGTGAAGGTTGAAAATGTCGGCAGTTCCAGGGGACAGGAGGGTAGATGTGCAGAGTCGTTTGAGTCCCCTCCCCTCGTGCCCTCCTCTCTGTTTTAATGGCTTCTGCCTGCGCCCTGCCTCGGCGGGGGTCTGCGCGTGCCTCACTTCTGATTAAAGAGACTGAGCAGGGATCATGCTCTTCCAGTAGCTTGTGCCCGGCAGCTTCTCCGGGTAACTCGGGTCCCCTCAAAGCTTTCTCATGGCCCTGCTGGAGACTCGGTTTGCCCTGGTTCAGTGTCTCTTTTCTGAGTTTGGTAAATAGAAAGTAGAAATGAGAACTAGCATCTAACACATGCCTGTGTTGCCTCCAGAAACTAAGTGTGATGGAGAGCTCAAAATCACACGCCACAGAGCCAGTCAGATCACACCCGCCAGCCTGCCCTGCATCCAGCTCTGCGCTGCACAGCCAGCCACGAGGGGACCGCAACAAGGACCATGAGCGTCTCCGAGGGGCTGTGAGAGACCTGAAGGAAGAGCGGACCGCGCTGCAGGAGCAACTGCTGCAGAGAGAGTAGGTCCTCCCGAGTCCCCGCCAGTGTCCCCACAGGCACAGCTGCTGCAGAGAGAGTAGGTCCTCCCCAGGCCCCGCCAGTGTCCCCACAGGCACAGGTGCTGCAGAGAGAGTAGGTCCTCCCAAGGCCCCACCAGTGTCCCCACAGGCACAGCTGCTGCAGAGAGAGTAGGTCCTCCCCAGGCCCCGCCAGTGTCCCCAGGCACAGGTGCTGCAGAGAGAGTAGATCCTCCCCAGGCCCCGCCAGTGTCCCCACAGGCACAGGTGCTGCAGAGAGAGTAGATCCTCCCCAGGCCCCACCAGCAGCCTCACCAGGGAAGCAGCTCTCACTCCCTATGGAAACTGATTGTTGCCAGGGTTAAACAGTTGTCAATTTGGAAAACTGTTCAGCTCGTAGTAGTCACTGCATAAATATTTTTATATGATTCTAAAAGTGCTTACATTTTGGTGGTGAAATAAAGGCAGCTTTAGTGATAAAAAGGTACTGGCCGGGCACGGTGGCTCATGCCTGTAATCCCAGCACTTTGGGAGGCCGAAGTGGGAGGATTGCTTGAGGCCAGGAGTTTCAGACCAGCCTGGGCAACACAGCAAGACTCCATCTGTATAAAAAATTTCTTAAATTAACTGGGCGTGGTGGCTCATGTCTGTAGTCCCAGTTACTCAGGAGGCCAAGGCAGGAGGATCGCTTGAGCCCAAGAGTTCGAGGCTGCAGTGAGCTATGATCATGTCACTGCACTCCAGCCTAGGCAACTGAGTGAGACCTCAACTCAAAAGTGTAGGGAATGGTGGGAGAGCACATTTAAATCTCTCTACCCTGAATTCCAGAGGAATCTTCAAATTGTCTGTTAGAGAGGAATTTACTTTCATCGGTTTATGTAAAATCAGTTAGATTTTACGCAGCATGGTCTTGATTCAGTAATATGTTTATGGGGGATACGATCTATTAATACGTAGGAAATAAAGCATAAATGCTCCAGCCTGACGCAGTGGCTCACGCCTGTAATCCCAGCACTTTGGGAGGCCAAGGTGGCAGGATTGCCTGAGTCCAGGAGTTCGAGACCAACCTGGGCAGCATGGTGAAACCTCGTCCCTACAAAAAATACAAAAATTAGCCAGTTGTAGTGGTTGAAGCCTGTAATCCCGCCTATTTGGGAGGCTGAGGTGGGAGAATCGCTTGAGCCTGGGAAGTCGAGGCTGCAGTGAGCTATAATCGTACCACTGCATGCCAGCCTGGGTGACAGTGAGACTCTGTCTCAAAAAAAAAACAAAAGAAGACATAAATGTGAAATAGTTGGTGTGACCACAGGGCTGGGAAGGCAGGGCCTCACCGGGGGTTCCGGAGTTCCGTGACCTGTGGCCGTGGAACACCCGGCCTGGCTCCTGTCCTCCTCCTGTTGATAGCTCCTCTGGGCTCGGCTCCTTCATGAGTCAGCCACCTCCATCATCTTTGGAATGATGTTTCTCTCTAGTTTGCAAGAACTACAGTGACCTGCCCCTCAGAGTGGCCTGTGAGGTCAGCAGCAGCAGCAAGAGCTAGGAGCTGGTTAGAATGCAGGCACCCAGGCCCTACCCCAGCCTTCGGAATCATACTCTGCTTCCAATGGGATCTGCAGGTGATTTTTTTTTTTTTTTTTTTTTTGGGACAGAATCTCACTCTGTTGCCCAGGCTGGAGTTTAGTGGCACAATCTGGGCTCACTGCAAACTCTGCCTCCCCAGTTCAAGCAGTTCTCATGCCTCAGCCTCCCAAGTAGCTGGGATTACAGGCATGTGCCACCACACCTGGCTAATTTTTGTATTTTTGGTAGAGATGGGGTTTCACCACGTTGGCCAGGCTGAGTCTGGAACTCCTGATCTCAAGTGATCTGCCTGCCTCGGCCTCCCAAAGTGCTGGGGTTACTGGTGTGAGCCACCACACCCAGCCCTACAGGTGATTTGTGTGTACTTTAGGGTCTGAGAAAAACTTGGCCGGTGCCTCCCGGCCTGCTACATTCTCTGCTGCCTGCTGTGAACAGTAGAAGGCCAACCCGTCACCACTGTCCTTACCCCTCACGTGAGGTCTCAGAGTGCATTTATGCCACTTGATAGGTCCTTTGTAAAAATTAGTATTTCACGACAAGCTTTTCCAGTTAAGCAGTCATTACAGAGTTCATAGACATTAGGTAAAAAAAATTAAGGTAGTCATTATGAAAGGTAAATCACTTCCGGAATGATCTATGAAGCTGTCAAGTGGCATGACAAGGCCACCTCTTATGAGCCCTTACCGTGTGACAGGGGCTCTGCGAAGTACTCTAGGGTTTCTGGCATTTAATACAGAGACTCACAGGCCCTGAGCAGTCGGGGCTCGCAGACAGCATGCAGTCCATCTGAGACTCGGACAGAAGTCTCCGTCGAAGGCCAGTGTGTGGCCATCACACCGCATGGGACGCAAGAAACGCATCTGGGAGCGGTTCAGCTGGAGCCCCGCACAGGCAGTGCCACGGTCTAGGCAGGGCAGACCCCTGCTCCATTCACGGACCCCGCACCTGCCTGCAGCACCCTCACACGGGTGCGAGGTCCGTGCCAATGAGTGGCGGCTGGAGGGGCAACTCCTCATTCTATGGCCTGATGGCAGGGCCTTCTCTGGCTTAGTCCGGTTGATCCCCTGCACACAGCAGGTGCTCGGTTCAGGGCAGGCAGGGCCCTGAGGTCTGTCCTTGGCAATGTGTGATTAGAAATGGGCCTTTTGTGCTCCTCCTGCCCCACCATCCACTGTCCTAAGGAAGGGCTGAGCACTGTCATTTTCTGAAGTGCCTTCCTGCTGTGACATAACCTACAGTTTTCGTGAATGCTGACGAGTCTCCTATTCTTGTGTGCAGTTTGGAGGTGAAGCAGCTCCTGCAGGCGAAGGCCGACCTGGAGAAGGAGCTGGAGCGCGCGAGGGAGGGCGAGGAGGAGAGGAGAGAGCGAGAGGAGGTTTTGAGGTACGTGACCTGGGTCAGGGCTGGAGAGGACCCAGGCGAGTCCGCACTCCTGCTACCACTGTGGCCCCCCCGTGGCGTCTCAGCCTTGCTGTCAGCCGGCTGCTTAGAAAGGCCAAACCTCCCCACCGTCTTACCATGGTTTTCTGTCACCCAGCCCGGGACTAACCTCTTGGTGCTGAGCAGGGCCTGCCCTGTGGCATCGTGGCTACCTCTCAGGGGCGTCCTCTGCTCTGGCTGTGCCAGCACCTGCCCCTTCCCAACCAGCCGTCACACTGGCCTCTGGTCAGAACCACCCAGGTGTGAGCCACATCCTCAAGAGGGGCCGCCCGTGCCCTCACAGTAATGCCATTCGCGAGAGCCAGGAAGCAGCGCCCACCCCACGGCCCATCAGCTGCTGGTGGACAGACACCCTGAGGTCGACCACGCGTAGGCGCAGAGTGGACGGAAGCCCTGACCGGCCCGGCCCGGGGACCCTCGAAAACCTGGTGCTCGGCAAAGGAAGCCAGACACAAAAGGCCGCGTAGCGCACGATTCCTTGTGCAGGAAATGTCCAGAACGGGCGGACCCACGTGACAAGTGCTGCTGCTAGGGGCTGGGAGGGGAGCGAGGACTGCTGACGAGCATGGCTTCCTTTCTGGGGCGATGTAAACGTTCTGGAATTAGAGAGGGGTGGTAGGTGCACAGCATTGTGAAGATGCTAAAATTCACTGAATTATACACTTTGAAATAGTGAATTCTATGTGATGAGTCTTAACTTTTTAAAATGCACAAAAAACTAGGTTAGAAATCTGAGCAGACATATTTAGCACTCAGAATAATTAGTAAGACATAGACTACCGGAATGAAGAAAACCGTGGCCAGGCACAGTGGCTCATGCCTGTAATCCCAGCACTTTGGGAGGCCGAGGCGGGCAGATCGTGAGGTCAGGAGTTCAAGACCAGCCTGACCAACATGGTGAAACCCCGTCTCTACTAAAAATACAAAAATTACCCGGGCACAGTGGCAGGTGCCTGTAATCCCAGCTACTCGGGAGGCTGAGGCAGGAGAATAGCTTGAACCTGGGCAGCAGAGGTTGCAGTGAGCAGAGATCATGCCACTGTACTCCAGCCTGGGTGACAGAGTGAGACTCCGTCTCAAAGAGAAAAAAAAAAAAAAGAAAACATTTCATTTTCAGGAGAAATCTGACTGAATTCTGTCAGAAGGCTTGAATTAAAGTAAATCTGAAAGGGCACATGTGCAGAAATGAAATTTTTTTTTTTTTTGCCTTTAGTACCTGGAATGAATATCTAAATTTCAGTGCCTTCTGTTCATACTGTTTACTAAAACCCCAGTGGTCAGTGGTCCCTGCTTATTTATCTCAAATGCTTGGGCTCAAGCGATCCTCTGGCCTTGGCCTCCTAGAGGGTTGGGATCACAGGCGTCCGGCCTGGCCTCCTACTTACTTATCATTCACACAACGGATTCTTTTTTTAGTTCTTAGCTGTTTCAGGAGAGGTGCTGGGCCCTGGGGGTCCTCAGCCACGGCCTTGTGGGGCTTCCAGCCCAGAGCAGGAGACAACAGGAAGTCCCAGCCTGGGATGGTTTCTGGTGTTGTCAGGTCATAGCTGGAGCCCAGTGGCTCAGGGAGACATGGCCCCACCAGCTCTCTACAGGCTGCCTGGTGTCCCCCTGTCTCCGCGTGGGCCGCCCGCCCCACCCTGCCCTGTGCCGGCCTTCATCACATAGTGACAGGTGAGGTGTCTCATCTTTTCCCTTTCCGCCTTAGAGAGGAGATTCAGACGCTTACCAGCAAGCTCCAAGAATTGCAAGAAATGAAGAAAGAAGAGAAAGAGAATTGCCCGGAAGTTCCTCATAAGGTACAGTGACCATTCGGTTGAGTCTCCCGTCAGGTGCGGTGAGACTTTGGTCGTGACGGTTCTGACCGTTTCCCTGCCCAGAGTTTTTTTTGACCATGCACGGAAAATCCCACTCCCTTTTATCATCACCATTGATTTCTATAACTCATGTCGTGTGTATCGAAGTCCGGGGTTTTGGATTAATTGACTGTCAGCAAATTGACTTCTCGAACTGATATTTGAGTCTCAAGGCTGGTGAGTAAAGAGTTTTCCAAATCTTGGTCATGCGGAGGGTGTAGTTATGCAGCCGGAGCTGTCACTGAGAGGCAGGAGGGGCTTGCAGGGAAAGGACGAAGGCTCAACCAGGCCCCTGCATGGACCTGGGCATGCGTCCTCTCCTCTCATCTAAGTTCCAGAACACAAGTTGGCAAAGCCTCAGTGGGCACTGCCCTCTGGGTGGGGTGGGGCTTCCTGTGCCCTCCCTGCCGTCACTCAGCTGTGCACAGGTTGAACGTGGAGTGACTGTTAGCAGGGACCCGGCAGGTGAGCAGGGACCCTAGACGGATGCTCTCCTGCCTCTCCACTCCCTCAGCGTGCGTGGACGCTACCCGGGGGCAGTTAGTCGCGGCGGCGTCTCTGTGGCTCCGAGGTCCCTGGCTCTCTGCTGCCTCCCTGGAGGGTCGCAGCCATGCTCTGCTCACCATGGCCGGCGCTGCCTGCACTTGCCTCCCTGGAGGGTCGCAGCCATGCTCCTGTCACCATGGCCGGTGCTGCACTTGCCTCCTTGGAGGGTCGCAGCCATGCTCTGCTCACCATGGCCGGCGCTGCCTGCACTTGCACTTCTGGTGGTAGAAGGGCGTCCTCACAGATCCCCTTCCAATGGGTAGGAGGATCCTTCAGAAGGCAGGTGTGAGCCCATGCATGTTCAGACGAAAAGCAAGGAACTTGGTGTCACCATCCTGAGGCTGCAGTTTGCTCTAAGAGGAGCTCATGGATAAAACCAGTAGAAGCCACCGCCTGTGGTCCCAGCTGCTCGGGAGGCAGCGGTGGGAAGATCGCTTGAGCCCAGGAGGTGGAGGCTGCAGAGAGCCAAGGTAGCACTGCTGCACTCCATCCCAGGCCACAGAGCCAGACCCTGTCTCACTAAAAAAAGAAAAGAAAGAAAGAGAGAAAGAAAAGAAAAAGGTCTGAAAATAGAGGAGAGAAAGAGAGAGAGAGAGAAAACAAAAGTGTCTGAAAACACTAGTGAAATACAGCCTTTTCTGTGTGGTGGGGTTATAAGCATTTTTTTTTTTTTTACTTTCTTTTAGTATTGTCTGAGTTTTTCGTAATAAGCGTGTATTAGCTTTGTGTTATTTTCCTACTCAGGAAACATTTCTATTTTAGAGAAAAGGAAGAGTGGGATTAATTGAGTGATCGGCTCTCCGAGTAGGGGATCAGCTCTCAGCATTCACGTGGGAATGATTAATCGTAGGTTAAATGGAGTGAGGAGAGTCGGTTTAAGAGTTGCCTCAAGGAATTTATAAGCGTGTGAAAATTTAGATTTTTTTAGCTGTCTGTAGTTGTGTGAGTAAATGTTCATTTATCTTCTGAGAAGGTGATTTTCCTTTCTGATCACATTGGCACAGGCCACGGACTAAAAGATGATCTCACTTTAGCGGAACAGAGGCCTGAAAATGTGTCAGGACTGAGGGAAGATGAGGCTCTTCTTAGGGTTACAAAATCAGAATGTGGAAGCCCAGGGCCGGAATGCTGGTGCCAAGCCAGTTGTTGCCACAGCTAAAGAGATCTGGAAACAGCTGGCTGTGTGGATGTACCCAGGGCATCTTCATCAGGGATGTTAAGATGTGCAGACACCCAAGTGACCGTCCTAGGAAGATTACACTCCCAGGTCCCTAGAAACAAGAGGCAGGGCACGCAAGGCCACGCAGGAGCGGCGCGTCGGCCAGGAGGCGGCAGGATCGTGTGGAAGACCCGGGCCAGGGCCTTTATCATGAGGAGAGGGCGAGGTGAGGTGAGCCGGCTGGTTAGGGCCGGTGGGCTGGAAGCTTGAAGAATTTCAGCAGGATCTGGGCCACAGGGTGGTCTTCAGCTGTCCCGCACCTGGCCCTGGGTGATTAAGGCTGAGAAACGCTGCCTTCTGGAGTGTGGGGCCCAATACAGGAGGCGATTCTGAGTGTGGGCACCGGATTAGCTGCTCGCATAGGATGGCCGTGCCCGAAGGCAGGCCCTTCACTGTCTAGGAATTGGCCAGGCCCAGAGGGGCAGCAAGGCCCCAGATGCCCAGGCATCATTAACACACAGAAAATGAAAAGCCAGAGCAAGCCGTTCTGTGTTTGTTGAAGTCTGTGGACAGGCCACCTGCGCCTGGCGCCTGGCCCGGTGTGCACTGGGAGCAGTCTTGTGTCTCCCTCCGGGGAGGGCTTTCAGCAACAGCGTGCTCTCTACCGAGCTTGCATTCTTGACATGAGAGGCCTTTTCATTTGTATTGGGTAGTGTCCTATGGATGATACATTTGGAGTCATCAGTGTTAGAAATCATAATTTTTCTTTTTTCTTTTTAGAGACAGGGTCTCACTCTGTTGCCCAGGCTCGACTACAGCACAATCATGGCTCACTGCAGCTTTGACCCCTGGGCTCAAGCGATCCTCCTGCCTCAGCCTCCCGAGTAGCTGAGACCACAGTGGTGTGCCACCACACCCGGGTATTTTTAAAATTTTTTCATAGAGATGGGGTCTCGCTATGTTGGCCAGGCTGGTCTTGAACTCCTGGGCTCAAGGGAGCCTCCCTGCTTGGCCCCCCACATTGTTGGGATTACAAGCATGAGCCACTGCGCCCAGCCTGAAATCATGGTTATTTCAATGGTCGTTATAGCAATCCTGGCTTGTTTCTACCTTAAAAACCATGCTAGAAATATATATCAATCCCAGAAATCCCATGTTTATAATTTAGAGCATTGAACTAGAAAGCAGAAAAGGACCCCAGAAAAACAGACAATTCTTGCAGGAACAAAATGTGACTGAGTGTAGTGAGTGCGTGACGGCCGTGTGAAGAAGCGACCTCTCTCCCTCCCAGGAGGCACTGCCAGACAGAGTTAAGGGAGTTTAATGAGAAGCACGTCTGCACTTGTGTGCTTGCCTAGACGCTGTTTCTCAGCAGTACAAGAGACTGCTGTCATGTGGTCTGCAGACCAGTGCGGAACAGCTCTCTCCTCCACATTAGTGAGACTCGCCTGATAAGCGCAGCCGCACCATGCCGAGTAATATCCTGTCCCCTTGCCGGATACTGATTGTCCCTGCCCTGGCTTCATTGTCCTCTTACTCCTTCAATTTCCTGCAGGCCCAAGAGCTCCCAGCTCCCACTCCCAGCAGCAGGCACTGCGAGCAAGACTGGCCACCGGATTCCAGCGAGGAGGGGCTCCCGCGGCCCCGCTCCCCCTGCTCCGATGGGAGAAGAGACGCCGCGGCCAGAGTCCTGCAGGCCCAGTGGAAGGTGTACAAGCACAAGGTGAGGCTCCCCGGGGCGACGCGGGCTGCTCCCTGTGAGTCTTCGTGCTCCAAGGCAAGCCACTCACTCTCCAGGAATGACTAGGCCTGGAGGGCCAGCCAGGCCCCAGCTGTCTGAGCACCGTAACATACAGAAAATAAAAACCTCATTCACAAGCTGACACCTCCGTTCTGGGTGCGTTTTGTGCAGTAGTGGATAACTCGCCAGATTTCTTTCCATACAGTTTTCTTCCAGAACTATTCGAAAGTAAGTTCTAGATGTTATGAAACATCGGCATGTATCTGCTAAGAAAAAGTGTCTTCTCCTACTTGACCACAGCACCGTGACTGCACCTAGGGCTGCCAGCAGTTTTACATCCTCACCTAACGGCCCTTCCTATTCACATTTCCCAAATGTCCCAATATGCCACCTGCAGCTATCTGTTTCCCGCCAGCATTCGGTCACAGCGGTTCTCAGCCCACATCCCATCAGAGCCTGGGGGTTGGTTGGTTACATCTCCTTAGTGTGGTTCACAGCAGCCCCCACCCTTTCTTTTCTTTAACCAACAGTTCACCCTGGCCGATTTTGTTTGTTTGTTTTTCTGAGTTAGAGTCTTGCTCTGTTGTCCAGGCTGGAGTGCAATGGCATGATCTTGGCTCACTGCAACCTCTGCCTCCTGGGTTCAAGCGATTCTCCTGCCTCAGCCTCCCAAGTAGTTGTGATACAGGTGTGCTCACCACCACGCCCAGCTAATTTTTGTATTTTTGGTAGAGACAGGATTTCACCTTATTAGCCAGGCTGGTCTCAAACTCCTGGCCTCAGGTGATCCACCCATCTTGGCTTCCCAAAGTGCCAGGATTACAGGCATGAGCTACCACACCCGGCCTTTTTTTTCTTTTTTCATAGAGACAGGGTCTCACTCCATCACTCAGGCTGGAGTGCAGTGGCACAATCACAGCTCACTGCAGCCTCGACCTCCCGGGCTCAAGCAGTCCTCCGGGCTCAAGCAGTCCTCCGGCCTCAGCCCCCCAAGTAGTTGGGACTACAGGCAGGCACCACCACACCTGGCCAATTTTTGTAGAGACGGGTCTTGCTGTGTTGTCCAGGCTGGTCTTGAACTCCTGAGCTAAAGCCATTTACCTGCCTTGGCCTCCCGGAGTGCTGGGAGTACAGGTGTGAGCTACCACACCTAGATTTTTTTTCTTTTTCTTTTTTTTTTTTTTTGAGGTGGAGTTTCGCTCTTGTGGCCCAGGCTGGGGTGCAGTGGCAGGATCTCAGCTCACTGCAACCTCCGCCTCCCAGGTTTAAGCGATTCTCCTGCCTCAGCCTCCCCAGTAGCTGGGACTATAGGCACACCACGCCCAGCTAATTTTTGTATTTTTATTAGAGACAGGGTTTCACCATGTTGTCCAGACTGGTCTTGAACTCCTGACCCCAGGTGATCCACCTGCCTTGGTCTCCCAAAGTGCTGGGATTATAGGCGTGAGCCACTGTGCCTGGCCTTTTTTTTCTCTTTTCAGAGACATTTTCTTTGGCAATGGGCAGGCCAGTGTGTTACAGAACGTTCCCTGTCCTGGATCTGTTTCCTTGTGGGGTCATTAACTTATTCCTCTGTCCCCTTAATTTCCCATAAATGAGAAATAAGGTCTCCGGCTCTGATACACCCGAGTTTGCTTTTGGGAAGAATGTCTCACGTCGAGGCTGTGTACCCCCATCCCCTCGGGACACGGATGGACCAGGCCGGCCCCTGTTTGTGTTTCTAACCTGGTCACGGCTGCTGGCTTTCGCCATTTTAAAGAAACGAGTTTCCCTTGGTAACTGGCCGGCAGTCTATAGGGGAGAGTTTAGCCTCCCTGAGGTCTGTCCCCACCACCTTTCCCCTTGTGGCCTTAGTGTCCTTCATGTCACAGCTGTCTTCGTCTGAAAAGCAGTTTCCTTATTAGCGGGGCCAACTCCTCGTCCTCCCGAAAGGGTGGGAGAAAACTTTCCCTTTAGGTGCTAAGCAGATGCTGGCTTGTCTGTCTGTCTGTCTGTCTCTCTCTTATTCAGTATATATATTTCTTTGCTTCCATCGTATATTCTGCTGGTCCTTGTACTCAGTTCCTCCTTAATCTCCCAAGGGAAAGATCCTGTGTACAGTAGTACAAATGTGGGCCGTGCACTCTGAGGTACCTGTCATACGGCCGTGGTGGTCATTCCGTGCCATTAAGTGCACATTGATTAACTTGGCATCAACATCCAGGGAGGACTTCGCTCACATCTATAAGAGCACGTGCTCCGAGGGACCCTCTCTACTGACTGTGACGCTGTGGGTCAGCTGCAGCCTGAGAAACTTCCCAAGACACCCAAGGGTGACTGATGACCAGTCAGGTTGGGGCCAGTGATCCAGACCCCTGAACCAAAGTCCCCTTCATAACGTCCCCAGCAGGCAGCCTCAGCCTCCGAATTCTGGGGCTTATCCAGAGAGCACAGTGGTCCGGACACCTGTGCTGTGAGAGAGCTCTCACCTTGGGCCCACATCCACCTCCTTAGGTACACAGCTTGGCCTAATGGAGTCCCTTCTGCACAGCCAGGGGACTGGCACACGGCACAGAGACATCCCTTCATCTGCAGCTTGGGCCACCTCATGTGACTCCTGGAGAATTCCCGCCATCCTAATTCTGCCTCTCACTTTCGTCCTCCTTACAAAGGCGTTTGTTTGCTGGGTCCCGGCAGCTCGGGAGGAAGGAGCCAGGGCAGCCAGGCCTCTTGTTGGCTTGATCGACACCTGTTGGCAAGATGAAGGAATCAAAACCACTGTCTGGGGAAACATTCATCCTTCTCGTGTTAATTCATGTATTTTTTCTTTTCTTTTTTTTTTTTTTCAGAAAAAAAAGGCTGTTCTGGATGAGGTAAGCGAGATTTATTTTTTGTTTCGAAATTCGGATTTGTATTTTGTTGTAAATAGGTGAGGGGATATTTAAAGATGTGTTGATTCCTTTTCTTTTTTTTTTCGAGATGGAATCTCGCTCTGTGGCCCAGCCTGGAGTGCAGTGGTGCAGTCTTGGCTCACTGCAACCTCCGCCTCCTGGGTTCAAGCGATTCTCCTGCCTCAGCCTCCCTAGTAGCTGGGATTACAGGCACGCACCACTGTGCCCAGCTAATTTTTGTATTTTTAGGAGAGACGGGGTTTCTCCGTGTTGGCCAGGATGGTCTCCAACTCCTGACCTTAGGTGATTTGCCCATCTTGGCCTCCCGAAGTGCAGGAATTACAGGCGTGAGCCACCGCGCCCGGCAAGTCCTTCTCTTCATGAAACCAAACCAGACCCCAACGTTAAGTATAAAATACATGAGAAATAGAGACATCAAATAAATATTTGGATAATTTCCCACTTTCAAAATCTCTTCATTCATTCCTTCCTTCCATTCATTCATTCTTTTCATGCACACTCACTGATCACCAGCCCTGCGTGGGGCAGTCTCAGAGGCCCTGGGACGCAAAGGCTCAAACACACAAGTGAACGAGTGGTTACAGCCCGGGGTGGCGCTGGGGGTGGCCAGCCCTGCACACAAAGGCCAGGAGGTCCCTGCGAGGGGTGACATGCAAGGTGGGCCTCGCAGGACACATCAGAGCTCACTGGACCGGGAAGTGAGGGGAGGGCATCCCAGCAGAGCCGGTGGGACAAGGAGTCTGAGACGGGGCGAGGGCATGGAACTGGAATGGAGGTTGAGTATGTCACCCACAGCTGAGAACTGACAGATTGATGAACAGTGCAGTTCCAGCCATGACCCTTTTTAGGGAGGAGCTAGAAAGTGAGATCTTTATTTTGCTGGAGTCCTGGTGGCCTCTGAGATGCTCCCTTCTCCTCTAGGGCCCCTTCAGAGACAGCAGTGTATTTCCACTTAGACTGCAGGAGAGGACCCCGCCCCAGTCACTCAGAGCTGGCGCTGGGCCGCAGGGCTTCTCATGCTGCCTTCTTCCTCACCCGCAGCTGCTTCTCAGTGGCAGGGCAGACTCGGCACCCGCTTGTCCTCACACTCCCCAGGTGCATCTGATGTCAGCAGGGTTGACAGCTCTGCCGTCAGGGCGGGGCTTGACTTCCCCCTGCCCCACCCACTGTCCCCTTCCCCTTGGCCATATTACTCATCCACAAGTGTTTGCTGGGCTCCTGCCATGTGCCGGGCACCAGAGGAGCTTGTAACAGACCAGCCAGACGCTGTCCAAATTGCACGGGGTTCATACTCTGCAGTCAGGACAGCCAGTATGGTCGCGGGTGTGGGCGGCGCACCAGGCTCAGTGGCCTGCGCGCAGCTGCAGTGGGAGCATGTTGCCATCTGATGGCCAGGCCACAGCCACACGAGCGCCCTCCACGAGCAGACAGCTGGATTGCCCACCTGGCCCACCACACTGCCCCTGAGGAAGGGACCCCTGCTCGCCACTGCCCTAGTCCTCAGCCTTCGGTTCTGCAGCCCCTCCGTGCCTGGCCTCCTGGTCCCTAGACCTGCCCCACAGACACACCCTTGTCCATACCCATCTTACACATCTGCAATGGCAACTTCCAACATCCCCGTCTCTGACAGTCCCTCCCATCCTCCAGCAGCCCTCAGGCCCTCATCCCGAGGTCTCCAGCACGTCAGCCTCCCACCTGTCCACCCACCACAGCCTGCCCAGGCTCCCGGTCCCCACAGCCGGCTGCGGTTCCTAGCACACGCCCCTGCCTGGCATCTCACTTTGTGGTTATTCTTGCCAGCCTCCCATCAGAATGCAAGCTCTGTCTTTTTGCCACAACACCTCTGGTGCCTAGACTGGCGCCTGGCATATGGGAGGCATGGGGTAAATGCCCTCCAGTGAGCGGGTGAGGGGATCTGGGCTCCTCGTCCGATCGGCCAGTCAGTGGTGGGTGCCGTCTCCCCGTCCTGCTTCTCTCCCTGGCACCCCCCGTGCCTCAGGGGCCTCGTCTCTAAGTAAAGACAGCAGTGAGGCTGCCTGTGTGGGGCTGTGGTGAGCGTGGGGTTTGCCAGTGTGTGCGCAGTGTGTGGCGTGACGGAGATGCGTGCCCCTCTCACCCCTCCGGCTGGTGCAGAGCCTCCCGTACCTGGCAGCCGCTTTACCGGAAGCTTCTGGGCAGCCTCCACATGGTCACCACACTCTGGTGGGTCGTTCACTGTTAATAGCCGGCGCTGCCTCGCCCTCCTTTGCTGAGCTGTTTTCCCACCCTAGCTTTAAGACAAAACAAAGGTGCTTTCTGTTCCAACAGCGGCAAGCCTGCTAAACTCACGTGGCATGGGGCTCAGTGGGCATGCTTGTCATTCTCCTAACGAGTTTGAGAGATGCCCATCTATCAGGCTGGGAGGGTTCACAGGGCTAGAGGCAGATCGTTCAAAAATAAGTGCTTCCCCGAAAATGGAGCGTGAACTTCTCATGGAGCTTCCCTGTCTTTTTTTTTTGAGATAGAGTCTCACTGTGTCACCCAGGCTGGAGTGCAGTGGTCCAATCTTGGCTCACTGCAACCTCTGCCTCCCAGGTTCAAACGATTCTCATGCCTCAGCCTCCTGAGTAGCTGGGACTACAGGCATGCGCCGCCACGTCTGGCTAATTTTTGTATTTTTAGTAGAGACAGGTTTTTGCCATATTGACCAGGCTGGTCTCAAACTCCTGGGCTCAATGGATCTTCCCACCTCAGCCTCCCAAAGCACTGGATGACAGGTGTGTGCCGTGCCCAGCTAATTTTCTGTAGAGACGAGGTCTTGCTGTGTTGCCCAGGCTGATCTGAATTTCCTGGCCTCAAGTGATCCCCCTGCCTCAGCCTCCCAAAGTGCTGGGATTACAGGCATGAAGCACTGCACCCAGCCACGTTGCCATAGAAAATCACCTAAGGATAAATAATTCTAAGACCACTTCAGAGGTCTTGTGGCCCCTTGCTTGATTTAGAAGACATCTACGGAAAGTAGATGAAACCAATAAACTATTCCAACCTGAAAGAACGCTCCAACATGAAAACATAACCATGTGTGAAATACCAGCTCCTATCAGCCGCTGAAAGGGACTGCAGTGAGCAGCGGGCCCCTTGCCATTCCCAGAGTCCCCACTGTGCTGACAGGTGCCATGCCCTGTCAGCTCCCTGGGGCGCCGGTGAGTTTCTCCCAGACTGGGGTGAGTGGGAGCACGGACGGCTCTTTGAGATAACGTGGCTGCACAGCAGTGAAGGGAGTCACGTTCCCTGCTGCCGTGGCAGCTCTCCCCTCGGCGCCTCCCTCTCGCCCACCATTGCCCCAGGCACTCACACCCACTTTTCTCTCCCTGCTTCTTTCCCTGACAGGCGGCTGTGGTGCTTCAGGCAGCTTTCAGGGGACATCTCACACGGACAAAGCTCTTAGCAAGCAAAGCACATGGCTCAGAGCCACCCAGCGTGCCAGGCCTCCCAGACCAGGTAATGTCGGGGTGCTGGACGTCCCAGTGGCCGTCTCCAGAGCTGCTCGTCTTGCACTCCATCCATCGAGAAAGCGCAGGGCACCCCTCAGCCTCCACATCCCCACCCGCCCAGCAGGCGTCCCCTGCGCTCCATCCCTGGCCACGCAGGCCATGCAGGCTTCTCTGCGCAGGCCCCTCTGCACAGGCCCCGGATGGATGTGGCGTTAGAGCCAGATTGCCTTAAGCTGCCGGAGAGTCAAGTAGCTCCATGAAGATGTAGCTAAAAACTACCGAAGACAGATGCAGGCCATTGCGGCCCCTCCTCTGTATTGAGGACCAGGTGTTTGTTTAAGAATCCCTATAGTAGGCCAGGCGCGGTGGCTCACACCTGTAATCCCAGCACTTTTGGAGGCCGAGGCAGGTGGATCACAAGGTCAGGAGATCGAGACCATCCTGGCTAACATGGTGAAACCCTGTCTCTACTAAAAACACAAAAAATTAGCCGGGCGTGGTGGCGGGCGCCCGTAGTCCCAGCTACTCAGGAGGCTGAGGCAGGAGAATGGCGTGAACCTGGAAGGCGGAGCTTACAGTGAGCCGAGATCACGCCACTGCACTCCAGCCTGGGCAACAGAGCGAGACTCCGTCTCAAAAATAAATAAATAAATAGATAGATAAATAAATAATCCCTACAGTTTAAAAATTCAGAACCTGCCACCAGGAGGCTGTTCACTGACCAGCAATTCCCGGGAGGCAGGGCCACCTGAAAAGGAAACTGAGCTCTTCCTGTCTCCCTGACGCTCAGGGTGCCCTGGGGGTTGAGTGCCGGGAGCCAGCAGGGGGCTGCCAAACAGTCGTCTTCCCTGCTGTCCTTGCGCCCCAGAGCTCTCCCGTGCCCCGCGTTCCGAGCCCCATCGCCCAGGCCGCGGGCAGCCCTGTGCAGGAGGAGGCCATCGTCATCATCCAGTCCGCTCTGCGGGCACACCTGGCCCGGGCCAGGCACAGGTGAGTCAGGGTCACGGGGACGCGGGACACAGACCTGGCACGAGAGGCTGCCCACCGCAATAGGCCCGGAGCGCTGGGCGCAGGGCATGTGGCGGAAACTGGAGCAGTGCCTGCCGCCTGCCAGCGGGACCTTGGTTTGGAGCCAGAGTAAAGGCTTCACATCCTGAGGACTCCCTGCTGCACCACGGACGTGGAGTGGGCTGGAAGGTGTGATCCTCGGGGGAGGCCTTTCCAGAGTCGCTTCTTCCCTATCGGGAGGAGATGAGAAGAGGAGCTTCACACACTGTGTAGCTCAGGTCACCATCAGTCTGTGGCCTGGCTTTTGGCTGTGCTGATAGGTCATCCCTGTGAAAGAAAACTGTTCTGTGACGTCCGTGTTGGACACGGCATATGACAGGCGACGCGTGCAGGGTCTAGATGGCAGCGTTCCCACAGGCCTCCTGGTGGGTTCGCCAGGACTCTCTTGGTTGCAGAAATCAAAACCCCTTGAAGTGAGCCTGGGCAGGGGGTAGTTTACAGTAAGGGGAAGAGACGGCCCCGCTCCGTCACCCCCGTCGGCTTCACCCCGCATGGGGTTTGTTCCCGTCTTATCACAGACTGCTCTGGTTCTCAGCCTCCGTGGTGGAGCCGCGCAGCCACCCAGCACTTCTGAGTGGGCAGTTTCTCCCTCCAAGGCCGCATCTGCATCTCATGGTCCTGACCCCACGTGACCTGGGACACACCGTGGGCTCAGGAGTCAGGGACCCATCCCTGGGCAGCGAGCCCCAGCCAGGAGGTGGAGGGCCATGCAGCCTGCAAGCATGTCCCCGGGGAATGGCAGCTGGGCTCACCCAGACAGGAGACAGGGAACGGAGCCGTCTGAGGCCAGCTTATAAAACCATGCCGGCCTGACCTCAGCATGGTCCCCGAGGAGATGGACGGGGACGCGTCTGAGGCTCTTCACCGCTGGACGTTTCTGGACCCTGGGTGCATATCGGGTACAGCGCTGGTCGTGGGGCTCGGGGCTGGCTTTGTGTTTGCTTTCATTGGAATACTTGCCTCCAAGCAAATTACTGAGGCTGCTGTAAACCTCAGAGAGGTTTGTACTCTCTAAAGGCAGAATCAGCTGGCGTTTTCTGTTTTTTTCCAGTGCTACCGGTAAAAGAACCACCACCGCAGCTTCTACCAGGAGGAGATCGGCTTCAGCCACACACGGGGACGCCTCCTCCCCACCCTTCCTCGCAGCTCTTCCTGGTAATTTCATTCATTTGGATTCTGGCACCAGGGCAGCTGGTCTGCTGAGGTCTCAGCCAAAGAGTGGCCACCTCCAGGAAGCCCGGGCTGTGTCGGGACGGAAGGGAGGAGTGTCCCATCTGGAGCTGCCTCTGAACTAAGCATCGCCTTATGCCAGGAAGGCCCCCAACAGGGCCCCCCCTTGGCCCAGCTTGTCCTTTGTCCCTGGAATTGCCGAGGTCCTTGTTGTCTTTATTTTTTGCTCTCAGCTCCAACAGGACCGAGGTGGCTTCCTCCTTCGGGCCAGCATTTCTCCTGTTTGTTTGTTGAGTAAAACCGTGTTATTGTTTCCTTTTCTACTTTGTTAAAGTCCAAAAACAGTCGGTGAAGAAGCCGCTGGCACTGCAGGATGCCACACCCTTGTGTGAGGCCTCATCCCTGCTCTGTCCAGAGCTGATGGGGATGCCCCAGCAGGGCCCTGCCTTTCTCTGGCCGTCAGTCCCTTCGTGTTTAAAGTAGAGAACGGGCTAGACAGCTCGAAAGCCACTCTCCACCCCAAATCTATGCTGCTCTGCGTGGACTTGAGATCCCGTGTCTTATCCTGCAATTAGAAACCCCCCATTGACACCTCCCGTAAAGGGAAGATGAGTGCAGAGGCACACCGTTGAGACTCGGGACTGTCGGGAGATGGAGAAGGGCAGCCTTAAGACCCTGTTGAGGAGTGGAGGGTGGCGTGCGGGGCTGTCTCACGTGGGAAGTGTCAGGCGAAGGGCTTTGCCGTGCTGAGTCCTTAGGTCTCCAGGGTGGAGTCAGGGAAGGAGGAGAGAGAACAGCAAGGAAAACCACAAAGGAAGAGGCTCTTCTGAGCCCAAAGGGTGAGGGTGAGGAAGGCCAGGGGGTGAAGGAAGGGTGAGGCCTGCCCAGGACCCACATGCCTTAATTTGAATGTCCCTTCAGGACGGGCCCAGGGAGCCGGCAGCCCCCCAGTACCACTCCAGTAAGTGTGGGGGCCGGTGGCGGGCGGAGGCCTCGCTTTCCTAGGAGATCCCTCCTGTGCTGACGCGGAGTCACGGAGTTGGGAAGAGACCGTTTTGAGGCCCGCATCAGACCTGGAGCCCGAGAGCCTTCCCTCCCCAGGGGGTCCCGCTAGGGGCTGTGTTTTAGAGAGTCTCCTGCACGAGCTAAGAACCGTATACCACGTTTGACCTGGAAATACCACGTATGAAATCACATTTTATTTTCATTTTTTAACCTAGTTTCGTCAGAGCTGGAAAACTTTGAACTTTGATATTCTCTCCAAAACTTCCATTTGTAAAGCTCAACACAAAGATGAGCAGCCTGGGGTTTCGGGGAGAATGTACAGACACGCAAAGCGGTCGGGCTGGCCTGTGACTCGTGGGCTCTGCAAAAGGCTTTCAGTTGTTCTCCAGGAGCCGATTCTACCGGCTTCGCCAGACCCTGCCTTTGGTGACCTTTAGAGGCTTTGATCAGGGCTAAAGCGTGCGTTGATGCTGCCCTTTTCTCTTGCTCAACGCAAGTGATTTTAAAGACACGAGTTCATCCCCGTGACCCAGGGATTCAGCTTTATTGACCTAAGGAAATGTCTCTGTGAAAAGTATAAATCAAGCTTTTGTTTGAGCTGATTGGTTGTTTTTGAAGATAACCATGAAAGCTGTTTTTAATTTCATAAGGTTTCCCTTTAATATGAATTTTCTTGAAAGTTGCAGGAAAAAAAAAGCTGACACAGTTACAGTATCTGCGGCATGGCCGAATTGCCATTTCCTTCCCTTTTTAGAATCTCACATCAGCAGTTCATTACTTTACTTTCGCCTTTCAAGGCAGCAAGGCTCAGCCTCCCTGGCAAGGAGCTCTAGGGCTGCTGCTGTGGTAGGACCTGTCCCTTCTTCAGCTCTGGTACCCACCTCCATCCCGTGTGTAGGTGGCGTCCCATTCTAGAATGGATTAAAAGTTCGGAACGCTCTAGATGCTTATGAAGGAGCATCCAAGGGAGAATGGCCGAGCAGCTTGCAAGCTCACAGCGATCCGTGCCTTGCCCCCTCCTGCCCTCCGTACCAGTGGCCAGCGAGTTAACAGGGAAGTTGGCTTTTTTTTTTTTTTTGAAGTGCTGTCTAGCTGTGTTGCCCAGGCTGGTCTAGAACTCCTGGGTTCAAGCCACCCTCCCACCTTGGCCTCCAGAGTCCTGGGGTTACAGGCATGAGCCACTGCACCCAGCAGAAACGCTCCTACACACGGGTAGCCGCCCGCCCAGGCCCCAGACTCCTGGACTGCTGCTGTGGGAATGGCTTTCAGGGAATGACTCCAGTGTGGACTCGAGGTTCCTCCATGCTGGCAAATGTCTGCTTTTGCAGGTGTTTTGACTGGGGGAAATGGTGAGAATACTCAGAGCTGAGTTTGAAGGCGAGGAGAGTGAGACTTTCTGGCAGGTGTGTGAGTTGCTCCTGAGGGCCTGTGTGCCCCATGGCTTACTGCTTCTGGGGGTGGCCGCTGTCTTGCCTGCCGGGGAAGAGCAGACAGTGTAAGGGTGTCCGTGGTGGCAGCCCCTGAGGTCAGCGTGGCTGACCCCTCTCCCTGTGGTTCATTTCCGCAGACCCCTCTCCCTCAGGGCCACAGGCTGTGGCACCTCCACCTGGGGACGACGTCAACTCCGATGATTCCGACGATATTGTCATTGCACCGTCTCTGCCCACGAAGAACTTTCCAGTTTAGGTCCCCGTCACTGTCTCCATGCCGTGATGGCAGCGCTGCCGAGGACATAGGAACCACGACTGGAAAGATAATTTATCGTGTTAGGAGAAGAACGATGATACCTACTTAGCACCTCAGCATCTGCGTCGTGTCTCTCTGTGCTTTTGTTTGTGGAAGGAGAGACCCGAATGCCTTTACTTTAGTCTCTGGGGAGGGCCAGCGGCTCGCATCCCCCTCATCTCCAGCTGCATCTCGGATGGTGGATTTTCAGTGCCGACAGACACATCTGCCGTGAACTCGCAGACGCCAGGGAGCCCTGTAGTGACACGTTCTCCGACAGCACCTTGCCGCCTGCCCACGACCTTGACCGTGAGGAGCTGCTATCCGCAGCCAGCGCCGACACCCTGCCCCCTCTTCCTGGTGACACCCTCAACAACCAGGATTTGCTCGATCTCAGCCCAGCAGGCCAGGCAGACACACCCCGCTGTGCCTTAGGAAGGTGTGAGACCGGCTTCCCCCATCCCCACAGCAAAACACGGCCTGTCCCAAGCCAGTGAGGAGCTAAAGACACGCAGGTCCCCAAATGATCTTACTCCATGCTCCACCCGCTCACACGGTCCTTTCCCGTCACCCTTGCTACCCCCTGGAGCACTGCCCGCCAGAGCTGCCCTTCCCAGGAAGGAGTTTGGTTGGATTCTGTCACTGTGGAGACCAAGATTTTTTAAAATTCCCAATTATAATCACAAAAGCAGCATCACGCTTGCTTCTGAGAACAGCAGGGTGATGTCTGTTCCCAAGCTGGTGGTGGGAGCCTTAGCCTGTGTGGGGCCACCCGGGGAAGAGGAGGAGAGGAGGGTGAGGAGGCAGGCTCGCCGTTCCAAGGGACAGCATAGTCTCGTGGTGGGGCGTGTTGCATCTGGTGTCTGGGACAGTCCCCGTCACCCCATGTGTGTGGCCTCTGCACTCCCAGCTCCATGGCTGGGCTGGGCTGGGCTGGGCTGGGCTGGGCTGGGCTGGGCTGGGCGTGAGGAGCCCGTGGAGCCAGCAGCTGCAGAGGCCTAGGAGGGAGTTCCTGGGGGAAGCGCACAGTGTCCAGTGCCCATCTCTTGCTTGTGTGTGAGATTAGCCCTTGCTGGGGCGTCAAGAGGAAGAGCCTTAGACCTGGGCGGGCCTTCAGGGGCATCTAGACCCCTGCACAGCCCAGGCCTGGTGTCTGCATTTCCACAGCACCCCTGTGGGGACTCCTGCCGGGGCTGGCCGCTGTCTCAGGAGAGACCCAATGGTTAGAAAGCCGTTTCTTACACAGCTGACAGCGTCTCCCAAGGCTTCCGTCCACGGGGACAGGCTAACCCCTGGGCGCCTTTTCTGCAGCATGGAGGCCTTCTGAGTCACCTAAGCTGAGCCTGGGGCATTCTCTATGGCGGTCAGAAGGCCAATGGCCCCAACACAGTGGCTTGTGGAAGGGAGAGAGGAGGCTCTGCATGTCCACCTGCCCTATGGGAGGAGGACACAGGTGTCCCCAGCCCAGCCTGTTCTCTCCCAGTCACTCAGGGATGGGACCACCCAAAGTGCAGGACACGCCCCACCCTGCAGTTCGCAGCCTGGCCCCTGTCTCCACTTAGCTTCTGTTTCTGCAGTGGGTGGAAGGGAGTCAGCGGGGGGCCTGGCTTGTGTGCGTGTTTTCCTTATTTGGTCTGTGGGTTGCCAAGTCCATTTTTTTTTTTCCACTGAACTGGCTGGTAACTTGACGGACTGTGTAACTGACACAGGCCCTCTGTAGACCCCTGCCTTCACCCCACCCGCCTGGGTCCACTCCCTGGGGCGCTGTCCCAGCCATCCCTGCTTGCCAGCTCAAAGCTTCAGGTCCTAGGAGCCAGTCCGCCTCGAAAGCCCTGAGAAAGTGAGACACCTGCACGTTCGCTGGGGGAGACCCTCCGTTCTCTTGTGGCAGCTGCTCCCACTTGTTAAACCAAGCTGTTTCTGTGGGGCGTGCTCACTCTTGGGAACCAGTGGCCTAGAGCTTTGGGTTACGGGCATGGAGAGGGCTTTCCTGCCTCAGGCTTGGAGGCCAATGTTCCATACATAAACTGCCATGTCCTCCTCTGGTGCAGCTGGGCTGCTCTGTTAAAAGCCAGCATCCATCTTGAAGCTCGCTGGGTAAATGGCAATGCATTCTCAAGCCTGTGTCTTCAGCTGATGCCCAGTGTCCAGTGCTGGTCACCAGTCCCCTTTGCTGGGTACAGCCTGCCTGGCTGTTCTGTGGTCCTGGAACGCTGCAGTGTGGTTTTGTTCCATGGAGACAGTACCAAGTGGAGAGGCCTCCTTGCCCACGGCCCCAGGGCCTGGGGGCCAGGGGTTCTGGCCCTGCGGGGACTTAGGCAGGAGGGGAAGAGAAGCCCATGGAGCCATGGGAGGGGTGTCATGGGCGGGGCCTAGCCATGGGAGGGGTGAGCTGTGGGCGGGGCCTAGTCATGGGAGAGGTGAGCTGTGGGCGGGGTGAGCTGTAGGTGGGGCCTAGCCATGGGAGAGGTGAGCTGTGAATGGGGCTAGCTATGGGTGGAGTGAGCTGTGGACAGGGCCTAGCCATGGGAGGGGTGAGCTGTGGGCGGGGCCTGGTCATGGGAGAGGTGAGCTGTGGGCGGGGCCTAGTCATGGGAGGGGTGAGCTGTGAGTGGGGCTAAAGCCATGGGAGCAGCAAGCTGGTGGAGTGGGCTGGGTGGAGCTGTGGGGGCTGCTGGCAGGGCCTAGGAAAGTAGACAACTCCCGGGGGAGACGAAGTAGCGAGTGAGTCCCCAAGAAAGGGACTCCTGCCCCAGCGTCAAGTGCCAAAGCAGGCCCCATCTACCACTTCGGGGTCGACGTTGGTGGCAGGTGTTGTTCACGGTGTACTGATTGTCACTGCAACACCTCCACATCACCTTGAACTTCAAGAACAGCAGCAAACCTGTATCTGCTATCAGAGGCTGTTAGGTAGTCCAGCTTTAAAATAACACACTCTTTCTCTATCCCATGCCCTTTAAACAAGCAGCCACAGGAGATGTCAGTCTCCAGGGCCTGGCCCCACTGTGTTGACAGCAGTCACGTCTGTTGAGCTGACACTGCTGAGGCTGAAGCTGGCCCCGTGCAGGTGGCTGGTGAGCCACAGATGCAGTACCCGGAGGTGTGCTCTCCCCTTGAGGCCTGTCCCCAACTCCTCCCCTAGAGGCCTATTCCCAACTCCTCCCCTAGAGGCCTATTCCCGCTGCTCACAGACCTCAGCAGAGGCACCAGCTGGAGGGCTCCAGGGACATCCTTGGAGATACAGGAGGCTTTCCTGGCACAGGGCACAGCTCTTAGGAGGCCTTTGTAGGACGCTGTCTCCCCAGTGTGTCCTGCTCATCCAGGATGGGGAGAAAGAGGAGGAGGCCCCAGGCTCAGAAGCCAGGGACAGACTGCCGACGATTACCAAACTGAATCCAGGCAGTGCCATGACCCTGGGTGTCCCTTGGTTCACATCACCCACCAGACACAGCTGCGGAGAGAGTGCAGGGAGGGGTTGGGACCAAACAGGCCAGAAACCGGCAGAAAGGAGGCAGAAGTGAGCTGGGTGTGCCTGGGGCACGAAGCCAGCGCCGGGGGGATTTCAGTGGAGCCCTACAGCCAGGCTCTGTGCGGACTGTGATGCCAGAGAGGCGTGCAGCCTCTGGGCAAGTCGGGAGAGGGCTTGGGTGGTCCCCACAAGGGAGAAGAGGTGGAAGGGCCAGAGAAGACCACCAAGACCACCGTTCCCGCAGGCCTGGGGTGAGTGACCTGACTATGAGACTAGCGGGCAGAGCCAAGCAGGGCTAAACTCCAACCCAGGGCCCGGTGTTGGACAAAGTAGCTTTTTCTTTGCTCGTTTGTCTGTGTATTAAGAAGAGACTAAAATAGCCAAACGACGCTGGTCGCATGCGCTGGCTGTGGTCTGTCTGCTGAATGTCTATTTTTGTCTCCTGACGAGACGTGAGGACCATGCCCTTGATCCCTCCGATGGACCAGAAACCCCCTTCCTTGCAAAAAAAAAGGCAATTGAATTAGGAAAAGATAGCCCAACCTAGCTCAGATCCACCGAGATAAGCACAGCAAAGCTTGGCTGCATTTTTGAGGAATAAAAACCTTCAGAAAGCACCGATAACCTTCAGGATCTGAATGAGATTCTATTATAACCCGTCTAAATGATTGCAAAATTCCTCCTTTGGTTTTGGAAGCAGCGTTTGCTCTCCTGTGGCTCAGGGATTCTCTGAGGACCAGGGAGTTGACACACAAACCCCTCCATGGGTCCGAGCCAGCTATTTCTCAAGGCTCCCACCTCGCCAAGCTCCCAAGGGCCTGCTGGCAGTGCCTACGCTGTGCCAACTACCCTGTCTGGTACAGACCACGGCTGGGTAAGCACCCTTAAAAGCAACAGAAATGACGTCTGGAAGCTGAAATGTGAAAGTGTCAAGATGGCTTAGGAGAGGAAGGAGTGGACCCGCTGGTCTTTGGCATTTTGTATTTAGAATTATTCTAACTTTATACATAATGTATAGGCCGATCTTTTGGAAGGGATAAGGTTTTCATTCTTGTGCAACTCATTATTCTCATTATTGGCCTTTTAAATAAAAAGTTGTTTTGCAGCGTGCCTTGAGTGCCCCGTGAAGACTTCTGTTTAATGACCTCCAGGTGTGTTCCTGCCCCACGCACTCGGGCTGAACAAACGATCCGCTTCAGAAACCCCGCTTCTCTGGGCTTCTGGCATTTTGCCGTGGTCGTAATGCAGGCTTGGGGTTGGAGAGCCAGCTGGAGGGACGGGTCCCGCCGCCAGCTCCCTGCCACGCATGAACTCGTATACATCTGTTGACACCCCGGTCCCCCGTCGAATATCTATTCCTTAGATATGAGGACACAAAAATGTGCGTGCGTGAGGGAGTTATTTCTCCATATTTGATTTCATTTTTGTTTCAGGAGCAGGGAAAGAATAATTTACTGAGGAATCAAACACAGATGGAAATGACCAAAAGGAGCTGATAGCTGGGTTTTGTTTTCCAATATTTTGTTGCATAGAACAAGGTGCATCTGTGGCTTTGTGTGCTTGTGGCTGCCTGCCCTGGGGCCCTAAATCCTGCGTGGAGTTTGTCCGAAGCCTCCACAGTTACTGTGGTTGGCTCTGGCATTTGCCCAAGCCTATTTTCTCTCTATTGATCTCATATATGTGTGTGTGTGTGTGTGTGAAAATATATGTATATTTTTAAATTGAGATAGGGTCTTGCTGTCTTGCCCTGGCCGGAGCGCAGTGGTGCAATCATAGCTCACTGCAACCTCAAACATTTAGGCTTAAGCAATCCTCTTGCCTCAGCCTCCCAGATAGCTGGGACTATAGGTGTGCACCACTGTGCCTAACCACTTTTAAAAAAATTTCTGTCACGCCTGTAATCCCAGCACTTTAGGAGGCTGAGGCAGTGAATCACCTGAGGTCAGGAGTTCGAGGCCAGCCTGGCCAACATGGTGAAACCCCGTCTCTACTAAAAATACAAAAAGTAGCCGGGCGTGGTGGCACATGCCAGTAATCCCAGCTACTCAGGAGGCTGAGGCAGGAGAATCACTTGAACCTGGGAGGTGGAGGTTGCAGCGAGCCATTGCACTCCAGCGTGGGCAAGAAGAGCAAAACTCCGTCTAAATAAATAAATAAAATTTTATTTTGGTGGAGGTTGCAGTGAGCCATTGCACTCCAGCCTGGGCAAGAAGAGCAAAACTCCGTCTCAATAAATAAGTAAAGAAATAAATAAAATATATATTTTTTTGGTAGAGATGGGGCCTTGCTATGTTGCCCAGGCTGGTGTCCAATGCCTGGCCTCAAGCGATCCTCCCACCTTGGCCTCCCAAAGTGTTGGAATTACAGGTGCGAGCCACCGTGGCCTGCCCCGAGCCCATCTTTACACTCCGATGGCCTGTGTGCTGTCCTGGCAAGCGGTTCATTTGCAGACTTGCACTTTGAAGACGAGCTGGTAGGGCCTGAGGGAGCCTGTGGCATTGGAGAGCATGGTGCACCAGGCACTCGCCCGCTGCAAGCTCGCTGCCCCCGCAGCCGCCAGCTGTGATCTCCCCAAGGGGTTCAGACCCAGGAGCAGAGAGGAGGCAGCCTGTGGGGGCTTCTCAGCTAGAGCTGGCGAGAGGAGGAGAGAGAAGGTCCAACCTCAGGCCTCCACCCACCGTGGGCCGGGGTATGGATAGACATGGAAGTATGTGAGCGTGGACATCCATGTGCACGCGCACGGGCACACGGGGAGAACCCTCTTCCTCTTCCCCATCCAGCCCGCTGGTTTCTGGTGCTCCCAGACGTGTGCTGAGTGCATGAGGGCCTCCTCAAAGACCGAGTGAGGGTCACCGCAAGCTCTTGCCAAGACAATTTTAAATATGAGATTCCTCCAAGGTCCCTGGGGGACATAGGAAAAAAAAGAAGTAAGCCTCTGAGTCCCTCGCTCCTTTCAGCACTGCTGTCAGGCTTGGAATATGAATGACGGGCTGCAGAACAGGGTGGCGTGTCTCTGCGTGGGTGCCAGCTAATGGCCTTTGGCCAGCACCTCCCCACTGGATCCCGGGAGTAGGGCCCAGTGTCAGCCCCGAGGGCCAGCCCCATTAGATGGGGCCTGCCTCAGGAACCTGCGGACGTTTCCATGGTGCTGTGTCCCTTTGTGAATAAGAGGAGGGGGTGCCCCTGAGCTATTCGTTAATGAAGCCCCAGAGCAGCCTGGGATTCAAAGGAGGGAGTCCAGCGCTGCCAGGGCTCCCGCGGCTGCCATTCATGGCAGCCCTGTCTGGGGGCTTCCTCCCCACCAGCCCTTCCCTTCCCAGGCCCGGCTCGCAAAGGAATGAAAGCAGGGAAGGGTGTGAGTGGGTGGGCTGGGGCGAAGCTCGCATAAAATATACAAAGGGAGCTGGTTCCCGCTCATTGCAGCCTCGCCCCGCCCCATTCCCTTCTCTCACCCACTTCCCCCTCCAGCGCTGCTGGCTCCACTACGCTCACCCCTCTGCTACCCTCGCCCGAGAGTGCACCCTTCCCGCCTCATCACTCCTCCCTGCTTTCGGGATTTCTCTTCTGCTCTGGCACCCGGTCCTACCCTCTGCCTGTTGAGTATGGGTGTATCCACGGCTCCGTCCCCAACACCCCAACCTGCCTGGATCGTCCCCTGGGCGTCCGCACGTTCTTGTCTCAGATGCCTCCAATTCAGCTTGGCTCGGCTTCAATTTATCTTCCCTCATGACCTGCTCCCTGTTCAGTAAACCACATCACAAGCCACATGGTTGTCCCTGCCGGAAACCCAGAGATCATCCCCGTCTCCCTGCCTGTTCTCACCAGGACCCACAGGGGCTACACCCTCAGCAGCCCTCAACTCTGCTGCCACATCTGCAGTGAGGCCAAGTGACCCCACCAGACAGTTCCCACGGGCTCCAAGACAAAATTGAACTCCTGAACATGCCAGACTGCTGCATGTCCACGCACACAAAGACACGTGCACACACAAAACACCACAGTGCAACATACGTGCAAACACCTGCACATGAGCAGACATATGCCTGCAAACACATGCACACACATGAAACAATGCAAACTTAAAAACACACACAAACCAACATGCACACACCAATGCATGCACTCTCAGATACACACACACTTCGCACAGACATGCACACAAACACGTACAAATACACACAAACACACATGCAAACATACAAACATGCATGCAAACACACATGCAAGGACAGAAACATACACAAATTTGCATCCCACACACACGTACACACAGGCACACACACATGACAACATACATACACATAAAACGCGCACACAAACATGCACACACACACGCGCATACTTGAAGCTCAAGCCAGCCTGAGCTATGTGAGGCTCCACTTTTCCAAAGAGGAGACTGCAAAAAAGAAAACCCATCCAGCCAACTTGAAAGTGTGAGCTTTTTATAGGTGTGGACGAAAGTGTCAGATGCCAACTTGTGAATAATTAATATGTTAATTTGGTCACACATCATGCATATTTCAAGTCATAGCTAAAAGAAGACACTGATCTAGGAGCATGCCTCTGGTGGTGCTCCCAGGACTTGGCTGCACCAGCAGCTTCGTCCCCGTGTTTTGGATCCTCTAACACAGTTTCCCGTGCACGACATCTCCACTTCCATCTAAGCTGTTTGCAATCCACGTGACGGCTGAGAAATCTGCTCCTGCCTGTCGCAGCGGCTCACGCCTGTAATCCCAGCACTTTGGGAGGCCGAGGCGGGTAGATGGCTTGAATCCAGGAGTGTGAGACCAGCCTGGATAACATAGTGAAACCCCTTCTCTACAAAAATACAAAAATGAGCTGGGCATGGTGGCATGCACCTGTGGTCCCAGTTCTTTGGGACGCTGAGGTGGGATGATTGCATGAACCGGAGAAAGTGGAGGTCTCAGTGAGTTGAGATTGCGTCATTGTACTCCATCCTGGGCGACAGAGCAAGACTCTGTCCCAAAAAAAAAAAAATTCTGAACAGGGTGTGCCATGATTGGAGCATTTCTCCCCAAGCCATGAGTGCCGGTGTGCTGGACCTGAGGACAGCGGTCCAGGCGGTAGTCACTTTATGATCACGTTTCCACAGTGGAACCGCTGGCTGTATTTTTAAACGTTTTAAAGGCTGATTCACAAAGACAGCCAATGCTTGCAAATGTGAGGTTCTGCTCCTGGAAAAATGACTAATCTGAGTTAAATTTATTTCTGACATCTTTTTAGTGGATTCTGCCAGGCGACCTCCATACACATTGCTCCCAGCTTTCAGACTCCTCCGTCGGTTCCCAAACAGTGTGTGGCTGTCAAAATAAACTAACTGAGAGCCTCATGCTATGAGATACTTTCTAAGGACTTAAGAAGGCAGCTCCCTCTTTTGTGAAGGATACTTTAAAAATTTTATGTATTTATTGATTTTACAGACAAGATCTTGCACCCCAGGCTGGAGTGCAGTGGCACAATCACAGCTCACTGCAGCCTTGACCTCTTGGGCTCAAGCAATCCTCTGGCCTCAGCCTCCCAAGTAGCCGGGACTACAGGTGTGTGCTACCATACCTGGCTAATGTTTTCATTTTTTTTCCTTTTCTTTTTGAGACGGAGTCGTGCTCTGTCGCCCAGGCTGGAGTGCAATGGCGCGATCTCAGCTCACTGCCATCTCCGCCTCCCAGGCTCAAGCGATTCTCGTGCCTCAGCCATCTGAGTAGTTGAGACTACAGGCCCACACCACCACGCCCAACTAGTTTTTGTATTTTTAGTAGAGACGGGGTTTTGCCATGTTGGCCAGGCTGGTCTAGAACTCCTGGCCTCAAGTGATCCACCCATCTCAGCCTCCCAAAGTGCTGGGATTACAGCTGTGAGCCACCGCGCCAGGCCTCATTTTTATTTTTGTAGAGACAGGGTCTTGCTCTGTCACCCAGGCTGGAGTGCACTGGTGGGATCATAGCTCACTGCAGCCTCGACCTCCTGGGCTCAATCGATCCTCCCACTGCAGCCTCCTAAAGTGCTAGGAAGACAGGTGTGAGCCACCAGGCCATGAAGGATAATTTTTTTGGGGGGAAGGGGAATCCCCCACTTCTATTTGAACTGTCCCAGAATGAAACCAGGGCCTTCTTCACCCCTCAGCCTCAGCCTGCAGAACCACCCTCCAATGCCAAGCTCAGCGGCCTCCCAATCTCAGCCCCTGCCTCATCCTCCCACCTCCTAAGCCTGATGCTCCTCCCTTTTTGACCCCGAGGGATGCTCCCACTCCGATCCAATGCCTCCCCTCACATACTCACCTGGCTCTTTCCCATGGGCCATTTCTATTTTACAGTCACATTTTGTTTCTTTCTTTCTTTTTTTTTTTTTTTGAGATGGAGTCTCGCTCTGTCACCCAGGCTGGAGTGCAGTGGCGTGATCTCGGCTCACTGCAAGCTCCGCCTCCTGGGTTCACGCCATTCTCCTGCCTCAGCCTCCCGAGTAGCTGGAACTACAGGTGCCCGCCACCACGCCCGGCTACATTTTTTGTATTTTTAGTAGAGACGGGGTTTCACCGTGTTAGCCAGGATGGTCTCGATCTCCTGACCTCGTGATTTGCCCGCCTCAGCCTCCCAAAGTGCTGGGATTACAGGCGTGAGCCACCACGTCCAGCCAACATTTTGTTTCTTAAAAAAATCTGGCCAGGCATGGTGGCTCACGCCTATAATCCCAGCACTTTGGGAGGCCAAGGTGGGTGGATCATGAGATCAGGAGTTCAAGACCAGCCTGGCCAAGATGATGAAACCCCGTCTCTACTAAAAATACAAAAATTAGCTGGGCGTGGTGGCGGATGTCTGTAATCCCAGCTACTCGGGAGGCTGAGGCCGAGAATCGCTTGAACCTGGGAGGTTGGAGACGCACTGCACTCCAGCCTGGGCGACAGAGCGAGACTCTGTCTCAAAGAAAAAACAAAGATATCTAACACATTATAAAAAGAAAAACAGAAAAGTATAGAGTAGCCTCATCTCCCTCTGGCACCACTGATTCTGGGGTCCCGGGCTTTTGTCTCGTCTCCCCACTGCTACTACGGGACTCTTAGTTCAGAACCAGGGTGAGCCGTTCCTCAGCGCCTTGCTCCACAGACTTGCTCAGGTCCCACGTGGCACCCTGGATCCCATCAGCAGCTCCACGCGGCACCCCACGCCTGCCCTCGTCTGGCCTCCCCTCCAGCCACACACCCCTGACCGCGGGCCTTTGCGGAAAACGCCGGGCCCTCCCCCACCTCCAGCTGGCCTCTCGCCTGTGCTGTTTCTGCTGCCAGGAATGTCCTTCCCGTGGTGCCGGCCTGGGTGATCCTCTGCTGAGAAGCTTTTCACGATCAGCTCCTCCTCCCTGTAATCTCACAGCACCCAGCCCGCGTGTGTGCTTTAGTATTTATTGCACCTGAGGGCACTTTGTACACATTATATTGGGGTTTATTTCATCTGTTTGCAACTAGACTAAGCTCTGTGAGGACTGGATCTTTGGGGCCAGGAAATAATTTTTTTTTTTTTTTTGGCAAGGTCTCGCTCTGTTGCCCAGGCTGGAGTGCTATGGTGCAATCATAGCTCACTACAAACTTGAACCCCTGGGCTCAAGCAATCCTCCCACCTCAGCCTCCCAAGTAACTGGGACTACAGGTGTGTGCTCCCACACCTGGCTGAGTTTTAAGTTTTGTTTTATTTTTTTTTGCCATGTTGCCCAGGCTGGTCTCAAACTCCTGGCCTCAAGCGATCCTCCCACGTCGACTTCCCAAAGTGCTGGGATGACAGACATGAGCCACTTCACCCATCCTAAATTCATTTACTCACCAAATTTCCACTGGCTTAGGTGTGGAGAACCCAGGTGGGGCAGACCACAGCCAAGGGCTCCACTCCAGGGTGGTGGGGACCCAGGTGGTTTAGACCCAGTGTTGGGGAGCAGTTCTGGTATCCCAGAAAAGGGAGTCGGGGCTGCAGCTGAGCAGGTGGGGAGGCCAGTACCTTGCAGGCCCAGGGAACTATCAGCCTCCTTCCAGAGGAAAAGGGAGCAGGGCCCCCACCTCCAGGATGGGAAGGGCCCCAAGGTGGCCAGACACAGTGGGTCAGGTGTGGCAGGGGCGACAGGGCTCAGGAGAGGCACAGAGGCCGGGCTGGGGGGACCTTGCCCTGAGAGCTGTGGGAACAGGATTGGATTTGCATTTGAGAAGGGGAGGCTGGGAGCAGGAGGGGACGTCATGGGCTGATGAGGAACCACGTACGTGCTGACCCCACGGAGGAGAGAGCCCAGGGCCCCCGGAAGGGGACAGCCTGGCTGTTGGCCAAGAGACGCAGAGGAGAAGGAGGCCTGGCCAGGCAGGGGAGCAGAGGGAAGCACATTCCACCTACCCCTCCCCCTGGAATGGAGCCACATCCCGGCCAGCTCCTCCTGCCCCAGCTCCTCCTGCCCCAGCTCCTCCTGCCCCAGCTCCTCCTGCCCCAGCTGCTCCTGCCCCAGCTGCTCCTGCCCCAGCTCCTCCTGCCCCAGCTGCTCCTGCCCCAGCTCCTCCTGCCCCAGCTGCTCCTGCCCCAGCTCCTCCTGCCCCAGCTGCTCCTGCCCCAGCTCCTCCTGCCCCAGCTCCTCCTGCCCCAGCTGCTCCTGCCCCAGCTCCTCCTGCCCCAGCTCCTCCTGCCCCAGCTGCTCCTGCCCCAGCTCCTCCTGCCCCAGCTCCTCCTGCCCCAGCTGCTCCTGCCCCAGCTGCTCCTGCCCCAGCTGCTCCTGCCCCAGCTCCTCCTGCCCCAGCTGCTCCTGCCCCAGCTCCTCCTGCCCCAGCTGCTCCTGCCCCAGCTGCTCCTGCCCCAGCTCCTCCTGCCCCAGCTGCTCCTGCCCCAGCTCCTCCTGCCCCAGCTGCTCCTGCCCCAGCTCCTCCTGCCCCAGCTGCTCCTGCCCCAGCTCCTCTGGCCTCAGCTCCTCCTGCCCCAGCTCCTCCTGCCCCAGCTCCTCCTCCTCCTCCTCTCAACTCCTACTGCTCCTCCTGCCCCCACCTCCCCCTGCTCCTCCTGCCCCCACCTCCCCCTGCTCCTCCTGCCCCCACCTCCCCCTGCTCCTCCTGCCCCCACCTCCCCCTGCTCCTCCTGCCCCAGCTCCTTCTGCCCCAGCTCCTCCTCCTACTACCAGCTCCTACTGCTCCTCCTGCCCCCACCTCCCCCTGCTCCTCCTGCCCCCATCTCCTCCTGCGCCAGCCTTTCTGTGCTCACAGGGACCCTGTGGAGCAGAGAGGGCTTTCTGGGGTCCACGGAGGCTGGGCTGGGTCCCCAGAGCTGGGCCTCCACTCTAGCCCAACCGATTAAGCCTGGCAGGGCCTCCTGCATCCCATGTCCTTCCTGCCAGGCTGCAGACCCAGCTGGGATGTCTGGGAAGGAAAATGGGGGTCCTGGGCCTGCAGGTAAAAGAATTCAGCCCAGGGTTCCAGCCAGCACCACACCCCCCAACACACCCCCCAACCCCCCATCACGGGCGACCTGTGGCAAGCCTCAGGTTCACCATCTGTACCCAAGGGTGTGCTGGCCCTGTCTCTGGGTAGCTGTGAGCCAGTGGGCAGGGAGGGCCTATGCCAGCCGGCAGAGCTCTGGAAGAGCAAAACACCATTCATCCCAGACACACATCCCAAACGTCTATCCCAGGCCCGGCCCTGGCCCTCATAATATTGCCATCACCATCTCACTTCCAGAAGCCTCTGCCTGCTCCTCTCCAGAGCCCTGCGCCCCTGCACTGCCCCCCACCCCCGGGAGCGATGCGGAGGCTTCGCCAGTCCTGGGAGGACTCTGGACTTGGTCCTGAGGCCCTGGGAGGCCTGGGAGGCCAGGGAGGGGCTGGCAGGGGGGCAATAGGCCAGATTCCTTGACAGAGATGAACTGGGGCAGTGCAGAGAAGTTCAGGACAAAGGGCAGGGACCTGCTGGCCCGTGCTCCAGGGGACCTTGAGCAAGACACTTCCTTTTCCAAGCCTCCAGAGCTGAGACTGGCAGGAGTGGAGCTGGAGAGCCCTTCCTGAATGGCAGCTGGCACTGGGTGTGCCCGGAGGAGGCGGCCTGCCAGGGGCGGGATGGTGATGCCTCTGAAGGGCTTCCCCAGGTGGCCCCCGGACGTCTTCACATGACCCAAAAAAGGCCCCACCTCCTGCCTCCAGACCTTTCCCATGAGATGAGCCCCTCCGGGCAAGTAGGCCACCCCTAGAGCGGCCTCTAGAACCTTCTGTGCTTGTCCTAGGCTGGGGGCTGGAAGAGGGGTGGAGGCCACAGAGGGGCTGCCTGTTGCCCACTTCCATGCACAGCACTCCTCCCACGCTGAGCCAGGTCTCCAGGGTGTTGTGTTCTGGACAAAGCCTCCGGGGTGCTGGGGGGGCCTGCATTCCCTCCTGGGCCCCCTGCCTTGGAAATGGCACGTCAAGGGGAGGATCAGCTCTCCAGAGGCTCCCCAGACCCAGCAGCCTGCCCGGCCCAGTGAGGGAGACCCCGGGTTCCCTGGGCTCCTGGGCCCACCCTGACCAGAAAACCAGCCAAGGAAGCTGAGCTGGCCTTCCCCCATGCGTGGGGGAGTGAAGTTTGTCAGATCCAGGCTTTGAAACCTAGAGGGTGCAGGACACTCCCTTGCCCAGGCCAGACAGAGACACAGTGGATGTGGGGTGAGGACAGGGTCCCCCAAGGGGACATGGGGCAGAGCACGCAGGTTATGTGGGGCCTGGTCTTGGACACCCCTTTTCCAGCATAATCCCAGTACCCACCCAGGGAGAGAAGCATGACCCTCCTCCTGTTACAGCTGGGGAAACCGAGGCTTAGAGAGTTGCCTGGCCGAAAGGTCTCTGCTCTTGGAGGGGAGCAGTGTCTCCGTGGTAGCTCAAGCCTGGGACAGCCTGTGGGTCCTGTGAGAGCAGCGGGCGGGGCCCCCGAGAGGGAGGTGAGAGAATCCATCCGCCAACCCCTCCCCACCCACTCTGCCCCAGCACCCCCCTCCACGCCCGCTGCTGGCCTGTTTCTGAAGGTCGGTGAAAGACCTCTTACTCACCAAGCTCAGGCAGTGGGGTCGGTGGTCCACCTGCCAACAGCGACTCAGCCAGCCTTTGTCACCAATGCCAGTTGCAGCCCACAGAGTGGCCAGATACCCTCTCCCACTGCTCCTGGAATTGGGGCACTGGAGGCCGCCAGGAAGAGACGGTAGTCCTGGGTCTTGATGAATATCCTGCTCAGACTCAGCCAGCTCCCGGCACCCCCAGAGCAGGAGTTTACTGGCAGACAACGAACATCCCTTGAAAGCATCATAGCATTAAGAAAGCTTTCCCCATTTCGTTTTTTGTTTGTTTGTTTGTTTGTTTCATTTTTGTTTTTATGTTTTTGAGACAAGGTCTTGCTCTGTCGCTTAGGCTGTAGAGTGCAATGGTGCAATCACTGCTCACTGCAGCCTTGACCTCCTGGGCTCTGGCGATCCTCCTGCCTCAGCCTCTCAAGTAGCTGGGATTACACACATGTGCCACCACACCCAGCTAATTTTTGTATTTTTAGTAGAGATGGGGTTTCGCTATGTTGGCCAGGCTGGTCTCGAACTCCTGACCTCAAGTAATCCACCCATCTCGGCCTCCCAGAGTGCTGGGATTACTGGCGTGAGCCGCCGCGCTCGGCCCTTCCCCCATTTTGGAGTCCCCGGTATCTATTGTTTTCCTCTTTCTGTCCATGCTTACTCATTGCTCAGCTCCTGCTTATGAGTGAGAACGTGCAGTGTGTGAGCTCACTTAGGATGATGGCTTCCAGCTCCATCCATGTTCCGGCAAAGGCCATGATTTCATTCTTTTTTTATGGCTGTTTCCTCAGTGAGTCAGAGCTATGGGTGTGGGATGAATCTCTTCCCTTCTCGGAGCCTCAGTTTCCCCATCTCTAAAATAGGAAACTGGACGCTAAGTTCCCCCGTCGGTGACATGGATTCCCAAAGGGGTCATAGCAGTTGGGCCAAGCCTGACATAAGTCCCAGGTCTCACAACTCTCAGCACAGTGCTCATTGCAACAAAACCTAGCTGCTGGGTGGGGCTGCGTGGACAGGCTAATTTTTTTTTTTTTTGAGACAGAGTCTCACTCTGTCGCCCAGGCTGGACTGCAGTGGCGTGATCTCGGCTCACTGCAAGCTCCGCCTCCCGGGTTCACGCCATTCTCCTGCCTCAGCCTCCCAAGTAGCTGGGACTACAGGCACCCGCCACCACGCCCAGCTAATTTTTTGTATTTTTAGTAGAGACGGGCTTTCACCATGTTAGCCAGGATGGAATCGATCTCCTGACCTCGTGATCCACCCGCCTCGGCCCCCCAAAGTGCTGGGATTACAGGCGTGAGCCACCGCTCCCGGCCTCTATTTTTGAAATGTTTTGTAGACATGGGGTCTCCCTATGTTGCCCAGGCTGGTCTGGAACTCCTGGCTCAAGTGATCCTCCCACCTGGGCCTCCCAACGCGATGGGATTACAGGCATGAACCGCCATGCCTGACCTCAGGGCACTATTTTCTTTTCTTTTCTTTTCTTTTTCTTTTTTTTATTTTTTTATTTTTGAGACGGAGTTTTGCTCTTGTTGCCCAGGCTAGAGTGCAATGGCGTGATCTCGGCTCACTGCCTGTGATCACTGCAGTCTCTGCCTCCCAGGTTCAAGCAATTCTCCTGCCTCAGCCTCCCGACTAGCTAGGATTACAGGCATGAGCCACCACGCCTGGCTAATTATGTATTTTTAGTAGAGATGGTGTTTCTCCATGTTGGTCAGGCTGGTCTCAAACTCCCGACCTCAGGTGATCTGCCGTCCTCGGCCTCCCAAAGTGCTGGGATTATAGGCGTGAGTCGCCATGCCTGGCCTCAGGGCACTATTTTCAATCTACACTGGGCTTGGGACTCTGAGACCCGGTCTTGATAGTCTTATGTGGCAAGTAGGGAGGTTCTGAATGAGACACTCGACTTGAGTGATGGGACTTGGGACAGAATTCTTGGCAGCTCAGAGGCCATCTCCACTGGTCTCCTGGCTCCCAGTGGCTTTCTGGACAAGGCGAGGCTGCTGGCCAGGTGAGCCCAGATAATGAGAGGTGCTCACATCCTCACTCTGGCCAGGTGTGCGTGGCTTGCTCCGTGGTCCTCTTGGGGACCATGCTGGCTGGCACCTCTCCCAGCCTCCAGAGCTGCGGGCCAGTTGCCTCACACCCAGATTGAAAGCAGTGCTTCTGTGGCTCCCCTGCGGCCGAGATCCATCAGCCAGGTGTCTGTGGTCCGCCAGGCACGGGCTGGCTGTGCGACCACAGCGTCAGCCAGCCTCATCTTAGCAGGCGCCAGGAAGCCCAGCCCTGCAGCCTTCTCTTCCTGGCCAGTGAGGTCCGTCTCCACAGAAAATGTGAACCTCTTTGGATGGGGCCCAAACACAGGGAATTCCATTGTTCTGGCTTCCGCCCCAGCATCTGGAGGAGCGGTCCAGGCCTGGCCACGCTCAGCTCAGGCCTGGCCTCTCTCCGGTGCCTGCAGGCCTTTGGACAACCATTCCGGAGCCTCAACCCTGCCGCCTTCCTGGCGTGGGGAAAAGACCCTGGGAGCTCCTGGCCTGGCTGCTCCCCTCCCTCCGTGCCAGACTGCCTCAGCAGTCTCTCACAGACTTTCTCAGGCCTGGTTTTTGCTCACAATCCCTATTTCACTTGAAAGAAGGAAGGGAAGGAGGGCGGGAGGAAGAAAGGGAGATAGGAGGGAGAGAGGGAAAGAGGGAGGGAGAAAGGAAGGAAGGAGGGAAAGATGGAGGGAGGGATGGAGGAAAGGAGGGAGTGAGGAAGAGAAGGAGGGAGGGAGAGAGGGAGAAAGGAGGGAAGGAGGGAAAGAGAGGAAGGGAGGGAGGGAAAAAAGGGAAAGAGGAAAGGAGAGAGGAAAGGAGGGAGGGAGGGAAAGAGGGAGGGAGGGAAGGAAGGAGGAAGGGAGGGAAAAAGGGGAAAGAAGGAAGGAGGGAGGGAGGAAAAGATGGAGGGAGGGAGGAAAAGATGGAGGGAGGGAGGAAAGGAGGGAGGGAGGGAAAGAGGGAGGAAAGGAGGGAGGGAGGGAAAAAGGGGAAAGAAGGAAGGAGGGAGGGAGGAAAAGATGGAGGGAGGGAGGAAAGGAGGGAGGGAGGGAAAGAGGGAGGAAAGGAGGGAGGGAGGGAAAAAGGGGAAAGAAGGAAGGAGGGAGGGAGGAAAAGATGGAGGGAGGGAGGAAAAGATGGAGGGAGGGAGGAAAGGAGGGAGGGAGGGAAAGAGGGAGGAAAGGAGGGAGGGAGGGAAAAAGGGGAAAGAAGGAAGGAGGGAGGGAGGAAAAGATGGAGGGAGGGAGGAAAAGATGGAGGGAGGGAGGAAAGGAGGGAGGGAGGGAAAGAGGGAGGAAAGGAGGGAGGGAGGGAAAGAGGGAGGAAAGGAGGGAGGGAGGGAAGGAGGAAGGGAGGAAAGGAGGGAGGGAAGGAAGGTGGAAGGGAGGGAAGGAGGGAGGGAGGGAGAAAGGAAGGAAGGAGAGAGGGAGGGAGGAAACGAGGGAGGGAGGAGGAAGGAGGGAGGAAGGGAAGGTGGGAGGGAGGGATAAAGGAGAGAAGAAGGGAAAGAGGGAGGTGGGGGGAGGGAGAAAGGAGAGAAAGGGAGGGAAGGGAGGAGGGAAGGAGAGAAGGGAGGGAGGACAGAACGAGGGAGGGAGGGAAGAAGTGGGGAGGGAGGAAGGGCCCCTGGAACTAGGCTGAAACCTGGTTCCCTGACCAGCTTGTGATTCTCAAGGCCTCCCATGCAATGCGGGGGACCGGGCCTCAGCTGCTCCGTCTGTAGAGTGGGGACTAAAGTCCAGCCTCCAGCAACAGTGGTTGCAGGACAGATGGGAAGAACCACACAGCTCTGGGCAGTGACTGTCGGGTCAAAGCAGGTGGGATGGTGGGCAGAGCTTCCTCCATGCCCTGGCCCACACTAGATCCTCTCTCTGGCCTTCTCTCCTTTACCCTTCCTGGAAGCTGGAGGGAGGGACCCACGGAGTTTCTCTTCAACACCCGGATCCCAAGCAGCGTTGCACGGGGGTGAGGTAGGGACTCTGGCTGTGTTCTTCCAGAACCTTCACTGTGGGCCCCTTATTCTCTCCATCCTGGATCCCTTTTACCAAATTCTTCCTCCACAGGCCCCTTAGGAATAGATTTCATGGCCCAAACACACTGCAGGTATTACTCAGTCATCAGCACCTTTTCATCCCATACCATCAGAGGCACAGGGCGCTGGCCACCAGGAAGCTCTGAGAAAGCCGGTGTGTTTGTTTCTGGATTTGCCGTGACAAAGCTCCACAAACTGAGTGGCTTCAAACACAGACATGCATTGTCTCACGGTTCTGGAGGCCAGAAGGCCGAGATCGAGGCGGGGCACTCTGAGGGAGGGAGCGCCCCAGGCTTCTCTCCCAGCTTCTGGTGGCCCCTCGGCGTTCAGGGCTGTGGCGGCATCCCTGAGATTCTGCCTCCGTGTTCACACGGGTGCTTCCCTCTGTGTCTCTGTATCTATGAGTCTGTGTCCAAATTTATCTTTTCTTTTAAGGACACCATCTTTGCATTAGAGAACAGTTTAACCCTGTATGACCTCATCTTCACTGGATTACATTTGCAAAGACTCTCATTTATTTATTCATTATTTTTTTGAAATGGAGTTTCACTCTTGTTGCCCAGGCTGGGGTGCAATGGCGTGATCTCGGCTCACTGCAACCTCCGTCCGCCCGGGTTCAAGCTGTTCTCCTGCCTCAGCCTCCTGAGTAGCTAGGATTACAGGTGCATGGCACCACGCCCAGCTAATTTTGTAATCTTAGTAGAGACAGGGTTTCTCCATGTTGGTCAAACTGGTCTGGAACTCCCAACCTCGGTGATCCACCCGCCTCAGCCTCCTAAAGTGTTGGGATTACAGGCGTGAGCCTGTCACCCAGGCTGGAGTGCGGTGGCACAATCATAGCTCACTGCAGCCTAGATCTTCTAGGATCAAGTGATCCTCCCGCCTCAGCCTCCCAAGTAGCTGGAACTACTGTGGTGGCACAAGCCACCACACCCAGCTAATAAAATTTTTTTGTAGAGAAGGATCTCACTATGTTGTCCAGGCTGGTCTCAAACTCATGGCCTCAAGCAGTCCTCCTGCCTTGGCCTCCCAAAGTGCTCGGATTTCAGGTATGAGCCGCTGCTCCCGGCCCCTTTCTTCAAAGAAGGTGACGTTCACAGGTGCCAGGAGTTAGGACTTGAACATATCTTTTCGGGGAACATAATTCAATCCACTACATCTGAGTTATCATTTCTTTCTTTCTTTTTTTTTTTGAGATGGAGTTCGCTCTGTCGCCTAGGCTGGAGTGCAATGGCGCAATCTCGGCTCACTGCACAGTCCACCTCCTGGGTTCAAGCGACTCTCCTGCCTCAGCCTCCCGAGTAGCTGGGATTACAGGCATGTGCCACCATGCCTGGCTAATTTTTGTATTTTTTTGTAGAGACGGGGTTTCACCATTTGCCCAGGCTGGTCTCGAACTCCTGACCTCAGGCGATCTCCCCTGCCTCGGTCTCCCAAAGTGTGGGGATTACATGCGTGAGCCACTGTGCCTGGCCCTAAGTTATCATCTCACATCATGTCTGCATCAGACTTTCTGGCTTTATCAAAAGAAAAGGTACAATTTTGCGAGGCTTCTGGAAACAGGGGAAGGAACTCAGGTACCCCCTGCCTGCATGTGTGTACCCTGGCAGGGCTGCCAGGCTGGTGTGGAGGGCACTGGAGTTGGGGGGGGGGGGGAAGCAGGAGGTCTGTTTGTGGCCATGGGAGCTGCTGCTAACAGCAGGAACCAGAAACGATCTCAGGCCATGAGGACAATTTCTGCAGCTGGCCAGGGACTGCCCTATTCATCCCTGGAGTTATGCGACACAGAACTCTGAGGTCAGAGTCAGCCCGGGGCACGGGCCGTGCAGGCGATTCCCTGGCTGTGGAGATGAGGTCATAGGCTGGATGCTGGAGCAGTGTCAGGCTAGGAGTGGGCGTCCTGCCTACGCCACCTGTTCACAGGGAGCAATCAGCTGGCGCCAAAGAAGAGGACTCACCTGGCCAGGTACCAGCCCACTCCAAGTAGGTAGCCTTGGTCTTAGGGGGTTAGGGGGGGCTTCATTCTGCCTGGAGCTCCCACCATCCTTGGCATTGGAGAGAGAGGAACCTGAGCCAGTATCCCCACCCCACCCCAAATTTCTGGCTCTTCGGCCTTTAGGGATGGAGAACGCGACCTCCCCCCTTCTGCCTGGCTGTTATTTCCCAGCTGGGTGGTGTCTCCAAATTATCCAGCGGGTGGAAACCGCAGCTCAGCTAGGCCCTCTTGCCCGGTGCCCTATCACAGGAAAACAGGCGAGTCAGGGCAGTCAATGAGCCAAAGTCCAGGCCTCCTGGGAAGACACTGCCCGGAACCGTCCCTGCCTGCAAAGAGCTCTTCCTGCCAGGAACGACCTGCCTGCCCACAGAGCTGGCCAAGTCGGGCACAGCAGATGGTGGAGCCCGGGTGTGGAAACCTGTTTCTCAGTACACAGGAGGTCCAGGAATAAGGGCCCAGGTGATGAAGCAGAGCCAGGATGCACCCACTGCCCTAGAGTGGGGAGGGAGGCGTGCACCTGGGCCCAAGCACGTACTATGTCCATCCTCCTGGCTCTGGCAGCTCCCATCTCCCCTTTAGCAAAGGAGGAGGCACAGGCATGGGGAGGCCCTGTTAGGAAATTTGGCTGTGTGGCTCCAAAGCCCATGATGGGCCCTCTCTGACAGGTGCCTGAATTTTTAGGCCCCAGGACACCAGAACAGGGCACCGTCTTCATCTTAGGTCTTGACAAAAGACTCAACCTTCCCCAGAGGGAAGGCCGGATGGGGACTGAATCTACCTGCGGATCCACTTAATACTCGTACCTTTTTAAAAAAATTTTTTTTTATTTTTGAGATGGAGTCTCACTCTGTTGCCCAGGTTGGAGTGCAGTGGCGCAGTCTCCACTCACCGCAACCTCCATCTCGCAGGTTCAAGCAATTCTCCTGCCTCAGCTTCCCGAGTAACTGGGATTACAGGCGCCCGCCACCACGCCCGGCTAATTTTTGTATTTTTAGTAGAGACGGGGTTTCACCATTTTGGCCAGGCTGGTCTCGAACTCCTGACCTCAGGTGATCCGCCTGCCTCGGCCTCCCAAAGTGCTGGGATTACAGGCATGAACCACCACCACGCCCTGCCAACACTCGTAGCTTTATCATCCCCTTTTACAGACAATGACACCGATGCACAGAGTGGTTAAGTAACTTGCCCCAGATCACACAGCTCTAGGTGCCCCAGCCAGGCCCTGAATCCAGATCATGTCCATTGTACAGATAGGCCACTCGGTGCCTTGCTGGGCGCTGCGGGCTGTGGGCTGTTGTGTGTGCCATGGGGAGGCCAAGACCAGCCCAGCCCACCAGGCCGGACCCTCGAGTCAAACAAGAAACGTACAAAGATCCAAACGAAGAGCGAATTCATGGAATGAAGCGCAGCTGCATATGCAGCCAGGGTTCCAGCCCCCACGGCCACGTGGAAAGACTGGCTGGCCCGGGTCTTACAGCGCTGAGGGTCGGCCTTCCAGCGCCTTAGGGGCCAGGCGTCCCTCCAAGAAGGCGAGGAAGTAGGCGGAGCTTCTGCCGGCGGACTAATGACGGTACAGAGGCGGGGCCGAAGGGCGGGGACACGTGGAGGGGCGGGGCCATTGGGTAATGGGCGGGGATGCGAGTGGAGGGGCAAAACCATCAGGTAAAAGGACCAATAGAGGCGCAGGGGCGAGCGGGCGGGGCACACTGTGGGGCGGGATCGGCGGGGGATAGACCAATGGTGGGTAAGAGGCGGGGCAGAGGGCGGGGCGCGCGGGGGCTGGGCTGGCGGGCGGCGGGCCAATGGAGGCTCGGGGGCGGGGCCGGCGGGCGGCCGGGCGGGGGCGCGGAGGGGGCGGCGGCGGCGGCGGCGAACAAAGAGGCGGCGGGCGCGGGCGGCCGAGCGGAGCCGAGCGCAGCCGAGCCGGGCCGAGCCGGGCCGAGCCGGGCCGAGCCGGGCCGGGCCGGGCCCAGGAGTGCGCGGATGATGCGGGCGGCCAGGCGGGGGTCGACGGGTCCCTGAAGCCCGCGCCCCGGGCCAGCAAGGGAGCCCCGCGCAGGCCGCGCGCATCCGGAGGCGGCCGGGCCCCGCCATGGCCGGGGTCAGCTACGCGGCGCCCTGGTGGGTGAGCCTCCTGCACCGGCTGCCCCACTTCGACCTGAGCTGGGAGGCCACTAGCAGCCAGTTCCGGCCCGAGGACACCGACTACCAGCAGGTGACATGGGCCTCTCCGGGTCGCGGGGTCAGGGCCCCCAGGTCACGGCCCCCTCCTCTCCCAGGGTCACGGCCCCCATCCCCGAGGGCCTAAAGACCCCTCATCCCCCCCTCCAGGGTCACGGCCACCTCCTCCTCGCAGGTACCGGCCTCCTTCCTTCTCGAGGGTCCCTTCTGAGTCCTAGGACCCCTTCCTCCAGGGTCATGGCCTCCTCCTCAAAGGTCTAAATACCCTCCAACCCCCATTGAGGGTCCACGGCCCCCCTCCAGATTCTGGCCTTCCCTTCGGGTGTCACTAAGGCCCCTGGGTTTCATGGAGCTGCCTCTCCCCACTCCGTGAGCCCCCTTGGCCAGTGGAGGGCCTCTCCACCATCACTGTTGGCGGCCTGGTGCTGTGTCCCAGCAGAGACCCCTCTCCAGATGACCCCCAGGCTCTGAGATCAGAGCGGGTGCCTGAGCACATTGGGTGCAGGCAGGCAGAGACTCCTCGCCCACTCACCCCCGACTGGGGAATCCCACTGCCAGGCTTCCAGTGGGTGAATGGCCTGGGCCGCCGCCAGCCCTCTGTGGCCGGTAATGACCCCCTGCTTGGCGGTCAGGCTGTGGGATGTACACAGGGTGCCGTGTGTGGCCATGGGAGACCAGGCTGCCTGTAGCCCCCGGGGGAGGGAGGCCCGGCGGCCAGGAAGCACCGTGGGCCTCAGGCAGGGAGGCTGGAAGCGGCTGAGCCCAGGCAGACCTGGGGGGCGGCTGGGGGCCCTTTGCAGCCCTCTCCCAGGGGAGCCCTTAGCCTGGCATCATGCCAGGCCCCAGCACCACCCCCATCGCCAAGCTACTGTCATTTGAGTGCGGGGCAGGGGACCAAGCTGTGGGCATTTCCTTCCTGCCTAGAGATCCGGATTCCAGAAGCCCCGTGACCAGGGTCCCTGGTCACCCGGAGTTTCTCTCTGGACGGATCATGGCAGAGCCCCGTGGTGGGGTGGGGATGGCTTTGCTTATCAAAATGGCTTGGGAATCCGGTATTCCGCGGGCAGCCTAGCACCTGGACTCTTCAGAACTGCGTTGTCTGTGGCCTCCCGCATCCAGAGGAGGGAGGCGGAAGTGGAGGAGCAGGGCACCTGGGAGCCCACTGCTCCCAGCCTCGCGCTCACTTGCACCCAGGCCCCCCAGCCGAGCCGATGACGTTTCCTAACAGATGAGGAAGGGGGCGAGGGATCGGCCCAGGCACGCCCAGACACAGCAGGGAGGAGGGAGGCGGAAGGATTGGTATAAAATCTCACGCCTGCGTTCTAGAAGCCCAGCCCTGGGGGACCGTTCAGTGTGGGGGCAATGCACATTCAGGAACTTCTGGAACTTATTCCATGCTGATGGCTTTGTCACTTGTCCCTGGAGGACTCTGTTGAAGCTGCAAGGAGGGTGTGCTTCACTTTGGAAAGTTCTCTGCCCTGAGGGTTTGGCCCATTTGACAGTTCTGAAGCTCCGGGGCAGCCCTGGGGCGTGGGGGGGCGGCTGTTTCCTGCTGCCCCTTGGGCTGCCACCTGCCCGAGCTGCCAGCCACAGTTGGACTTCCTTCCAGCCCTCCGGGGTGCCTGCATTCCCACGTTCGAGACAGGCAGTGAGAGGGAGTGAGGGGCGATGATGTCTGCAGCCCACAAGAGCCTCCGGGCAGTAGCCAGGCCCCTCTGCTCAGCCTTACCTGCCTGGCCTCCAGCAGGGTGCTGTGGCCCTGGGAGGCCCTGGCTTCTGCCCCCTTTCCTCCCCTGCCCTGCGCTCTGCTCTGCAGTGGGAGGGCTCTGACTCACTCTCTCTCCTGCCTCATCTCCACAGAGCAGAATTAGCCACTGAATAATTCACGATGTGGAAACCGGCCTGCCTCCATCCCCCGCCGCCTCCACTCCCGGCTCTTGGCGAGGGGCTGTGGCGTGAGCTGGTCCTGGCATGCGTCCTGCCCCTGCCCTTCCAATACTGGTGCTTTTCGGCAACTGCTTGGTGTCTCTGAGCCTTCGTTGCCTCATCCTGAATCTGGGCTGGCCGTGCCTCCTGTGTAGGGTCACCCCTGGGAGGCAAGGGCCAGGAGCCCCCTTCCTGGGAGAATGGGCAGTGGGTGGGGCTGGGCTGTGGCAGGCGCCCCTTCCTGCCTCCCCTGGTGAGGAGTTGCTGGCTGTAGCGGGGGGTGGACCCCTCACCCATCCTGACTGAGGGCTCCCTCTTAGCTGTCTCTGTGCTGCCCCAACCTGGGCTGTGCCCTGCTGGGGAGTGGGCATCTGCCCCGTGGTTATGAGGGCGGGGGGATGGAGGGGAGGTGGGGCCTGGTGTTGGGAGTTGGGGGTGTGGCACGGGGGACTGGTCTTTGTCCTTTGCTATTTCTGGCCCCCGTGGTCTGCTGTTGGGAACCCTGGTGAAACCCCCGGAGGGACCAGGGCCAGGTCCTGTTTCAAGGCCCTGCGTGGGACTGCCTGTCACTAGTCACTTCTCCCACAGCTCCAGGAGGTGGGGAGAGTTGTCCATTGTACAGATTAGCAAACTGAGGCTCCGAATCACATAGTGAGTAAGTGATGGGGCCACAGCCCTGCTGTAGGTCCCTCGTCCGGCCCCCCGAGGAGCCCCGGTCAGCCTGGAGTTGCAGGCTCCCCGGATTCCCCCACGGCTGCCTTGCCGCTGGGGGTGTGACCGTGGGATTAGAAGCTGATGGGGGCTGAGGGATCTGTGGGAGGGCAGGGGGTGGAGGGGCATCTGGGGTCGGCTCTATGCAGCTCCCCAGCCAGTGACTGTCAAGAGGGGCTCCCGTGCTGCCTGAGCAGCTGAGTGAATGGGGGGCTGTTGTTCACAGGAGGGAATTTGGAGGCCCACAGGAGGCCTGAGACTCCCTGGTGGCCCCGCAGCTGAGCTGGCAGGGCTGGGCCTGAGGCCTCTGGCGTGGCCCGGGGCCAGTCAGTGCTGCATAGTGAGTCCTGAATGTCAAGTGGGTCTGGCTGTCCTGGCCCCGGGCAGGGGCCCTTGAGGGCAGCAGAGCCTTCTCTTCAGCTAGAGCATCGCAGGCCTGCACCCTCGCTCTGTCGCTTCTTCCTGCGTGACGTTGGGTGGTCCAGACACTGTCCTGGGCTTTATTCGGGGGAGGCCTGCCTGCTCAGCTCCCACCAGCCCTTCGTGACCCCGTGTCCTCAGGCAGGGATCAAGTTCATGCCCACTGACCTCAGCCTCTCTCTCGGGCTGTCTCCTCCAGCTCAGGGCAGGCCAGATGCAGGACAACAGCTATGGACTGTGGTGGGTTGCGAACCCAGGTGGTGGGAGCCCAGTGGTCAGGGAAGGCTTCCTGCAGGAGGTGGTGTTAACTGGCCTGCCATGGAGGTTTCAAGCCCGGCTGCCGACAATCAGAGGGTTAGGATTTGCCTGCTCCTTTCTGACTCCTCCATGGGTGGTGCTGGCCCTGGCAGGTGATGGTTTCACTGGGACATCTGCCTTCCAGGGCAGACAGTAGGCCCTGCCTCAGTTTGCCTAGCATGGGGGACGTGTTTTCCACTAGAGCCTGGAATGCCCAGATGTTTCTGTCGAGACCTTAATGATAAGACTGAGGTCACCATACAGAGAACTTGGGGAAGAGCTTCTGGGCTGGGGGAACGGCAGGTGCAAAGGCCCTGAGGCAGAGAGAAGCTTGAGCCTCGGGGAGAGGCCTCAGCCCCACGTGCCAGAGGGTCGCTCTGGTCTGACTGCACACGGGGAATGTGCTGCCTCAGGAACTGGTGAGCCCTCTGTGCCAGGCTCTGTGCCAGGCACTGTGCCAGCCCAGGCTGGATGGCCACTCAGAGGGGATCTGAGCTCTGGGAGTAGGGCCAGTGTTCTCCTAGCAGAGATGGGAGCCCGGCTCCTAGGAGCACAGCACCTCTGTCTGTGCTGCCACAAGGCGAGGTCAGCCTCATGCCCAGTTGCAGCCTGGGGGGCAGTTCCCTGGGGCAGGGCTGGCCTGTTATCATCCTCCCCACTCATCAGAAGGAAATGAGTTCTGGTTAAAACGGTAGTGTTGGTCGCCTGTCGCCTGTCTTGTCGTTTACGAAAGCAGTACACGTTCATGGAACATTTGGGGAAAAGGGAAGAGCGTGAGACAGAAGCGTCCCTCCAGTTGGGTTCAGTCCAAGCGCATAGAGCTGTAGGGTGGGTGTCCCCGAGAACTGGAATCCTATTGCTTTTGACATGTCTCATACTTTGGACCGTGTTCCAGATGCTTGTCCAGCGTCCCACGGTGCCAGGCAGGATTCTGTACCTACAGGTGACAGAAGCGGGCCAGACACGGAGCCCCCGGGGAGCTGGGCGGAAGCTTCAGGAGCAATCCCTGAGTGGACAGGAGCTGATGAACTAGGCTGGGGGCGTGCAGCGAATGGGACCCTGCATTGGGGGGTGGAGGTGGGCAGGAAGCCCCTGATGGCTGGTCCCAGTCCACTCAGGATTTCCATCTTGGCCGGTGTCTGCATTCCTGGGGCGACTCCGATTGGCCCAGCTTGCCTTTTGGCCAGGGGGTGTGAAGCTGTGGGCCCTGGACCTGCTGGGGGGTGGGTGTCAGGCCACCCTTGGCCCGGCCGCTGCCCGCATCAAGGGTTCCTGTATCTGGGCTCCTGGTTTTTGTGGTTCTGAGGGTACTCTGGCCACCTCTGTCCCCAGGAGACTCTGGGGTTCTCAAGCCCCTTCCTGGGAGTGCAGCCTGGAACCCTCTAGAAGTCCCTGAGGTCTTCACGGCTTTTTGTAGGTGTGGATGTTGGGGTGGTAATTCTTGCTCAGGGTGCTGGCTCCCCGATCTCCCCAGTTCCAGCATCACCAGGAGCCACTCCAGTCTGTGTGTGCGGGACCCCCTCCTGCCCCCCACTCACCTGAGACTCTAGGGCCCCTCTTCTGGGCATCTCCATGGTGACCCTTCTTCCTCCCCTGACCCCTGGGCAGGGCCCTGCCAGCCAACCCCGTCTAAGGGATTTGCAGTGTCAGCCGCTCTGACCCCCGGCCGGGGGCTCTTGGTCAGGCTCTGGGGGAGCGGGGAGCCCTGCAGCTTGGTTCCCCAGGCCACGGCGGCTCTCCCCGGATGCTTGTGCTGCTCGTTTCTAAAGCACTTTTCTTGGAGAGCCACCCCGTGGCCCTGGGAGGTGGACACTGTGTCCCCGACATAAGCAGAAACGGGGGCTGGCCAGCATGGGGGGCCGGAAGACTGGGCGCGGGCTCCAGCTGCAGCCCAGCTACGTCCGTCCCAGTGGACACGGCATCAGCACAGTTCGTGAACCCAGGGGTGCAGGTTTAGGGGGCTCAGGGGCATCTACACTTCCCCCACCTGCCCCACCGTCAGTTCTGCTGAGGCCTCGGCTAGAGAAGAGGAACCGAGTCTGCAGCCAGGGGCCTGGGGTCAAGGACATGGGAAGTGCCTGACGTGGCCACTGGGGAATCGGCATGTGACAGCGGGTGGATGGTGGGTGTGGGAGGGTCATAGGAGGGCCTCCTGTACCCGGGCCTGCCGCTATGTTCTGCAGGGAGCCCACCCAGGCCCTGTGCTGGGCCTCACACCATCCGAGGGGGCTTCTCACAGTCTTGGGAGGCTGGCTGAGACCTGAGTCCTGTGGGGCAGCACCCACTGTGGCTGGGCCAGGCCCATGTTGGCCGAGGGTGTGGGAGGAAGCCGGGCCACCCACAGAGTGCCAGTGCCTTCGGCCTCTGAGGAGGGTACCAGCCACAGTGCCCCTAGCCGTTCTGCCCCCCTTGGGCCTGTGCACGCTGGCTGGGTTCCTGGCCATCGTGGAAGAGCACTCCCAAAGTTCTGGAGTGCACCCAGCTCTGAGCCCTGTAGCCCTGCGTCTGGGGTTCGGCCGTGCCCTCTGGGCTGCCTCTCCCTGGTAGGGAGCTGATCCCGGAGATGGGGCTCCAGTCTGGCGGCTCCTGGCTGAGTCTGAGGCCTGGGGCCTGGTCCCCAGGCGGCTGGTGCAGAGGGCTGCAGACAAGTGGGAAGAGCAGGGGATTTTCCGGGTGTCACGCTGGGAGATGTGTCGGAGCACGGGGACCAAAATAGACACGCTTGCTGCAGCTCTTTGGTGTCTGTTCCTTGCACGAGGGGGAGGGCAGGCGTGGGCAGCGGGAGAGCTGGGGTCCCCCGGCTACAGGGTGCAGGAAAGGGGCCCAGCCTGTGGGGAGACGGGCAGGAGTGGCTCTGAGCCTCAGCCCCAGGGCTGCCTCTCTGGCCTCCTTCCAGGCCATTCCTAGAGGGTGAGGGCCAGCCCAGAGGGAGCCCCGGGGGGTGTGGGGCAGTGGGTGTGCGGCCATGTGCAGCCTGGCGACCTGGACCTCGGACCTCAGGAGTTGGGGACAGGGACACAAAGTTGGCCCCGACCCCGGCTCCCACGTGGCCGCTGCTGGCTGCACGTCCTCCAGGCACGGCCAGGAGCTCACCGTCATGGAATGCGTGAAACCCAAACCCAGCCTGGTGGAAAATCTGTTTTTAATTTTGGGCCAGTGTCGCTGGGAGCCTGGGCCGAGTGTGCTATGGGTAGGGGCTGGGGCCACGTGTCCAGCTTGGCCGCATGGGGGGCTGAGGCCTAGCCAAAGACTGTAACCCTGGACTCCCCACTTGTGCAAGGGGACCCACGAGGCAAAGGTAGGGGGACCCACTTCCCAGTGGCGGGCCCCTGACATGGGGGTGGTGGTAGTGGCTCGCACACGCCGAGCCCACCCTGGCCTCCCCAAACAAGTCTTGGCCCTAGGGATCCCGCCCCTTTCCTGACCCTGGCCCAGGACACCTGGGGGGTTCTCACAGTGCTGGGGGCCAGAACCCCTCGGTCTGCATTGGGGTGTGGGACCCCAGCCAGCCTCTCAGACACCCCCAAACCTTGTTGCTTCCTCTGGAGGAGGGGCCTTGGGAGTTCCAGGGCTGGAGTTCAGCATCCGTGGAGGCAGGTGGGGGTCACTTCCCTCCCACTCCCACCTCTCGCCTGCCACGTCCTCCCGGAGCCCCGTGCTGCTGCCACACGCACAGGCTCAGGCCAGGGCCTGGCTGGTCCCTGCTGCCAGTGGATCTTCGGCATGCAGGAGACGTTTGCCGCCTGGACCCTGTGCCAGGCCTTGGCTGACACTGTCCCCGGGCCAAGAGTGCCCTCCCCTACCTGTTGCGGTGCCCACGATGCTCCCCACAGCGGGAGTTTCAGTGACCGCCTCGTTCCTCTTCCTGCCTCCCACAGCCTCCGAGCTCACAGGGCTGGCACTGTGGGCACAGGGGAGCCCCTGACCTAGCGCGGCCAAGCTGTCTGTCCAAGCCTGGGCCCCAGCACCCAGCGCAAGCTGCCGCTAAGATGCCCTGGAAGCTGATGCTCCCAATTAGCCCGGAGCCCAGCCACGACCACAGCCGTCAGTGTGGGGACTCCGTCCCCATCCAGGAAGCCGGGGGTGACTCTGTCCCCACTGCAGTCAGGCTGTGTGGCCGTTACCATATTGTGTGTCTGTCACATGCCGGCGCCTCTGGTGGGGTTCTGGCCCCTCAGTGGACTTCGTGCTTGGCTTCTGTGGAGCCTGTCCCTTTCCCTCCTCCAAGCTGTGTCACTTCCACACGGAGCTGGCACGAGGGGTGGGGCAGGGCTGGAACCCACCTTCTGCCCACCCCTTCTCTGGCCACCGGGGGCTGCTTCTCCTGCCACCCCTGCTCACCGTGCCCCGTGGCTGCACCCCTGGGGCTCGCTGGTCCCTCCCAATGCCACGGGCAGCCATCATCCTCAGCTGTGGTCACGCTGCCTGGCCTGCCAGGCTCACCCGCCCCCACTGTGTGACTGTGGACTCTGGAACTCCCTGTGTCTAGCAGCGTGGCTCCAGGACACGGGCCCTATGTCTTCGCTTCCCTCCCTGCTCAGGGTGGACCCACAGCAGTGTCCAGCCAAGGAGCGAGCAGCTGTGGCTGGAATGGCAGGGTGGTGGGATCGTGGCCACTGCCTGTGGCTGGGGCTGGAGGCTGCATCGGGCCAAACTTCTCATCAGAGTCCCTGTGAGCACCCCCCAGTGGGCCAGGGCCTCCTCAGCCCAGCCACGTGCCACGGTAGCCCACAGGTTGGTGGCACAGAGCGGCGTGTGGGTCCATGGCGCAGGGTAGCGGGGTGGGCAGCTGCTCCCAGGGGTGTGCATGTAGAGCAGCCGCCTGTGTGTGTGTGGGGGGACGTGTGTTCCACAGGCCGGCCCTGACTTGCTGTGCACCCTCCCAAGTGGCATGCTTCCTCACACGCTGCCAGGCCCAGGTACTGCCACCAGGTGCTCCGGGAGCCACCAAGATGCCCAGCAGCAGCCACCTGTGCAGGTGGCAGGCAGTGTGCCCTGCCCTGCTGTCATGCATGGCCCTCCCGCCTTGGCAGCCTGGTGTGGTGTGGCCTGTGCTGGCGCTGCGCCTGGCATTGCGTTGGGGGGTGCCTGTGTCTGTGTGGCTGATGGGAGTCACGTCCAGACAGGGCCTGGAGGCAGAGTGGGCATGGCCAGGAGGCCGCGGCAGGCGTGGGGCACAGGCCTTACAGCTGCCCGTGCACGTCGTCTCCTCGAGTGTCCTGCCCCGTGGGCCATCCTAAGGCCTTGTGGCTCACTGGGCCCTCCCTTCTCCAAGCAGGGCTGGGTTGGGGCCACCCACCTGTGCAGGCAGCCAGGTCAGGTTGGGGGTCTCGCCTTACAAGTGCGGAGCCAGCCGAGGTTCACACAGAGCAAAGGCTGCAGCCCCGGGTTTGGGCCTGGGTCTCTAATACCCTGGGGACATCCTGGAGGAGATGGCCTGTGTCTGGGGACAGTGGGGCTTCCCTGAAGGGGAAGGCTCCAGGCCCAGGGACAGCATATGCCTGGGTGTAGAGGCCACAGAGCCCTGCCCCGAGCCACACCCCAGCCTTGCCCGCTCCTCGCCAGCCAGTGCCCCAGGCGTCCCTGCCAGGCCAGGGAGGTCCCAGGGTATACTGGGATCCTATCAGTAGCAACCTGATCTGGGACAGAGGAAGGCTTCAGGCCCCGGCTCTCTGGCTGGCTGGGTGTTTCCAGAGTTGGTGGGGTTTTGGGGGCTGCATTTTGGGGGCTGCAGGGCAGTTGGGGGAGTCTGGGCTCACGGTGGGAGGGGGCATCCCCCGTGGATGCCGTCTGTGGCTGTGGGGCTGCAGGGGCTTGGAGAACGAGGGGGTGGCCCAGGGCCGAGACCAGGAGCCCTAGGGTGGGGGCAGGGGGACTGAGGCTGCAGGAGGGGGTCGCCCCCAGCCCCCTTGGCACGTGCGTGGCAGTTGAGTCCTCTCCGTGTGCTCCGTGGAACCCAGCGTGCAGCTTTCGCCTCGCCTGACCGAGCCCTTACATCACTTCCACCACAGACGGAAAATTCCATTTGGTCAGAGCCCAGCTGCTGATCAGACAGTTCCCATTTTTTCTCTGAATGGGCCAGGGAGGGGCGGAGGGGCCGCCAGCCCGGTGGAGAGAGGTGGCTGGGCCACCGTAGGAATGCCGCTGGCCCGGTGCCCCGCAGGAGACCGTCTGCTGGGAATCTGGCTTCGGGAAGTGGGTGCAGAGGTCAGGCTGGCCACGGCACGCTCCCTGCAGACAGCTGGGCTCAGGCCTGGTGCGTTGGGTGCCGGGGCTCGGACGTGGGATGAAGCAGCTGCCCGGTTTGCTGAGCACCCTGACACCCAGGCTCTGCATGCTCGCAGTGGTGGGCTGGGACCCGGGCAGCCCAAGTGGGCTCCCTTTGAGGGAGGCGCCATCTCCTTCCTCAGTTGGGGGAAGCCAAGTGAGGCTGTCCTGGCAGGGGCCCCGAAGCCTGGCCTCTGGCCACCAGGGGCTGAGGAGTGAGGCTCTGTTTGCAGCTGGCCCCATCCAGGCAAGAACAAGAGAAAGCTGCCTCAGCCAATCGCGGTGCTCACACCTGTAATCCAGCACTTTGGGAGGCCGAGGCAGGTGGATTGCTTGAGCCCAGAAGTTCAAGACCAGCCTGGGCAACATAGCCAGACCCTGTCTTTACAAAAAAATTTTTTAAAAATTAGGGCAGAGGCCAAGCACAGTGACTCACGCCTGTAATCCCAGCACTTTGGGGGACCGAGATGGCAGATCACCTGAGGTCAGGAGTTCAAGACCAGGCTGGCCAACGTGATGAACTCCCCGTCTCTACTAAAAATACAAAAATTAGCCAGGTGTGTTGATGCATGCCTGTAGTCCCAGCTACTCAGGAGGCTAAGGTAGGAGAATCGCTTGAACCTGAGAGGTGGAGGTTGCAGTGAGCCGAGATCATGCCACTGCACTCCAGCCTCAGTGACAGAGACTCTGTCTCAAAAAAAAAAGAAAGAAAGAAAAAGAAAATTAGCCAGGCATGGTGATATGTGCCTGTGGTCCGAGCTACTTGAGAGGCTGAGGCAGGAGGATCACTTAAGCCCAGGAGGTTGAGGCTGCAGTGAGTGGTGATCGTGCCACTGCACTCCAGCCTGGGCCACGGAGCAAGACCCTGTCTCTAAAATAATTTTTTTCTTTTTTTTTTTTTTTTTTAAATCGTAGACTTGGGCTAGGTGCGGTGGCTCACATCTGTAATCCCAGCACTTTGGGAAGCTGAGGCGGGCGGATCACTTGAGGTCAGGAGTTTGAGACCAGCCTGGCCAACGTGGTGAAACCCCATCTCTACTAAAAATACAAAATTAGCCAGGCATTGGTGGCGGGTACCTGTAATCCCAGCTACTTGGGAGGCTGAGGCAGGAGAATGGCTTGAACCTGGGAGGCGGAGGTTTCAGTGAGTCGAGATCACACCACTGCACTCCAGCTTGGGCATCACCAGTGAAATTACATCTCAAAAAGAAAAGGCCGGGCGCGGTGGCTCATGCCTGTAATCCCAGCACTTTGGGAGGCCGAGGCGGGCAGATCATGAGGTCAGGAAATCGAGAGCATCCTGGCTAACACAGTGACACCCTGTCTCTATTAAAAATACAAAAAATTAGCCACGCGTGGTGGCGGGCGCCTGTAGTCCCAGCTACTCGGGAGGCTGGGGCAGGAGAATGGCATGAACCCGGGAGGCGGAGCTTGCAGTGAGCTGAGATGGCGCCACTGCACTCCAGCCTGGGCGACAGAGCAAGACTCCATCTCAAAAAAAAAAAATTGTAGAGTCCCCGGTACTCCAGCTCCTAGGCTGCCTTTTCTGTTTTTCTCAGCGTCTCTCACCATCCAGCAGGCTTCACAGTTCACTTACAATGATGCTGAGTGCCTGTGTTCCCTCACCACCCTGCAGGCGGCGCCAAGGGCAAGGGTGCCTGGTGCTTAGCAGCCTCTCCCCACCGGGCATGGGCATCCCCTGCCCACTGCCCCTGGGCATCAGCCCTCTGCACCAGGGCAGTGCCATCTGAGGGATGGGCTTGCCTCGCCCAGATCCTGTTTGGCCAGGGCTTATCTCGCTCTGCCTCCGTTTTCTCATCTGGCAAGTGGGAGTGGGTGGCTCTGGCGCCACCGAGGAAGTGATCTGGACCTGGAAGCCCTTTGATGTACGCTGATGCCCCGAGCTCTGGGTGGACATGCCAGGCCGGTGGCTGCGGAGGTCACAGCGGGGTCCCTGTTTAGGCTCTGCCTAATGTGTGTCTGGGATTGACCTGCTCTTCCAGTCCCTAGCTCCTCACCCCAGGAGGAGTTTCCCTGCGAGGCTCTGAGTCCCAGATGTGGGGTGCAGTACAGACAGGCCCTCCTAGAGTCATGTCCCACGTGAGCACAGAGTCGGGGGAGCGAGGGTGACTCCAGCCAGGGACTGGGGAGGCCTCTGCAAGTGGAGAGCAGAGGGAGGGCTCGCTGGAGGAGTCTGACCAGCCCGGGGCCAAGATGCGGCTGGTTGACATGGCCCCCAGGCCATGGGAGCCCAGGGGAGGCCCTGTGGATGGAAGTGCAGACGTGGGCATGGGTCCTGTGGAGCTCTGGTCCCGGGGGGCATGGTCAGCTGCCCCTACAGGTCTGTTCTGCCCTTGGCCTCTGAGCTATAAGGAGGGTACTGGCAGGGCCTGCAGTCACAGCCGGTGGGGTCAGCACCTCCACTCCATTCCCAGCCCCGCATAGGCAAGGGCAGACCCAGGGAGCCCCAGAGCGTGGCTTTTCCAAGCTCCCTAACGTTTATAGACAACCCACTGAGTACAGAGCATGGGTACCGTGCTGGGACTGTTAATGTGAGGCTCCGCCAAGTGACTGGACTGTCTCCGCCTCCCTGTGTGATCTTGGGTAAGCCCTACTGGGCCCTGAGGACCCCTCTGTGACATGAGCTCCCTGGGATCATGAGACCGCCCTGAGCTGATTCAGTTTCAGTGGCTCTGGTGCCAGCCCTGGGTCCTGCCCCCGGAGGGTGGGGGTGCGGGACCCAGCAGTCCTCCTGCCATTGCAGGGGCGGTAGGCACTTGTGCATGGCTGAAGGAGTGGGAGGGTGCCCGCCCCTGATGCTCTGCAGTGCCCAGATTGCTGGCTGCTGGGCAGCCGTGGACACACCGGTGTGGCTTTGGACCATGGCGGCTCATTTCTGGGTGTGCCGGGCTGGTCAGCACCTCCCTGGCTGGGTGGAGGTGGAAAGGCCGCCTTCGGGTGTGGACGTCGGCCGGCTTCCTGGAGGGCAGGACACGCCATCCTCCCACTGCCTGGCAACCGTCTCCTGGGAGATCCAGCAGCAATCCCATTGCCCACTGTGGCTGAGCCTCTCATCCCAAGGGGGGCCAGGCAGGGGACCATCTGCCCCAGCAGCTCCCAAGGCTGGGGTCCCAAGAGGGCCACACTGCTGAAGCATTGAGATGCGGGGAGGGATGTGTTTCTCTGCAGTAGTGCCAATGAGGGCAGTGCAGGTGTGCCTGGTGGCCACCCCACAACACTGAGGGCCCCAGCTGCTGACACCCCCCCATGGGCACCCCCAAGTTAGCCTCTAGGTGGTAACCCTGGCCCCATGATGAGGCGCAGCCCTGTGTCAGCTCCCCATCCCTCCCCCGGCACAGGAAGTGTGTGGAGGTTCTGGAGGGCTGAGCCGGGGGCAGGGCTATGCTGAATCCAGGGACCTGGGGTTGCAGGGCCTGTGTGCTTTCTCTGTAGCTTCTATGAAGCCCAGTTTCCCTGTGGATGAAATGGGGTGAGAGCACTCGGCCAGGCAGATCGAATGCAGTGCCAAGAGAAGGGACAGCTCTGGGGCCACGTTACCCTCCCTCCCCGCAGCGGGTGCTCAGGAAATGTCACTGTTGCATCAAATTAGCCACTTCCTGTGGGGGTCGCCTGGCCTCGGGACAGGGCAGCTCTGGTGTTTGTTCTGTGGTCTGTCTTTTGTGTTCAGAGACCTGGGGAGAGCCACACCGGAAGGCCGTGCTTGGAGCCAGACAGGGCTGTGTGTCCGATGGGGCGCCTGTATGCAGCCTGTAGCAGTGTGGGGCCAGCCCCACCATCTCATCCAGCGTGGGGGCACGCCATGGACAGTGCCCACCCCTGAGTGCAGCTTCTCGGTGCACAGACCCCAGACAGGATCAGACTCCTGATGGGGCCTCTTCCATGTTCACCCCTCAGAAACACTTTCATGGTCAGCAAGAGGGGGTTCAGTCCCCCACAGGCTCCCAATTTCCCTACCAGACCTGAAAACCTCAGGACTACAGCTGGGGTGGGGGATCCTGCCAGGACTCAGGTAGGAGAGTTCTGGGCCTGAGACGGGGACGGGCCCTGGGGTCCTGGGGCTGTCTCGGGCTGGGGGTGAGGACAGTAGCTGATGCCGGCAGCCCCCTCCCCAGGGCTTCGCTTCTTCGGGGGAGCAGCAGCACTTTTTTTTTTTAGACAGTGTCTCGCTCTTGTCGCCCAGGCTGGAGTGCAGTGGTGCAATCTCGGCTCACTGCAACCTCTGCCACCCGGGTTCAAGTGATCCTCCTGCCTCAGCCTCCTGAGTAGCTGGGATTACAGGCACCCGCCACGAGGCCCGGCTAATTTTTGTACTTTTAGTAGAGATGGGGTTTCGCCATGTTGGCCAGGCTGGTCTCAAACTCCTGACCTCAGGTGATCCGCCCGCCTCGGCCTCCCACAGTGCTGGGATTACAGGCGTGAGCCACCCTGCCCAGCTCAGCAGCACTTCTTTCTACAGAAGATAAACCAGGCTCGGAGAGGTGGAGGGACCTCCCTAGTGGGGCTGTGGCTGCAAAGATGGTGGCTCACCAGCAGCGTCCTCGTTTGTCACCCACATTCTCTGGCTACCTCCATCCAGCGCCTCTCCTTGGGGCCTGGTGGGGCAGACGTCCTGAGCACCTGCCCTGGACTCTGGGGACCCGGTGGGGAGGGGACATGTGCCCTTGCTGGAGCCACGGAGGCCTGGAGTCGGTTCACCCGGCCCCTCCTAGTGGCTATGGAGTCTTCATGCTGTGCAGCCTTGAGGATGGCGAGACCGGGGTCCCAGGTGTGGGGTCCAGGCCTGGGTGACCCCAGGTGCATCACTGAGGTGGTGGGAGACTCCATACCTCACCTGCAAGTCGGGGATGGGGCCCACCTCCCAGGGCTGGGGGCAGGATTAAATGGGAGTCTGCGCCAGGTCCCCTGCTGGGGCGGGGCGTGGGGCTCTGAGCTGGGGGTCCACCCCTCCAGCGCCGCTTCCTGCCTGCCCTCAGGCGCTGCTGCTGCTGGGGGCCGCCGCCCTGGCCTGCCTCGCCCTGGACCTCCTCTTCCTGCTCTTCTACTCCTTCTGGCTGTGCTGCCGGCGGCGCAAGAGCGAGGAGCACCTGGACGCCGACTGCTGCTGCACGGCCTGGTGTGTCATCATCGCCACGCTGGTGTGCAGGTGAGCGCGGTGGGGCGGGGCCAGAGGGGGCGGGGCTGGAGTGGGGGTGGGTGGGTGGGCGGGGCTACATCTCACGGCCCCGCCCTCTCCAGCGCCGGCATCGCAGTGGGATTCTACGGCAACGGGGAGACCAGTGATGGCATCCATAGGGCCACCTACTCGCTCCGCCACGCCAACCGCACGGTGGCCGGGGTCCAGGACCGCGTGAGTGGCCGCGCAGTTGGGGCCAGGAGCACTCTTGCTGCTCCGGAGCCCCACGTCTGCGCGAGGACGGGCGGGGCAGCCGGGACTGGGGCTGTGCAGGAGGGGCCCAGACTCTGGGGCGAGGCGGGCGCGCTCCCAGCCTCACGCCCGCGGGTCCGGCGCAGGTGTGGGACACGGCGGTGGGGCTGAACCACACGGCGGAGCCCAGCCTGCAGACCCTGGAGCGGCAGCTGGCCGGGCGGCCCGAGCCCCTGCGAGCCGTACAGAGGCTGCAGGGCCTGCTGGAGACGCTGCTGGGCTACACGGCCGCCATCCCCTTTTGGAGGAACACGGCGTTGTCGCTGGAGGTGCTGGCGGAGCAGGTGGATCTCTACGACTGGTACAGGTGCGGCCAGGCCCTCTTCCCTGCCCACCCCACCTGGGCAAACATCACCCTCCTTGGGCCAGTTTTGCTCTCAGCACCTAGTACATGAGGGCTGATGGGCAGGGTGTGGCCCAGGGCCACTGGAGGTCACAGGCAGTGGCTGGAGTTCCCCTAATGGGAGCCTTTCTCAAGAACTGACACCAGCCCCCATGACCCAGACACTCTGAATGCCCTCCGGGGTGCCAGGCTGCTGGCCTCAGCTCCCCCTCAAGGGCCCCTGGCGCCCCACTCCCTGGCCCCGGGTCCCTGTGCCCTGGCCCACTCCCAGGTTTGCCTGCAGGTGGCTGGGCTACCTGGGCCTGCTGCTGCTGGACGTCATCATCTGCCTCCTGGTGCTGGTTGGCCTCATCCGCAGCTCCAAGGGCATCCTGGTGGGGTGAGTCTGGGGGTGTCGGCCTACCATGGGCCCGAAGCGGAGGGGCAGGGCAAGGCACCATGTTACCCCTTCCCCCACCTCATCTGCAGATCCTAGCCACAAGCTCTGCGGTGGGGGCTGAGCGGGACCCCCCTGCACTGGGCCTACTCTGAGATGCCCCTTCCGTGCCTGTGGCCTGTGCCCCTGTGGCCAGCATCCCAGCACACTTGCCCCCAGCCCTTGATTTCCTGCAAGAGTCTGCACATGGGGCACTTGTAGCCCAGGACCTGAAGCAACCTGCCCAGGTCTCCGAGTGCCTGGGGCCACCCAGAGACCAGGCTGGGGCTCCTTCCTCCACCCCTTCCATCCTTGGCCCTGGGGCAGCCTGGGTTCCAGCCCCAGCTCTGGCTCACTAGGAGGGTGACCTTGGGCAGGTGGCTTATTGTTGGTGGGCCTTGGTCTCCTCATTTGGAAGGCAGAGAGAGCGGCAGCTCCTATGTGGGAGGTGAGGTGTTGTCACTACCCTTCACCGCGCAGCTGCACAGCCATGGCTGGTGCCTCCCTGGGCCAGGCCTGGGAGAGATGGGAGAACACACAGCCTCCCCCCACGTGGCACTCACAGGCCACAGAGGAGCAGAATGAGGGAAACGTGGCATGGGCCAGAGGTGATAGCACCCTGGGGAGGAAAAGCCAGGGTGGTGTGCAGGCCTGCAGTAGGGTGGGTGGCGGTGGGGTGCAGCTTCACACCGTGCCCAAGGAGACCTGAGCGAGGAGGGATTGAGCAGGGACCCAAGGGAGTAAGGGACGCCTGGACAGACAGGAAGGATGACAGTGTGCAGTGGGGTGTGGGGCCCACAGTGGGGTGTGCAGGCCTGCAGTGGGGTGTGGGGCCCACAGTGGGGTGTGCAGGCCTGCAGTGGGGTGTGGGGCCCTCAGTGGGGTGTGCAGGCCTGCAGTGGTTTTTGGGGCCTGCAGGGGGGTGTGGGGCCCGCAGTGGGGTGTGGGGCCTGCAGTGGGGTGTGGGGCCTGCATTGGGGTGTGTTTTGGGGACCGGAACTGGGATATGGGGGACTCGTGGTGGGGGCACCTGCAGTGGGGTATGCACAGGAGGCCTGTGTATCTGGATCAAAGGGAGCCAGATGTGGGTGAGGTGAGGCCTCAGATGAGGGAGAGGCCAGTGCGGTAGCAAGAGCTCTGAGTCCCCAGTTGCTGAGCGAGGGTTCAGCACAGGAGGGCTTGATCTAGCTGACGTTATCAGGCCCCTTGGGCTGCTACGTGGGCAGCGGGATGCGGGGACCCACGTGAAAGTGGACACTGTTGCCTGTTCAGGAGAGGGACCTGGGGGACAGGAGGGGCAGGGCCCCAAGAGCCACCTGGCCCTCCAGTCCTGCTTCCAGCTCGGATCTCTGAGCCCCACCCCACCCAGGAGAGGGATCCATCTGGGCCCTGGGCTGTGGGCAGCTCTGGCTGAGGCCAGGCCATAGGAAGAGCCCCAGCCCATGTGTGGGCTGACCCCTGATGTGCACTGGGACCTGCCTTCTGGCCTGCAGCCCAGCAGGTGGCACGTTCCCCACCCTGGCCTGGGGGCTGCTGACTGGCTGTCTCTGCCCCAGGGTCTGCCTGCTGGGAGTCCTGGCCCTGGTCATCAGCTGGGGCGCGCTGGGCTTGGAGCTGGCTGTGTCCGTGGTGAGTGGCAGAGGGGGTGAGGTGTCCGGCTGCTGGACCTGGGCACTGGGGGAGGGACGAGGGGAAGCCACACTCCTCTCCCCTCCCATCTTCCCAGGCACTGGGTCCCGAGAGCGGTGGGGACCCACCATGGGCACAGTCCGCCTGTAACCCCAGATTCACAGTCCGCCCTCCTGAGTTGAAAGCAGACTCCAGGGGCCGGGTTCTACCCCCGAGAGCTTCCCTTTAGGCCCAGCTTGGTCAACCCCTCTTGCTTGCCCACGCCCACCTCAGGGCTCCAGCGACTTCTGTGTGGACCCTGACACCTACGTGACCAAAATGGTGGAGGAGTACTCGGTGCTGAGTGGGGGTGAGTCTGTGTCCACAGCCATGTCCGAGCGGGTTCCCCAGGGTTGGGCTGAGCCAAAAGAGTGAGGTAGCTGAGGCCGAGACACCCCTGCCCTGTGGGTCCATGGTCTCAGGGAGACAGGTCCCAGGCCAAGATGCGAGTGAGCAAACAGGACCACCTTTCCCAAGTGGGAGGCTCTGCAAAGAATGACAGGAACTGTGTGGGGTGGCGGGTGCCCACGTGGCAGGGGGAGCAGCAGGTGACCCAGGGCTGCTTCGAGTAGATGCCCAGGGGAGGCCAAATGGGTGGCATTAAAGTACAGCCAGAGGTCTGGGTGCAGTGGCTCACACCTGTAATCCTAGCACTTTGGGAGGCCGAGGCGGGTGGATCACCTGAGGTCAGGAGTTCAAGAGCAGTCTGGCCAACATAGCAAAACCCTGTCTCTACTAAAAATACACAAATGAGCTGGGTGTGGTGGTGGGTGCCTGTAATCCCAGCTACTCCGGAGATTGAGGCACGAGAATTGCTTGAATCCAGGAGGTGGAGGTTGCAACGAGCCGAGATCGCACCACTGCACTCCAGCCTGGGCAACAAGAGTGAAACTCCATCTCAAAAAAAAAAAGTAGAGCCAGAAGGATGCTGCATCTCTTCTAAGGGCCCCGAGGCAGGAGGCAGACCCGAGGGGAGAATGGAGGGTGGGAGGCCAGTGGGGCTGAGTCACTGTGGCAAGCTTCGCTTTATTCCAGGGGGAGGCCATTGGAGGGAGGGAGGCAGGGGAGAGATTTGACCCATGATTGAAGGTCCCTTTCAAAGCTTCCTCAGGCCTCAAGGGTTACAAGAGTGGGTGAGGAGGATACCTCAAGCAGGAGACAGCAGGGGCTTGAATAAATGGAGCAAAAGGTGGACACGGATGGGCTTTGAGGGCGGAGCTGGCAGGACTTCCCGGTCAGTTGGATGTAGGGAGCGAGAGGGACGGAGCAGGAGTTGGCGTCCCTGGTCTCAGCAGCTCTGTGCTGCGGGACCATAAGCTGTACTGTGGGTGGGGGAGCAGGTCTGGAGGTGGGGGGCAGGGAGCTGGGGCATCGGGAGTTTCGGCCCCCTCAGGAGGTTTGCGATGTGTGTTGGACGGCACAGAGGCAGGTGGACGTGGGAATCTGGAGATCAGGGTGCCGTCAGTGTGTTAAGCTTCTCGGGCCCCCCTTGTGGAATTATTGTGTGTTCCCAAATAGGAAATAGAAGGCCTGTCCCTGTGGGGGTGAGGGTTACTGAATGACCTTGAAGGTGACCATCCTGCCACCCTTTGTCCCTGGAGGCCACAGGATTGGCTTGTGGGCTGGTTTTTTACCTGCCTTCGTTGAAGAAACCATTTCCACCAAAGCCTGAAGAGCCTCCTGGAGGAAAAGTCATCTGCTGCCCACTGACCTTGTCCTCGGGGGCGAGGGTGGAGGGGTGGGCCCGCTCTGCTAGGGGCGGGGAGGGCTGGTGACCGCTCCGTGCTACCCACCACTGTCCTTGGCCCCGGTGCTATCATCCTGGTCCCTCCAGGTCCCTACTGTAGCCGGTGGCCTTTGGCGGGGGGTCTCATCAAGTATGAGCAGCGCCCCCTACACGTGTACATGTACACACGTAAGTGTGAGCTCCAGCCTGCGGGCCAGACAGCCCCTCCCAGAAGGCAGCAAGGCCAGCCAGGCTGGCTTCACTGCACAGGCGGCCACAGTGATGCCTGGTGCTCTCCTATGTTGTTAAATACTTTCATCATTTTTTGAACTTTTAAAATGTTTTTTTTTTTTAATGTTCTTTTATAATTGGAAGAACTGAACTTGTAAAGAGTTCAGAAGGTGGAACCCAGGCAAGGGGCAGTGTGTGGGGACTCTGGCTTGATGGGAGCCCAGACCCCACTGCCACACACACAGACATAGGCATGTGTGTAAATGCATGCAGACACACATGCGAAGACATGCACACACAGACAGGCACACATATAAACACACAGACACATGCACACAGGCACACATGCACACGAAACGTGCACACAGACACATGCACGTGTAAGTAAACATGCAGACACATGCACATGTGTAAACAGGTGCACACAGACACACATGCACACATGTAAACATGCACGCAGATGCCCTGAAGATATGCGTGCAGACACAGGCAGACGTGCACACAGTCTCACAGGGACAGCCGTTGCAGCTCAGCCTTCCCTGATGTCTCTCCGCAGACATCCTGCAGTACTACCTGGCCTGCTCGCCCCGCACCGCCAACCCCTTCCAGCAGGTGAGAGCCTGGGAGGCCGGGACTGGGCTTCAGGAGAGTCTGAAGCACGTTGCTGTGTATGGAGGGGCCCAGCAGGCCTGGCGCCTGGCTCCTCAGCCTGCAGGACTGGGGAACTGGGGGAGAGAGCTGGACAAAGGCTGTGTGGATGTCACCAGCGGCCCCTGGGGTTACCACGCCGGTGACCTGGTTGAGAGCCTTTCGGGGGGACCTGCTCAATGCACCCGCATCGCTGGGACTGCTTTTGCTCCTTGGATTGGCCTTGGTGGGGGAAGGAGGAGCCCCAGGGATGCCTCTGTAGGGTAACCGTGTTCAAGCGTCCTGGTGGGGGAGTTTGAAGAGGTCGGCCGCACCAGCTGGTCAAGCCCTGTACGCACTGCCTGTCATTTTACCGGTAGCACGTGACCCTTTGAATCCTGAGGGCCGTGTGACTGTGCTTTGCTTGCTGGTGTGGGTGCGTGGTTGGCTGTTACCACCTCAGGGCTCTGTGGTCTCTGGGTGTGTCCCGGGGGAAGCAAGGGCAGGGAGTGCCCTGTTGGCCTGCAGAGCAGAGCCTTGATGGCTTCCCAGGCTGGATGTCTTGCTGGTGTCCCCGCGTTGGAGGGTCCTGGGGAGGGAGAGGCGGGCGGACCCAGCAGCGCCCACGGACTTGTTCTCCTCTCTGGAGCAGAAGCTGTCGGGCAGCCACAAGGCACTGGTGGAGATGCAGGATGTCGTGGCTGAGCTTCTGAGGACCGTCCCCTGGGAGCAGCCGGCCACTAAGGTGAGGGGCTGCGGGGTAGGCACTGGGGCAGGCAGGGGTCCTCTTTTCTCAGCATGAAAGGAATTTGTGGTGCAAACACAGCTCAGGGCAAATTTGGAGAAGGCACCAGGCTGGCCGAATGGGGACCTGGTGTTGGCGGTGGCATGGGAGGTGTTCCTCTTTCCTCCCCCAGCCCTTTCCGCGTTAGGCCTCTTTTTTTCTTCCCCTTCCTCCCTCCTTCATTCCTTTCCCTTGGGAATTTTTGGTAGGTTTTAAAAATCATTTCTTTTGAGATGGGCTCTTGCTATGTTGCCCAGGTGGGTCTCAGGGCTGGGATGACAGACGTGAACCACCACACCCAACTTTTAAAAAATAACTTTATTCTTTGTTTAAAAAGTAATACAAGCTCTTTATATTTAAAAAAATTGAAGAAAATGGAAAGAGATGAGGGAAGAGAGTAACAGAATCAGATCCATTCTCTGGGTGAGTGCCCTGGGGGCATTGTGGAAATTTGAGAGGATTCTTGTTTTTCCCTGTAGTGTTCTGGGCCCGGGCATTTCTACATTACAATATGTTAAAAAAATAAAATAAAGGCCTGGCGCGGTGGCTCACACCTGTAATCCCAGCACTTTGGGAGGCCGAGGTGGGTGAATCACTTGAGCCCAGGAATTCAATACCAGCCTGGCCAACATGGTGAAACACCATTTCTACTAAAAATACATAAATTAGCTGGGCGTGGTGGTACACGCCTGTAATCCCAGCTACTCCAGAGGCTGAGGCAGGAGAATCACTTGAACCTGGGAGGCGGAGATTGTGGTGAGCGGAGATCACGCCACTGCATTCCAGCCTGGGCGACAGAGTGAGACTCCGTCTCAAAGAATAAAATAAAAATAAAAAATAAATATGTTGCTATACTCTTGATAAAACCCAAATCTCTTTGGAGGTGTTTGGTCCACCCATGGGGATCCCTGCCCCTGCACACACCGCCCCAGGACTGGACATGAGAGGGAGGAGTGCGTCTGTGGGCACAAGTGTGGGTCTCAGACTCCATTTGGGAGCAGCTGGCCCTTCTCCAAGGAGCTCTTCACAAAGTTAAAAGCAAACAAATGTGTATACACACACGGGGCCGGGCACGGCACTCATGCCTGTCATCTCAGCACTCTGGGGGGCTGAGGCAAGGGGATCACTTGAGCCCACGAGTTCAAGACCATCCTGGGCAACATAGCAAGACCCCATTCTACAAAAAAATACAAAAACTAGCTAGGCGTGGCGAAGCACGCCTGCAATCCCAGCTGCACGGGAGGCTGAGGCAGGAGGATTGCTTGAGCCCGGGAGTTCAAAGCTGCAGTGAGCTGTGATGGCACCAGTTCACCCCAGCCTGGGCAACACAGCAAGACCCTGTCTCTCTCTCTCTCTCTCTCTCTCTCTGTATGTATGTGTATATATATATAACATATATACACACACATAAATAAAAATTAAAAATAAGTAAAAATTATACACACACACACACACACAATTGCTTTGATTTAAAGTTACTTTTTAGAATTTCTGTTACAGCTAGAGCTCCCTCTTGGCATTTTTGCACTCGAGTGGGTAGGGAAGTGGATTCGTTTCCTGGGACCCCCATAGCACAGCAGCCCAGATGGGGCAGCCTCCGCAGCAAACGTTTATCATCGCACAGCTCTTGGCAGGGCCGGCTTCTTCCAAGGCCTCCCTTTTGCTTGTAGATGATGTCTTCTCCCACTGTCTTCGCAGGACCATCCCTCTGTGGGTGTCTGTGTCTTGATCTCCTCTTCTTTTTTATTTTTATTTATTTATTTTTTTGAGACAGAGTCTCTCTCTGTTGCCCGGGCTGGAGTGCAGTGGCGCAATCTCATCTCACCGCAACCTCTGCCTTCTGGGTTCCAGCGATTCTCCTGCTGAGTAGCTGGGATTACAGGCGCCTGCAGCACACCCAGCTCATTTTCCTCTTCTTATAAGGACACTCGTCACATGGGGCTAGGACCCACCCATGTGACCTTGGTTTACCTTCAACACCTCTTTAAAGGCTGTGTCTCCAAGTGCGGCCCCTTTCTGAGGTCCTGGGGGTTAGGACCGCAACACAGGAATTCTGGAGGCACCATTGAGCCCGTAACAGTAGGCTCTATTATCCCGAAATCCATTTCTTTTTGTTTGTTTGTTTTTGAGACAGGGTCTTACTCTCTTGCCGAGGCTGGAGTGCAGTGGTGTGATCTCAACTCACGGCAAACTTCGCCTCCCAGGTGAAGCGATTCTTCTGCCTCAGCCTCCTGAGTAGCTGAGACTACAGGCGCGTGCCACCACGCCCGGCTAATTTTTGTATTTTTAGTAGAGACAGGGTTTCACCATGTTGCCCAGGCTGGTCTCCAACTCTTGGCCTCAAGTGATTCACCCACCTTGGCCTCCCAAAGCGCTGGGATTACAGGGGTGAGCCACCGCTCCCGGCCCCAAAATCCATTTCAGGATTGTAGTGGGTCCTTAGAAAACGTGCCGTAAAAGGCAGCAATGGGCCCAGTCACTGCTCCTGAGGAGTCGCTGTCAGCCTGGCAGTGTTTCTGTGCAGCCGTTTCTCCAGGCATGAGACAGAGCTGGTGGTGTCCGTGCACAGGTGCACACGCATGCACACACGTGAGCACCGGTGAGCACACGGACACATTACAGGACTGCGCTCACTCTGCATGGAGAGTTTTGTCAGTCAACATGAGACTCTTCCCTTGTCTTTAGCTGTTCCTTGAAATAATACTTTCAAAAGCAGAGCAGGTCCGTGTCAGTAGACACGTGGGGGTTCGCTGTTTTTCCCGTTACAATAAAGGGAGGTCTGTCTTCACGTAGTGGCGACCACACTGGACAGGCGCTTCTGGGTCCTCATGTCCTTGGTAGACCCCATGGGTCTGGGGAGGAGCCTGGGGTCACCATTTCTCAAGGCCCAGAGTCCTTGTCCTCAGGACCTGCACTGAGACCCCAGGGTGGGGGGTATCTCAGTCGAAGATTATGGGGTGGAGGGAGACCTGGGGGCTTCCCAGATGGGGGTGAAGCTGGCTCAAGGTCCCCTGTCCAAATGAAGTGCTGACCATCTGTGGTGCGTGCCCCCCAGGACCCCCTCCTCCACGTCCAGGAGGTGCTGAATGGCACGGAGGTGAACCTGCAGCACCTCACCGCCCTGGTGGACTGCCGCAGCCTGCATCTGGTGAGAGGCAGGGCCTGGGACAGGGCCATGGCAGCTTGTAGGGTGGGAACAGGGGACCAGCTGTTCGGGAGGATGGGGACCCTCAGCAGACAGTGGGTCCTCAGCCCTGCCTCTGGGGGGTGGTCCAGGCCGCCGTGGCTGGGCTGAAGGCCTCACGCTGCCCCCTCCACCCTCCCTGTCTCTGGATCCTGCCATCTCATCCCGCGGCCTCAGGACTACGTGCAAGCGCTGACCGGCTTCTGCTATGACGGCGTGGAGGGCCTCATCTACCTGGCCCTCTTCTCCTTCGTCACAGCCCTCATGTTCAGCTCCATCGTCTGCAGCATCCCGCACACCTGGCAGCAGAAGAGGTGAGGGGCCCTGGGGGTCGCAGGAGCTTGCCCCAGGCCACATGGCATGTGGGATGCTTCAGGGGCATGCCTTTATGGACACCCGTGTGCCAGTCCCAGAGGTGAGGGACAGACACCTCCTCACCTCGTGACCCTCCCTAGGCCTCTCTAGTGTCTCTGAGGCTGCTGGTTCCTAGGTGAGCATCATCATTTCACAGGAGGAAAACAGCCTGGAGGAGCTCACGGTCTGGGTTGCAGGAGTCCGGAGCAGGCAGTGGGGAGGACTGGGGTCTCTTGCCTCCCCAGACTGGCTCTGTGCCCTATGCCCTGAGAGCTGGCCTCAGACTGTCTACTCTGTACCGCCTCCCAGGCAGGTGTCCCCCACCATGGGGTGCAGGTGCACAAAGCTGTGGGGGAAAGGTCAGTGGTCCACTGTGCAGGCTTAGCTCTGCCAGGGGTAGTCCAGGTAGCTGTGGCCTCCAGCTAAGTGACCAGGATAGAAGCCAGCTCCCCTGGAGCCACTATGTCCTTACCTTTGAAGTGGGGGTCCTGGCGGCCCCTGCCTGAGTCTTCCCATTCAGTACTGGGTTGAGTGGTGTATTGGGGTGACAGGCTCCTTCCCTTGCCGGAGCTCCTATGGCTTATCTTTGAGACCTTCACCTCCCCTCCCACTTGGACTGTGGCTGCTGCTTGGTGGCCCAATATGGATGGCAGGTAGCTCAGCTCAGATTTCTTCCTTTTGTCTGGATTTCTATTATTTTCCTTTGTGATGGTGATGGCGATGCTGCCAATGATGATGGTGATGGTGATGCTGCCAATGATGATGGTGATGGTGATGGTGATGGTGGTGATGGTGATGGTGATGGTGGTGATGGTGATGATGGTGATGGTGGTGGTGGTTGTGGTGATGATGGTGATGGCGATGGCATTAGTGATGTTGGTGATGATGGTGATGGTGGCAGTGGTGATGATGGTGATAGTAATGGTGATCATGGTGGTGATGTTGGTGATGGTAATGGTGACGGTGGTTGTGGTGGTTGTGGTGGTGATGGTGATCGTGATGGCATTGGTGATGCTGGTGACGGTGGTGGTGATGGTGTCAGTGGTAACAAAGATGGTAGACATAGGGGAGTAGATAAGAGCATAGCCCTGGACCCACAGGGCTAGATTCAGATTCTGTCTCTATCCTTGCTTATTGTATGATGTGGGCAAGTCACTTAACCACCCTGGGCCTCAATTTCCCTCATTGTAAGAGGACACAGCTAGAGTGTCAAGTGGGCACTCGAGCCACTGCACGTGAGGGGCTTGGCTGGTGGCCCCTGCACAGCCAAAAGCTACCAGTGTCCTGTTTCTGAAGTGCTTGCTGCCGGGCAGCCCGCCCTGTGTCCCATGTGGGACCTCCTGGGGCGTGGAGGCTCCAAAGTGCCAGAGGCTCGCGCAGAGTGGAAGACAGAAAGCCAGAGGGCAGCAGGGCTAGGAAAAATGGCTCAGGCCACCCAAGGGTGCAGTTGGATCCTGCAGAGCCAAGAGGCACCCCAGCCTCCTGTGCCTTCAAGAGGCACCCTGGCCTCCTGCACTCTCCCAGAAGGGGCCCTGCACTCTTCTTTCAGTAAGCAGCCAGCCAGCCTTGCCATGCACAGGCCGCAGTACAGGGCCTGGCACTCGGGTGACCACACAGGTCTCTTAGCACCCCACCTTGCAAGGGCAGGGCTGGATGCAGAGCCAGGTGACCTGCCCACAGTCCCACATGGAGTGTGCACACGGCCGAGCCAGGACTGGAACCAGGAGTGTCTATCTGCACCAGAACTGACCCCCATGGGTCTGTGGCCAGCTCCTTCCTGCTGGGGCCTGAGCCCGTGCTGCGTGTCCCTCCTCACAGAGGCCCTGATGAGGACGGGGAGGAGGAGGCCGCTCCAGGGCCGCGGCAGGCGCACGACAGCCTCTACCGCGTCCACATGCCCAGCCTGTACAGCTGTGGCAGCAGCTACGGCAGTGAGACCAGCATCCCGGCCGCGGCCCACACCGTCAGCAACGCCCCGGTCACTGAGTACATGTGAGTTGATGTGGGCCTAGTGGGGCCAGCGGACACATCAGCTGCGGCTGAGAGCGCGGATCTGGGCTGGGGCTAGCTTGAGGCAAGGGGCTGGAGAAGGGGCGGCCTCCGGGCTGGGCAGCCCTGGCCTTGAGTGCCTCCTGCCCCAGGTGAACACGGTCCAGGGGCCATGGAGAGGCCACATGGTCACATGGAGGTTCCGTGTCCAGGGCACAAGGACTCTGTGGCCAAGGACCTCAGGGCCCAGCTACATGGTGAACAGGTAGCTCGGAGGGAGTGGACTCTGGCTGGGCCAAGGTGGGCAGGGGTCTCTCTGTGGGCCCTCTCTAAGCCCTTATTACTGTGCTGGGTTTGTGGGACCCCCAGTGAGAATGGATGTGCCCATCTGGGCACAGTGGGCCTACCCATGGGCCCCCCGACCTGCAGCTGGGACTGCATGGCCAGCAGGCACTCACAGCCTCTCTCCCCTCATGCCTTAGGAGCCAGAACGCTAATTTCCAGAACCCCCGCTGTGAGAACACCCCACTCATTGGGCGCGAGTCCCCGCCGCCCTCAGTAAGTCTTGGGGCAGGAGGGTGGATGGGGGGCTGCTCAGCCTTGGGGGTCCGCTGTTCCACTGCGTCGGTGGGCTGGTGTGGCATGTGCAGCCAGTGTGAACTCTGGGGGCAGCTGTGAGCTGCCACCACCGGGGTCCCAGGTGACCCTTCCCAGCTGGGACCTCTCTGCAGGATGCCTGGCCTGAGTCGACGGGGCTGGGTGGGACTGCCAGCTCCTCCCCGCTGGCCTTGGATTGTCCTGGGGCCAGAGTGGGCAGCCTCGGGGCCAGCCGCCCAGGGGGTCAGCTCTCAGGCCCTTTCCTGGGGAAGGAGAGTGGGTGGGCAGGCAGAGGTGGCCCCACTGTGGCCCTCCCAGCTTGTAGGCACGGCCCTGCACCAGGCCCTCCCTGGCCTCTTACCCGCCATTCTCTGTGCCTTCTGGACCTGTGGGGTGCCACCGCTCCAGTTCCCAGGGGCCCCGGCCCTGCCTCCTTTTCTTTTTCTTCCTTGAGTCTTTTCCTGAGTGTCCACCCGTGGCTGTTTCAGCCCAGGCCTGGTGTCCCCTCTGACTTCCCGAGTAAGACACAGGCAGGAGGGGACAGGGTGCCGAAGAGAAGGAGTTTGTGGCGAAGCTGGGGGACCGGGGAGGGGGCGGCCAGGCTACCAGGACAGGGCTTGGGAGGCCGAAGGCTGCCTTGCTCAGAAATCCCCATCCCGGGGCCACTGTCATGGTCCCCTGTAGCACAGAGCTGGGCCTGGGGGGCCTGGGAGGGGCCGGGCCTGTGAGGTTCAGGCCATGCAGGTGCAGGCCCAGTCCCGCTCGGCTGCCCTCGTCCTCGCCATCACACGGCCCACAGCCCACTTCTGGCCCCACACCCCACTCCTGGCCCCACACCCTGGCGTTGAGGCCACACTCTCTCTCTCTCTCTCTCTTGCACCCCACCCACCCCGGGCCCTCCTAGCGCTATCTGGCTGCCCTGGACTCTGGCAGCCACGCGGGCTGGCAGTTTAAGCCCATGGACAGTGCCCGAACGCTGTGGTAGCTGTTCCCTCAGAGCGACAGGTACTGACCCACCGGGTCCCCCATCCCGCACGGCCACCCGCCTGCGCCTCCCGCCTCCACCCTGCACTCACTGCCGCCCTCCCGTCAGCACTGAGCTGGGGCTCCATCTGTCCGGCTCCTGTTGGCAGGGCCAGCTCTGAGTGCCACGGCTCAGCCAGAGACTTCTAATGCCGTCTCTGGGCCCGCCAGCCTCACAGTGGGGTTGGCAAGTCCCCTTCCAGGCTCCCCCTGCCCAGCTGCTTGGCCTCTGGGGACTCTGCCACCAGCTCCAAGTGGCCCCAGCCCCTTCTGTCACCTCCCAGTGAGGAATCCATGCACCCAGACCCCTGTATGTGCCCGGGCCCCTGGGCATGTGGCCAGCAGGCCCTGCCCTGGAGGCACCAACCGCGTGTCAGGGGCGTGCACACGGACAGGCATGTGCCGGCGAGCACGCGAGCTTCTCCCGCTGGCCCCACGGTGGTGCAGGTGCCTGCTTGGGCTCCTTCAGGAGTCTGGGCGTCAGCCCCGTCCCGTCCAGTCCCGCCCCCATCCCCTCCCCTTGCGCTGCATGTCAGTGGAATGACGAGGCTCCGGGCCATGGCTCCTCCCCCCACCCCCTCCGTGGCGTCCCCACAGGCTGCTCGAAACCTTCTTGGTGTCCCAGGAGGGCCCTCGGGGACCCGGGGAGCTCTGTGCCTCTGAGTCTGGGGACTATGGGGATGGGCCTGGGGCCCTGGGGTTCTGAAGCCCTCCTGGGATGGGAGCCAGCCTGCCAGGTCTCCTCACCGCCGCCGGCCCCTGACACGTGCCAGGCCTGTGGGTCCTTTGGCCTCAGCACATGCCTCGCACATGTGGGTTTCTCTGTGAGCACACACATGCACTCTCTTGCACACACACGTGCACTCAAGACCTTCACACTCCTGCCTGGACGAGGGCACCCACGAGGTGCAGGCCAGCTGCAGAGCCAGGCACAGGGCAGCGCCCCCTGCAGCCGCCTCTGTTCCTAAGTCCAAGACCCCCAGGAGCCCACAGTTGGGTCCCCCATGGGAGTGGGGGGCTGCATTGCTCCAGCCTCCTGTGTGGCTTAAGGGGCCCTCCTTCCATGGCGTGAAGGGGCAGAGTAGCCTGGGGGATGTCCTCAGGCTGGGGCCTCCGTACTCCTGCATGCTGTGGCCTGGCTGTAGGAGGACCCGGCCCTGAGCCCGGAGGAGGCCTTGGCCCGGCCCTGGAGGGTGGCTGGTTTGTGTCCTTCAGGTCCTGGGTGCGTAAGGTGCAGGTAGGGCCTTGGAGCTGTGGCTCCTGGGGGTGGCAGAACTCTGCCTGGCCCAATGCCCAAATGCCGCTGGTGTGGGCATGGGAGGCTGTGTGTACGCCCCTCCTCAGAGGAGACATCCCCTGTCCTGAGCCTGGAGAGTTCGGGGGCTGCCCCTCCCTCAGCCTCAGCCAGACCTAGAGCGCAGGGGCCCCCAGCCAGCGGCCCCTCCTGAGCCCCTCCCTGTAGGCTCTGTCAGGGCACCCTGTACTGTCCCGTTCTGCCCCCAGGGCTGCTGGCTCAGCCAAGTGAGGACCACGCGGAAGGCGCCCCTGGCTGCGTGCGCCATGCAGGGGCCCTGCTGACGCCTCCCCCTTGTCTCCCTCCAGTACACCTCCAGCATGAGAGCCAAATACCTCGCCACGAGCCAGCCTCGCCCTGACTCCAGCGGCAGCCACTAGACCGCGCCCGGCAGCCACCCACCCCACGTGCCAACTTCCCCTCCCCGTGCCAGCACTGCCGCTTCCACCTGGGCCACCCACCGGACCCTCGCACGCCGTGCCAGGCCTGCCCCAGACGCGTCTGCAGGCCGCGTGCCCTCCTCTCCCTCCCCGCAGGGGCACAGTGGAGACGCAGGGGCTCTGGGCCCGTACCGCCAACTCGGGTCACACCTGAACGCTGCTGCCAGCCGATGCCCCAGCCCTGCACGCCACCCACTATCCCGGCACGCTCCCTCTGCAGATGGCCGCCACACCTACGAGCCCTGGCCGCACCCAACCTGTGCTGTCGCCGCCCGGCCCTTCCCTCCGCAGCTCTCCTTCCTCCCGCCCGGCACTTCTGTGGACCCCTTCTTAGTTCACAGGCATGGCTGGGGCCGCTCTGTGCTGGCGCCTGCTGGCCACTGAGGGACAGGGACACGTGCCACCTGCTCATCTCTGCCCTGAGGTCACCCCGTGGTCCCTCCACGTGCCCATCTCTCTGCAGTGCCCTCCTCGCCTGTGCAGCCTGCCCACCTACAGGCTCACCCCTCCTGCCAGCTGCCAGAGGCCCCCTCCAGCAGGGCCTCTCTCCGTTGCCCCAGCTTCACTCTCTCCCTCAGCACCTGCCCTGCTGGAGGCCCCAGCCCTCCATGGACAGCAGGAGCCACGTGGAGCCCGGGCCGCTCACCTGCCACCCAGTGCTGGCCGCCTTCTTGGTGCCAAACCCCCTTCCCCCACCCAGAGACTGGGCAGCTGTGTCTGGTTCGTTCTTTGCACTAACCACATTTGTCATCTCTAGGGCAGGCTGGGGCTGCGGGCTGAGGGGGACCGCTGGCACCCCCTTCCCTCCCTTCTTGGTTCCATTTCCATCCATGACAGGTACAGCGTCCCAGGAGCCCGGCCTGAGGGGCTGGACCCGAGCTGGCTGTGAACATCCCTCAGGCCCTGCTGTCCCCCCTTGGGACTAACCACTAACCTCACCCCCAAACTCCACGGGTGCCCCTGGCTGGCCCAGAGCCGGCAGTGTGAGCCCAAGTCCGGGCTGGAGCCGAGGCCGGAGCAGCTGGCTGGGAGTCAAGGCTGCAGTAGCGTTTCTTCATGGGGTGCTCCAGGGGGTGCCACAGACCGACAGGCAGCCCAAGGGCCTGGACACCCCTCCCCAGGCAGGTGCTGCCCCAGGAGGACTGTCCTCGGGAATGAACCTCCCGCGGGCTTTGGACTGAGGTCCCTGTGGCCTCGGTCTCCTCCCCATGAAGTGGGAGCGAGGCTCCCCAACGGTGCTTTTGGCTTTAGTGTACGATGTTTGCTGTGCTTTCCGCCGTGGAGGGCAGAGCCACCCCACGTCAGGATCGGACGTGCTGCCCCTCCCGGCCCCGGCCCTGGCCCAGCCAGCCCAGCCCTCGAGGCTCGATGCCTGTGCCAAGGCCAGGGGCAGCCAGAGGGCAGCTGGATGGCCACTTGCAGGGGTCAAGGCTGGGCCCCGCAGTGGGGCGGGCCGCCAGCCCCAGCAGTTTACAGACGCGTGGCTCTTCCTCCCAGAGCAGCCGGCAGCTACCTGGACCGGAAATGTCCTCATCCCCTCCCTGGGGCCAGGCTCTGCCCTGCCCTTCCTCTGTGAACCCCTCCTTTCTTTGTGCTGGTGTCTGGGACCAAAAAGGGGGAATATGGGAGGGCAGAGTGGGGAGGGGAGTCCATGGGCCTGGGGCCCCAAGCCGGGGCGTCTGAGCTCCCCAGGCATGACCAAACCTCAGTGGAGGGGCCTCTGCTTCAGGCCCCGCCAGGCTGACATTCTGAGCCCCCTTCGGAGGCCCTGCCACAGCCAACCTGCCCAGTCTTTCCTCTGGGCTTGACCTGCCAGGGGAGCTCTCCAGGCCTAGGGCCGGGAGAGAGGCCCTGGCACCCTGGCGTGGGTGCCCGCCAAGCGCCCTGCGACCGCTCAGAAGCACAAATGCTGTCCATGGCCGTGAGGCTGCCTGCCAGGTGAATGGACATAGCGTGAGAGGCGGTGAGGCCAGGGCTTCCAGCCTCGTGCTGTCTCGGGACTCCTGACCGTGGTGTGCGTGTGTGCCCGTCTGTGACTTTCTACTCACCAAGGTTGAAGAAAGGAAACAGGGAAAATCAAAAGGGGTTCAAACCCCACCTCAGTAGGTGGAGGGGAGCGCCTGCCATTGGTTGTATTTTTGTTCTGAGTTTTCGGTGCCGTGTTCCTAACTACTCCATCCCATGACCTCGCCACATCTACTGGGGACATCTGGCTGGCGCTTGCTGCCGTGGCCAGCCCCCACTCTCACCCTGCACAGGGGGTCTTGCAGCCCCCAGGCCCACAGCCTCGTTGGGAGGACAGGGTGGCCCTGGGGACAAGAGGGAGGAGCCCAGGGGCTTACCTCACTGAGAGGGCTCCCCAGCAGGCATCCACTACCCCAGGGCCCCCCACATGTCATGGCAAGGTTGGTAGTGAATGGGCCTGGTTGGGAGCAGCCCCTGGCCCATTGCCCACCCACCCATCTCACTATGCAATTCGAGTTCCAAGCAACATTTGCTCCTGCCCTGGGGCCAGCTCTGCCCCAGCCCTGAGAGGGGTGGTGAGGCAGCCCCCTGGACCCCAGAACCCCAGACAAGGGGGCAGGCGGGGGACCAGGGCCTCTCCTGTGGGATCTTCGTTTTGTGTTTAACCATAATGGTTGTGTACTGAACCACTTCATATTTGTTATATATAATATATATATATATATAATCTCCTTAAGACTCAGCCTCCTGGTTTACCCCCCCGGCCTGGGCATCTGACCTCCCCCACCGCAGTGTGATTTCACATCCAGGAACTGAGGCCTGAACCATTTTGCATTTCCCCCTCCTCCAGCCTCCGTAGGGCCATGGCTGTATGTACTGTCGCTGTGTTTTTTTGTTTTTTTAGAACTGGGTTTGGGGGCTGATTTTTATTTCTTTGGGGGCTTTATTTTTCTTGGCAAATACTAAAAATCTCGTCAATGTAATTTCTGTGGTTTCTATTCAGCTTGGGTTTCATGTTTTAAAATAAATTTTAAAAAACAAGCCTCTCTTCCTGAGCTGCTTTGGCTCCTGGCTGGGCGCTGGTAGGGAGTCCACGGCTCCAGGCAGGGGCATTGGGGGAACAGGGGGACACTGAGGGTGGGGCCGACCAGGTCAGCTCCGAGGGGTCGGCTGGGCGGGGCCTCTTGTGGTTGCGGGCGGGGCCTCTCGGGGTTGTGGGCGGGTCTTCAGGGGTGGGCGGGGCCTCGGAGTGACTCGGCGGGGCGCCGGGGACAGGCTCTCTAGGCATGGGGTGGGCGGGGCCTCTCGGTGTTGTGGGCGGGGCGCCGGGGAAGGCTTTCCAGGGTTGGGGTGGGCAGGGCTTCTGGAATGAGTGGACGAAGGCCTTGCAAAATGGGTGGCCGAGGCCGGGCGCGGTGGCTCACGCCTGTAATCCCAGCACTTTGGGAGGCCGAGGCGGGCGGATCACGAGGTCGGGAGATCGAGACCATCCTGGCTAACATGGTGAAACCCAGTCTCTACTAAAAATACAAAAAATTAGCCGGGCGTGGTGGCGGGCGCCTGTAGTCCCAGCTACTCGGGAGGCTGAGGCAGGAGAATGGCGTGAACCCAGGAGGCGGAGCTTGCAGTGAGCCGAGATCGCGCCGCTGCACTCCAGCCTGGGCGACAGAGTGAGACTCCGTCTCAAAAAAAAAACAAAAAAATGGGTGGGCGAGGCGCCGGGAACGAGATCTCGGGGCATGGAGTAGGAGGAGCCTCTCGGAGCGAGTGGGCGGGGCCACGCTCGCTGGGTGGGCGGTGTCTGGCGGGCTCAGGACGCTAGCTCAGGGCGTCAGCTCAGGGCGTCGCTCAGGGCGTCGGTGTGCGGAGCAGCGATGGACCCGAGGGTCTGGAGCTGGGAGTGCTGGTCCGATCGACGTGGTGAAAGCCTCACTTTGCTGTCTGGACAAGTACTGCCAGGGGCCCGCGGGGACCGGGATCGCTGTACAGAGGCCCCACTGGCCCTCAAGAGAGGTGAGGGTGCCTGGCCAGGAGCAGGGATGATGGAGGCGTCGAGTGGCCGGGCTGGAGCAATGATGGGTTCCGGGCCGAGCTCTTCCTGAGCCCCCAGTGCCGTCACTCCCCGTCCTTCCAGAAGCAGCACGGAGGCGGGTTCCCGTGCTCCCCGGCCTGGGGGTCCTCTGGCGCCCTTCCTGGAGGCCCACACAGGGCCCACGTGTTTCAAGGACCCTCCCCACCCCAAGCTCCTGCTAAGAAGCAGGCTTGGGAAGGCACATAACCCTGTAATAACACACTCACCCCACAGGGAGATGTTAGGACCTCCGAAGTTGGGGGAGGCCCCCTTTTGACCAGCAGAGCACAGGCTTGGAACACAGGTGGCGAGGGAGCCACCAGGCCCAGCAGAGGACGCTGGTGCTCTCTGTGGCTCCCAGCTCTCAGGGCACCTGTGGGCACCTGTGGGCACCTGTGTATGTGGGCGGGGGGGGGGGCGGTGGGGTCCGCTGGGCAGGGCCCCTTCCTCCTGCCACCAGCACACACCAGCAGCTTTGCCCAGTGTGCTTGCATTTGACCGTGGCTGCTCCAGGATGGGACCCAGGACGGGCCGGCTCTGAAGGAAGGCTGCCGAGCTCCCCAGAGTGGGGACGCCAGAGCTCTGAGGCTTCTGGGAGTCATGTGATAAGGGACATCTGGGGCTAGGAACCCATAAGGTGAGAACCCCAGCCTTGGAGCAAGAGCCAGTAGCCACAAGGGAAAGACCCCGGGCATGTCCTACCCCTTTCAGATTTCAGTCCCTGTCTCTATATCAGGAAAGGTGGAAAACAACATCCTGGTTCCTAACAGGGCAGGGGAGGGAGGGTTCGGGCGGCGGGAGGGTGGGGAGTGGGGCTCATACCACTCATCCACTCACCGGGCCGGTATTTCTAAGTCCAGCCAGTGTTCTGGGCACTGGAGTGCGCCCAGCGAACCAAAGGACAAAGGGCTCTGCCCTCAAAGAGCTGATGCTCCGGTGGAGAAAAACGACAAAATTAACCAGCAGATGACAGAACACGTGAGAACGTGCTGCAGGAAAAAGATCGCGGTGGAGGGATCGGGAGGGCAGGGACGGGGGTGTTGGCCAGGTGCAATTTCTAACAATCAGGAAATTCTTCCTGGAAAACTGGCAGCCAAGAGAGACTGCTGGAGGCCAGGAGGTGCATGAGGTCCCAAGTGTTGCTATTGCAAAGCGCAGCAAGCTCCGTGGGCTTAAGACAACACACCGTCCTACTGTTCTGTGGGCCAGAAGTCTCCATGTGTTAAAGCCAAGGTGTTGGCAGGGCTGGTTTCTTCTGGAGGCTCTGGGGGGAGAGAATCCAGGCGAGAGTCCATTTCCTTGCCCTTTCCAGCTTCTAGAGGCACCCACATTCCTTGGCTGGTGGCCCCTTCCTCCCCCTTCAAAGCCAGCAGCAGAGAGCACCATGTCGTCTCTGGCTCTGACCCCGATCCCCCTGCCTGTGATTACACTTGGCCCATGTGGGTAAGTTCCAATCATCTTTCCATCTCAGGATCCACAATTAACTCTTGTTTCCAAAGTCCCTTGGCTTTGCCACGCTAAGTCTGGGGGTGAGGACATGGACAGCTTTGGGAGCCATTTTCCTGCCTACCATGGGAAGCTAGGTTTAGTTTTGAGGCTATCTGAGGAAAGCAGGTTCCAGAAGAGAGAACAGCCAGTGCGAATGCCCGGAGGCAGATGCATGCCTGGTATGTTCAAGCCAGGAGGTGAGGCTGGCCGGAGTGGAGGGAGCTAGGACGAGAGTGGGTGGCTGGAGGTGGGAGAGACTTTGACATTGAACCAGAGGGAGGTGGGAGCCATGAAGGGTCTATGAGCAGAGTGGCATGACCTAACTTTTTTTTTTTTTTTCTGAGATGGAGTCTCACTGCGATGCCCGGGCTGGCGTGCAATAGTACGATCTCACTGCAACCTTTGCCTCCTGGGTTCAAGCCATTCTCCTGCCTCAGCCTCCCAAGAAGCTGGGATTACAGGCACCCACCACCACACCTGACTAATTTTTGTATTTTCAGTAGAGAGGGGCTTTCACCATATTGGCCAGGCTGGTCTCAAACTCCTGACCTCAAGTGATCCGCCCGCCTCGGTCTCCCAAAGTGCTGGGATTACAGGCATGCGCCACTGCACCCGGCCCCTAACATTCATTTTAATAGGATTGCCCTGGCTGCTGCATTGGGAAGGGGACAGAGCAAAAGTGGGAGACCAATTAGCAGACTGCTGCAGGGGGGCAGGCGAGAGCTGACAGTGGCCGGGCTGGGTGCAGGGAGTGATAAGAGATTGGGTTCTGGAGGGTAACACCAGCAGCATTTCCTGGCAGACTGGGCATGGGTGTGGGACTTCGATCGAGCAACTGGCTCGGGGGAGGGGGGTAGGGTATTGTCATAAACTGAGATGGGGAGGGCACGTGATTGGGTTGGGGAGGTCAGAGGTCCAGTTTGGGGCATGTTGAGCCTATTAGCCATCAAGGGGTGTGGGAGGGTGGTGGGATGTACAGTCTCTGGGGTTTGGGGGGAGCACTGGACTGGAGATGCTTTGGCAATTGGGGTCTTTGGCATGGATACAGTGTTTAAAGCCACCAGCCTGGGTGAGATTGCCAAGTGGGTGGGTGTCAAAGAGGAGACAGAGGACCAAAGACTGGATCTGGGCACCCCCCCCCCCCGCCCACCTGGTGTTCAGAGTCTGGGAAAAGAGGGAGCTGCAAAGGAAGAGGGGAAGGGGTGAGCTGGAAGGAAGCCCAGGAGAGTGGGTGTCCTGGAAGACACATGAAGACAGCATGTCATGGAGGGATGGAGGACCACGTCAAACGCTGCTGACGGTCAAGCTCAGCGAGGACTAGAATGTAGCCTGCACGTCTGGTGACCATGAGTCACCTGGGGCATAAGACAGGTCTGGTGAAGCCCCCCAGCTGGTCCAGGACAGCATGGGAGAGGAGGAATAGGCACAGCAGCAAGTCTTTTTTTTTTTTTTTTTCCTGGCTCTGTTGCCCAGGCTGAGTGCAATGGTGCAATCTCAGCTCACTGCAGCCTCTGCCTCCCGGGTTCAACTGATTCTCCTGCCTCAGCCTCCCGAGTAGCTGGGATTACAGGTGCCCACCACCATGCCTGGCTAACTTTTGTATTTTAGTAGAGATGGGGGTCTCACCATGTTGGCCAGGCTGGTCTCAAACTCCTGACCTCAAGTGATCCACCCGCCTCAGTCTCCCAGAGTGCTGGGATTACAGGTGTGAGCCACCGCACCAGCACTCTCCCAGCACTTTGGGAGGCCAGCATGTGCCTGTAATCCCAGCACTTTGGGAGGATCGTATGGGCCCAGGAGTTCAAAACCAGCCTGAACATAGCAAGACCTCATCTTTATAAAAGATAAAATAAGCTGGGTGTGGTGGCTCACCCTGTAATCCCAGCACTTTGGGAGGCCGAGGCGGGAGGATCATGAGGTCAGGAGATCGAGACCATCCTGGCTAACATGGTGGAACCCTGTCTCTACCAAAAATACAAAAAAAGCAAAATTAGCCAGGCGTGCTGGCGGGCGCCTGGGGTCCTAGCTACTCGGGAGGCTGAGGCAGGAGAATTCCTTGAACCCGGGAGGCGGAGCTTGCAGTGAGCCGAGATCGCGCCACTGCACTCCAGCCTGGGCGACAGAGTGAGACTCTGTCTCAAAAAAAAAAAAAAGATAAAATAATAAAAATTAGCCAGGCATAGTCATGCACACCTGTAGTAGCAGCTACTCGGGAGCCTGAGGCAGGAGGATCCCTTGAGTCCAGGAGTTGGAAGTTGCAGCCAGCTGTGACCGTGCCACTTCACTCCAGCCTGGACGACACAGCAAGACTCTGTATCTAAAAACAAAATCCACACACGTGCCCACACACGAACAGGCACACTTACACAGCTTCTCTGAAGCAATTCTCCTGCCTCAGCCTCCTGAGTAGCTGGGATTACAGGCGCGAGCCACCACGCCCAACTAATTTTTGTGTTTTTAGTAGAGACGGGGTTTCACCATGTTGGCCAGGCTGGTCTCCAACTCCTGACCTCAGGTGATCCACCCACCTCGGCCTCCCAGAGTGCTGGGATTACAGGTGTGAGCCACTGCACCCAGCCAACGTGTGTGTTTTCAGATGGGGAAATAACGGCATGTTTGTAAGGTTAATAGGACTGATCCAGTAGACAGCAAATGCATGCAGGGGAGGAGAGAGGCAATGTCATCAGTGGCACAATGTTCTTGAGTAGCCAAGGGGAGCTGGACCCAGGGCACAGTGGAGGCTGGCTGCAGACAGGAGTGTGGCCCCGTGGGGACATGTGGGTGGGTCTCGGAGGGTCTCATGAAATAGCAAGGCAGTCAGGTGGGCAAGAGCGGGTGGGAGCTGAGGAGAGAGGAGGAAGGGTGAGCCCCAGGAGAGGAACAGTGGGATCCCTGAGGACCCCTGAGGTCTGGGATTCCAAGTGAGACTCAACAGAGGGTGAAGTGGCTTTTCTCCAGCGGTGTTCGGCTGCCCAGGTGCAGGCAGTGGGCTGGGTGCAGCCACGTGACAGGTCCTGCCAAGAGATGATGATGAAGGCAACATCAAGCCCAAGAGGCTCGGCCCTCAGATTGCCGCTAGGTGAGGGTACGCTTGGGTGGGAGGGCGGAGACGGGGAGGGTGGAAAGATCATTGAGGGATCATCAGGACCGGCAGGTGGAGGCAGAGGGGGAGGCGGGGATGGCTGAGGGCAAGGCCAAGGGCAGGGCCAGGCCTGGAGAGTGACCATGAGTGGGGGCCTGGGGGAGAGGGTGTTTGGAGGGAGGGGACGCCAAGGTCACCAAGAACAGACCCCTGAGCAGTGCAGAAGAGGGGGCGCTGCAGCTAGGCGCGGGGCTCACACCAGTTAATCCCAGCACCTTGGGAGGCTGAAGCAGATGGATCACCTGAGGTCAGGAATTCGAGACCAGCCTGACCAATATGATGAAATCCCGTTTCTACTAAAAATACAAAAATTAGCCGGGCATGGTGGCAGGCGCCTGTAGTCCCAGCTGCTTGGGAGGCTGAGGCAGGAGAATCCCTTGAACCCGGGAGGCAGAGGTTGCAGTGAGCCGAGATCGCACCACCGCACTCCAGCCTGGGTGACAGAGTGGGAGTCCATCTCAAGAAGGAGAAGGAGGAAAGAAGAAAGAAGAAAGGAAGAAAAAAGAAGAAAGAAGAAATAAGAGTGTCTGGGAGTGTGAGCCGAAATCTCCTCGGAAAGAGGGAGCCCGTGGATACCCACAGGAGGCCAGGTGGGCAGCAGGTGACAGCTCCCGTCCCAGAAGCCAGAGAGTTCAGGATGAGGGTGGGAGGACGAGAAGGGTCCGGGCTGGCAGTGAGAGCTGCTGTGTGGACCGCAAGTGCCCAGCAGGCGGCGCCGGGTGCTCAGAGGAGGAAAGACCTGGCGGGCCCCTTTCTGCAGTTCCCGCCGTGCTGGACCAGGCCTGGGAATCTGCATTCCCCACCTTGCCTGGAGGCTGCTGGTGGGTCTCTGAGGGCAGGGGGAGCCATGGCTTAGCTGAGATTGCAATGCCATCCCCCAGAGCCGGGGCAGACAGCAGCCACAGGAAGCTGGGTCAGGCGTGCCCTCGACAGGACCCAGGCTGCATGAACCAGGCTTCGGTCGTGGTGCTGTGAGTTGTGCTAGGAACTCTGAAGAGCAAGCATGGGGCTGTGGGGTCTCCTTCTTCCCCACTCCTTGGGGCTGCACCCCTGGGCCTGGGTTGGGGGCTTGGGAAAGGTGGGATTTGGAAGGGGTGAGAACCGCCTGCCATCACCACCAGCCAGTGCCCAGGGGCTGCTCAGGTTGTACAAGGCAGGGAAGTGGGGTCCTAGAGGCCTGCACGGGGGAGGCAGAGGGTGCGTGGTGTAGTTGGCGGTGGGGGCGGGGGAGCGGTTACAGCTCTGAGCCTCCAAACTCAGCACAGTGACATCATCAGGGCAACCTCCAGCCTCCAGGGGCCGAGAGGAGGAGCCCCTGTTCTGGGGTCGCTCCTTGGGATGCACCAAGTCCAAGTGCCTTTTTATTTTGTTTATTTATTTATTTTGAGACGGAGTCTTGCTCTGTTGCCTAGGCTGGAGTGCAGTGGCACAATCTCAGCTCACTGCAACCTCCACCTCCTGAGTTCAAGCGATTCTCCTGCCTCAGTCTCCCAAGTAGCTGGGATTACAGGCACCCGCCACCACGTGCAGCTAATTTTTGTATTATTAGTAGAGACGGGGTTTCACCATGTTGGCCAGGCTGGTCCCGAACTCCTGACCTCAAGTAATCCACCCACCTCAGGCTCCCAAAGTGCTGGGATTACAGGCATAAGCCACCACGCCCAGCCCTATCTTATTTTTATGTATTAGATGAGGTCTCGCTGTTTCCTAGGCTGGTCTCAAACTCCTGGCCTCAAGTGATCCTCTGCCTTGGCCTCCCAAAGGGCTGGGAGTACAGGCATGAGCCACCAAGCACAGCCCTTCTGTTTTTAAAAATATTTTACGAAGCCAGTTACGGTGGCTCATGCCTATACTCCCAGCCCTTTGGGAGGCCAAGGCAGGAGGATCACTTACTTGAGGCCAGGAGTTCGAGACCAGCCTGGGCAACATGGCAAAACCCTGTCTCTACTAAAAAACAAAAATTCGCTGGGTGTGGTGGCGTGCACCTCTAATGCCACCTACTTGGAAGGCTGAAGTGGGAGAATCTCATGAACCTGGGAGGCAGAGCTTGCAGTGAGCTGAGATTGCGCCACTGCACTCTAGCCTGGGCAACAAAGCAAGACTCTGTCTCAAAAAAAAATTTTTTTTCAGAGACAGGATCTCACTCTGTCACCCAGGCTGGAATGCAGTAGTACAATCATGGCTCACTGCAGCCTCGAACTCCTGGACTCAAGCGATCCTCCCCACTCAGGTTCTTGAGGAGCTGAGACTACAGGTGTGTGCCACCTGTTTGTCTAATTTTTAATTTTTTTGTAGGGATGGGGTCTCACTATGTTGCCCAGGCTGGTCTCAAACTCCTGGCCCCAAGCAATCCTTTCACCTTGGCCTCCCAAAATGCTGGGATTACGGATCCTCTGGGGAAGCCAGGACCAGGAGAGAAGCAAGGTCAAGAAATCCCACATTTTGATGTATTAAAGAAATGACTTATTTCTACTCAAAATAAATGGCATTGAAGTCTTTAATCCTTTTTGAGTTAATTTAATAATGATGATCTGAGACAAGGGTCCAGTGTCATTCGCATGTGGATATCCAGTTTTCCCAGCACTGTTTATTTATTTTTTATCTATCTGTCTGTCTGTCTGTCTGTCTGTTTTTTGTGATGGAGTTTCGCTCTTGTTGCCCAAGCTGGAGTGCAATGGCACGATCTCGGCTCACTGCAACCTGTGCCTCCTGGGTTCGAGTGATTCTCCTGCCTCAGCCTCCCGAGTAGCTGGGATTACAGGCGCACGCCACCATGCCTGGCTAATTTTTTGTATTTTTAGTAGAAACGGAGTTTCACCATGTTAGCCAGGCTGGTCTCGAACTCCTGACCTCAGGTGATTGACCCATCTCAGCCTCCCAAAGTGCTGTGATTACAGGCGTGAGCCACTCCGCCCGGCCAATTTATTTTATTTTTATCTTTATTTATTTATGTATTTAATTTGAGATGGAGTTTTGATCTGTCGCCCAGGCTGGAGTGCAGTGATGCAATCTCAGCTCACTAGCCTGTGCATGCCAGGTTCAAGTGTTCCTCCCACCTCAGACTCCCACAGTCACACGTCACCATGCCTGGCTATTTTTGGGGGGTATTTTTTGTAGAGACGAAGTTTCGCCATGTTGCCCAGGCTGGTCTTGAACTCCTGAGCTCAAGTAATTTGCCTGCCTTGGCCTCCCAAAGTGCTGGGATTATAGGCATGAGCCACTGCGCCTAGTGCTGTTTTAGTGTTGTTTTAGAGATGGGGTCTTGCTCTGTGGCCCAGGCTGGAGTGCAGTAGCACAGTCATAGTTCACTGCAGCTTCAACTTCTGGGCCCAAGCCATCTGCCTGCCTCAGCCTCCCAAGTAGCTGGGACTATAGACGCATGCCACCACACCCAACTAATTTTTTAAATGTTTGTAGAGATAGTCTCCCTAGGTCCTCTTTTATTTATTTATATATTTATTTACTGAGACAGAGTCTCGCTCTGTTGTCCAGGCTGGAGTGCAATGGCGCAATCTTAGCTCACTGCAACCTCTGCCTCCCAGGTTCAACTGATTCTCCTGCCTCAGCCTCCTGAGTAGTCTGTTCCTCTTTTATTAAAGGGACTGTCCTTTCCCCACTGTGTATTCTTGGCACCCTTATCAAAGACTATTCATGTATGTGAGGGTTTATTTCTGTACTCTCTTCTGTTCCACTGGTCTGTGTGTGTGTTTTTATGCCAGTACCATGCTGTTTTGCTTACTGTAACTTTGTAGTATACTTTGAAGTCAGGTAATGGGATGCCACCCGCTTTGTTCTTTTTCAGAATTACTTTGGCTCTTTGGTCTTTTGTGGTTCCATATGAATTTTAGGATTGTTTTTTCAACTTCTATGAAAAATGCCATTGGAATTTTGATAGGAATTGCGTTAAGGCTATAGAGCACTTTGGGTAGTATGGACATTTAAAAAATGTTAGTTACTCTCATCTATGAACATGGGATTTCTTTCCGTTTATTTGTGTCCTCTTCAGTTATTTAAATTGGTGTCTTAAGAGTTTCCAGTGTACAGATCTTTCACCTTTTTGGTTAAAATTATTCCTGGGGGCTGGGCGCAGTGGCTCATGCCTGTAATTCCAGCACTTTGGGAGGCTAAGGTGGGCGGATCACCTGAGGTCAGGAGTTCGAGACCAGCCTGGTCTCAAGTGATCCTCCTGCCTTGGCCTCCATAAGTGCTGAGATTACAGGCGTGAGCCACCACACCACATCCAGCTAGGCAGTTACTTTCTTGTAGTACATTGGTTTGTTCAGCACATCCCAGCGTCCTCCGACTTCTGTTGCCATGTTCAAGAGTTTGGCTGTCAGTCTAACGTCCGTTCTTTCAAAGTAACCTCTCTTTTTCCTCTGGCTGCTTTTAAGATTTATTTTTTTTGAATTGTCCTTGGTTTTCTGCAATTTTACTGTCTTGTGTAGGTGAGAGTTTCTTTTTATTTATTCTGCTTGGAATTCGCTGGGATTCTTGAATCTGTGGATTAGTGGTTTTTTCACCAGTTCTGGGAAATTCTTAGCCTCTATCCTTTCAAATATTCTTTCTCTCTCCTTCCTCCTCTCATCTCCTCTTCCTCCTTTCCTCTTTTTTTTTTTTTTTTTTTTGAGACAGAGTCTCACTGTGTCACCCAGGCTGGAGTGCAGTGGCACAATCTTGGCTCATGGTAACCTCTGCCTCCTGGGTTCAAGCGATTCTCCTGCCTCAGCCTCCTGAGTAGTTGGGATTACAGGTATGTGCCATCACACCCGGCTAATTTTTGTATTTTTAATAGAGATGGAGTTTCGCCATGTTGGCCAGGCTGGCCTCAAACTCCTGACCTCAGGTGATCCACCCGCCTCTGCCTCCCAAAGTGACGGGATTACAAGCATGAGCTACCACACTCTGCCCTCCCTTAACTAACTTCTTTGAGAGCTTATTATGGGCTGGGACTGGAAGTTGCTCCTGTCATTATCACCCACATTCCATCGTCCAGACTTCAGCCATGTGGCCGTGCCCAGCTACGAAGGATTCTGGGGACTGTGGTTAGGCCGGGTGCCTGGAAACAACTCAACAGGACCACCTGGCCAGTGTCAGTCACAGCACACAAACACCCCAGTGTCTGGCACAGTGTGTGACCATCCTCGTGTCTGCAGCCTGTGCAGGTCACTCATGGTGCCTTGTTTCCCTGTGTTCTTGGTCATCTTTAGCTGCATGCTGCTCTTTGGCTTTGAAAAATGTTGATGGAGAGATTCTTTGAGGCCTGGGATGAAGGTGGAATCCACTAGGGAGGAGCTAATTTGGGGCATTACCCACTGGAGGCCACAGCAAACCAAATATACTGGCCCCCCAAAGGTCTGGGCGCAGTGGCTCATGCCTGTAATCTCAGCACTTTGGGAGGCCGAGGTAGGAGGATTGTTTAAGGCCAGGAGTTTGAGAATAGCCTGGACAACATAGCAAGACCCCATCTCTACACATTTTTTTTGTTCGGAGATGGAGTCTCAGTCTCGTTGCCCAGGCTGGAGTGCAGTGGTGTGATCTCGGCTCACTGCAACCTCCGCCTCCTGGGTTCAAGCAATTCTGCCTCAGCCTCCCCAGTAGCTGGGATTACAGGCGCCCACCATCATGCCCGGCTAATTTTTGTATTTTTAGTAGAGACAGAATCTCACCAGTTTGGCCAGGCTGGTCTCAAACTCCTAACCTCAGGTGATCCACCTGCCGTATCTCTTTTGTTTTTAATTAGCTGGGCATGGTGGTATGCACCTGAAGTCCCAGCTACTTGGGAAGCTGAGGTGGGAGGATTGCTTGAACCCAGGAATTGGAGGCTGCAGCGAGCCGTGATCACACCACCGCACTCCAGCCTGGGTGACAGAGAGAGACCGTATTGTCAAAACAAACAACACATTGAGTGCTTGGAGTTCTCTGCATTCTTGGCAGCACCTCAAATCTGTGCTAGAGAAGACCTGTAGCCCTAACTTCTCAAGAACTTTTTCTTTTTGCTTCTCTTAGCACCAGGTGTCTTTCGTGTGGCGGGAGCAGGGCTAATTCCGTTTCATTCTTACCCTAAGAGTGTAGACCTTTAGGTTTTCAGCTTAAGGTGGGAAGGGTTTTCTATAATGCTCCCCATTTTGGGCAGGACTGGCCCTGACTTCTGTCCCCCTGACCCCACAAGGCCACAGAATGAGAACCCAAGTTTGCTGGTTTTGGCAAATGCCCTCCAACAAAAGGGCACCTCCCGGGTGGCACAGCCGTGGGCTGGTGCGCCCCACCAGGGTGCAGCAGTGACATCAGCCCCGCCTCGGGGCACATGTCCCTTCCCGGTGACAGCAGGCTAGGTGCCTGGACCAGCCGTTTCCCTGAAGACAATGAAACACACTGGGTGAAATATCCAAAGGCCAGTAACACTGAGCAGCTGACAAGATAGCAGGTAATTAAATGCCAGGCCTCGTGCTGGAGGAAAACTGGACTCAGACACAAGGCCCTCCCATAGGGATCTGGAGAGCCTGGCTCTCAGCTCTGGCCTGGGGGAACTCAGAGAGGGAGGGGCTCTGCGGATCAGCTGCCCCCTAGGCAGTAACACTGAACCGCAGTACCCAGTGAAAAGAGACTGCAGGGCCCAGCGTGGTGGCTCACGCCTGTAATCTCAGCACTTTGGGAGGCCGAGGTGGGCGGATCTCTTGAGCTCAGGAGTTCAAGACCAGCCTGGCTAACACGGTGAGACCCCGTCCACTAAAAATAGAAAAATTAGCTAGGCATGGTGGTGGGCACCTGTAATCACAGCTACTCGGGAGGCTGAGGCAGGAGAATCACTTGAATCCGGGAGGCAGAGGTTGCAGTGAGCCCAAATCGCACCACTGCACCCTATCCTGGATCCTGGGCAACAGAGTGAGACTCTGTCTCAAAAAAAAAAAAAAAAAAAAAAAAGGAGCGAGCCAGGGCGCAGTGGCTCATGCCTGTAATCCCAGCATTTTGAGAGGCCGAGGTGGGTGGATCACTTAAGGTCAGGAGTTCAGGACCAGCCTGGCCAACATGGTGAGAGCTTGTCTACTAAAAATACAAAAATTAGCTGGGCATGGTGGCGGGTGCCTGTCATCCCAGCTACTCGGGAGGCTGAGGTAGGAGAATTGCTTGAACCCGGGAGGCAGAGGTTGCAGTGAGCCAAGATTGTGCCACTGCACTCCAGCCTGGGTGACAGAATGAGACTCTGTCTCAAAAAACAAACAAACAAAAAAGAGACTATAAACTCACACCAATCATTACCTCGTAAGTGCAGTTAGCTCAGGAAGTACAATATTTCCAAAAAGGTGACCACAGGGAGAAAAACATGAAGATAACGACCAGCTCAGACCCAGCCGGGGCTTGTGGCCACGTCCACCTGCTCCTGTGTGTCCTGGGCCTCGGGCAAGCCACTCATCCTCTCCCCACTGTTTCCAGTCTGTAAGCTGGGATTAGTGACACTGCCTTCTCAGTTGTGGGAACCTAGAAGGCAGCAATGGGCCTCTCTCCCTAGGTTGCAACCCGGGGCTGGCACGTAGTAGGTCTGTTTCCAGCTGCCACACACGCTACCTTACCAGGTGTCCCCAGGAGACAGGACAGGGTGATGGGCCCATTTCACAGGGGGAAAAACCGAGGCAAAGAAAGGCAGTGGAGACTCATGCTTCTGCTTCAGTAGCTCCTGCCATGGACTTGACATGGGAACCCCCTCCCACAAGCTCTGTCCCCGGCACCCTCTGGCACTGTTAGCCAGCGGAATCCAGCTGCCACCATGGCCTGGTTCTGAGCACCCCTGGGAACTTTTAGAGCCTCTGGCCTGTGCTAACTGAGGTTGGGCAGCTGCTGGCCAGGGCCCTAGAGAGAGGGGTATCAGGTAGCTAGTGCTGAGTAACAAATAGCTCCAAACACATGACTTCACGTTTCCTTAGTATTAAAGGGCCTGGTGGTACTGCTGCTCATTGCTAGGCCTGGCAAGTCCTGGCTGGGCTCACTCACACATCTGTGGGCAGCTGGGAGCTAGCTAGTCCAGGACGGCCTCAGCTAGGGTGACCCAGGCTCCATCGCCCTCTTGCCTTCCAGCAAAGCAGCCCAGCCCGTTCTCGTGCTATAGTAGGAGTCGGGGAGAGCAGGCAGAGGCACGCATGTCCCTGGAGGCTTAAGCTCAGAGCTGGGAATGTCATTGCTGTCACCTTTTATTGGCCACAGCAAGTCATAAGGCAGGCTCAGATTGAAGGATGGGGAAGTAGACGCCACCCCTAGACAGGAGTTGGGGCAAAGTCACACGGCAAAGGGCATGGTGATTCAGGGAGGAGTGGGGCATCGGGGACACGTTTGTAACCGATCTACCACAGAGGGGAGCCCCCCTTTGAGAAAGTGCTTGGTGGGCCTTGGTGCTTACGCAGCCACGGACCAACCTGCTAGATGGGGCCTTCAGTAGGGTGGCGGGACGTCAGTTTAGCCTCAGGATTCGACTCCGAGCCTCTTGCGAGACCACGTCTCGGGCAGCATCGTAGCCCTGGCTGTGAGCACAGAGTGGCTCTTCCAGAAAGTTTGTTGAATGACTGACTGACCTAAGTCAGTCCCTGTGCCAGGCAGCCCAGAGGGACCAGCCCAGAGCCTCCTTCTCAGGGTGCAAGCCTGGCTTGGGATTGGGGGGTGTCTGCACTGGTGGAGCCCCCCATGCCTGCCGGGAGCCTGAAGACGCAGAGACCTCCTGCCTCGCCCCCTCCGTGGGGACCCTCTTCCCCACACTCCTTGGTTCCTGTCGGAGCCAAGATGTGTCACCATGGAAACTGCTTGGCAAATGCTGGCAGGCAGAGGCGGCCAGCAGCAGCTCTCCCGATCGAGCTCCGGGCGCCGGCTGGAGCAACGTCGCGGGACGGCGTGAGCGAGCACACCCGGCCGTGTGTGACACGCATGGGGACAGAGGCCGGGGCGGCTGCGGGAGGGCGTGCGGGGAGGTCAGGGCGCCCCGGCGTGTGTGCGCCCACGTGTGCGCTCGTGCGTGTGGGTGTGTGCGTGCCTGTGCGTGTGCCAACAGTGCAGCCACATCGGAGCGCGTGTGCTCCGAGTGTGATGGCCGCGTGGGCCGGTGCAGGGTGTGTGTGGGGATGGGGGTGTCTGATTGGTGCTGTGACCTGCGGCAGCACAGCCGCCTGCGTTGAGTGCCCACGGTGGGCTGGACATTGCACTAGGTGCTGACAGGACCGGCAGAGGTGGCCACTGCCCTCGTCCCCAGCCCGCACTCCTGGGTGAAGGCTGACGCTGAACAGGTACTTTTAAGAGTCGCCGAAGTGCGTGCCGGGAGGGTTCTGGGAAGAGGCAGCTGTGGGGCCTGAAGCCTAAACGTGGGGTGGGAGGCATCCAGGCTGCTGCTCCAGGCAGAGGGCATGGCCCGGGCAAAGGCCAGGAGACCAGCGAAGAAAGGACAGAGTCTGGAGCCCGGGAGAGGTGGCGAGGGGCCATAGCCCTGAAGGAGCTTCATCCTGGGGCTTCATCCGAGTTGAGGAGGCCCAGCTGGGGGTGCAGGGTGTCTCGTAGGCAGAGGGACCCCGGAGGTAGGAACTAGGGATGTGAGGCTGGGGCAGACAGAGCTGAGGGACACAGCTGACAGCTGGTGGTAGTGAGACGTGGTCTTTGAAAGGCTTCCTGTTGGGGCAAGTGGCTTGGCCGGGGGTGTGTGGAAGCTGGGGAGTCTGTAGCCGGCCTGGGTGGGGCGGGCAGTTGAGAGAGATTTTGGAGGTTGACTAGATGCTCCTTGGTGACAGTGGCACTTGAAGAAGGAGGGCAGGGCTGGGATGATGTGGTTTCCTGGGATGGGAGGCGCTGAGAAGGTCTGGGTGCTCGTGGCTGTCTCACCAGGGGGCTGCTTCTGGAGCTCCCATTAACAGGCACTTGGCTCTCTGGGGACCTGCCTGGGTCTCCGGCCCCACAGGCTCCCCGAGCCCTGCCAGGCTGGGCGGGTGTGCAGCCCACCCAGCAGGCACTGGAGACCCCGGGAGACCCCGGATCCTGCAGGGCTTCTCCAGGTGCTTCCAGGATCCCAGACATGCAGCCGCCCTGGGCCACGAAGCCTCAAGAGGGAGCCGGGCATGTCCTTGGCACCCCAGCTTTCCTTGCTACCTGAGATCCCCTCTGTGTCTGGGGTTGCTGGAGATGCCCAAGGAGTAGGGGCTCCGTCCTCGTTTTCACCCCCGACCCCAGCTCCGACTGTGTGGGAGGCAGAGGTGATGGCTCAGGAAGGTCTTGGCTGCTTCAGGCCGGCTCTGGCCTCTTAGACGAAGCTGCTGGGCCGTGGGTTCGGCCTCCTCGTACTGGCCACAGAGTTGGGGCCCCTCACGTGCCTCACAGGCCTGCCCAGCGCAGCCCATGCGCTCACTGGGGGCTCCTTCCCAGGGCACGACCCCGATGGATGCTGGGCCTCCCTGACGACCCTGCTGGCCAAGCCTGGGGCCAGGCGTGTCTGAGGACTCCGAGGGGATTTCCATGGTCCGTGGTGTGGCCCTGGGTGGGCACCCGGCCAAGTCACCAGACACCAGGCCTTCGGGATCCCCGCATCCACCAAAGCGGTGCTGACCCACAGGCGCCGGGCAGGGCGGCCTCCAGGTCAGAAACCTTCCAGGACCCTGAGCACCGACTGTTTGCGTCCCTGCCCACGGATGCCCCCTCGTGGCCAATCCCATCCATCTTAGAACTACGTTTCAGAGTTGAGGACGCAGGGCTGGAGCGGGGGCATGGCTGAGCTCGGTGCCACGCTGGCCCGAAAGCCCCAAGTCGGCCTGGCCAGCGTGCGCCTGGCCATGGGCACCATCAACACAGCTTTTGTTATTCATTATTATTTTTTGAGACGGGGTCTCACTCTTGCCCAGGCTGGAGTGCAGTGGTGCAATCATGGCTCACTGCAGCCTTGACCTCCCCGGCCTCTGGTGATCCTCCTGCCTCAGCCTCCTAGGTGCATGCCACCATGCCCTCAGGTGATCCTCCCATCTCAGCCTCCCACGTGCATGCCACCATGCCTGGCTAATTTTTAAAAAATTTTTGTAGAGATGGGGGTGTCTTGCTATGCTGCCCAGGCTGCTCTCAAACTCCTGGGCTCGAGAGATCCGTCCGCCTTGGCCTCTCAAAGTGCTGGGATTACAGGCGTGAGCCACGGTGCCCAGCCAAGCCTTTGTTATTCTTGTTGTTGGGGTCCAACTGTGGGGGCTGTGGGGAGGTCTGCAGACAGCTCAGAGTCAAGACAGACCCCAACAGGGACAGGTGGTGCAGGGAGATGTCATCGGAGATTCCTCCCCACGTGCCTGGTCCGTGTGTCTTTTCCTGCTGGAGAAACTACATGTGGGGTTACTCCTGGGGACCCTGACTGCACACAGCACAAGAGGGTAGGAGACGGGGATGGAGGGAGGAGGGAGATGGTGACAGAGAGAGAGACCAAGAACCCCAAGAGACAGAGACAGACAGACAGAGATACAAACTCAGAGAGAGAGACAGACAGATAGAGAGATGGACAGACGACCCCTCCCTCCCAGTTCCCCAGCCTTGGCTGAGCCCATGGGGAGCCCGAACAGCGGAGGAGGGGTCCTGGGGGAGCGGGCTAAGGGCCCCAGTGTATGTGCTGGGGCTGTCACTTTGCACTGAGCGTGCCCCCAGCCCCAGCCGCCCTGGCTGCTCTCTGGAGGGAACAAGGGCTTTCAGAGCTGGGGACCCGATGTGAATACTAATCCAGAAGCTCAAAGGGCGGCCTCACAGGCTGGGCACAGGGAGGCTGGGCCGGGGCCAGGGCCAGCTGAGCCTGTCTGGGAGCTCGCCCTGCTTGGCCCCCACCCTGCAGTGGTGTGCTGTTCGTGCTGGGGAGCTCCTGTCCTCCCCTCAGGCCTGAGAGGGTCCCCAGCTACCCCAGGACAGGGTGGTGGGTGGGTACTGCAGCTCCAGGAGTCAGGGTCTCATGTCCAGCATGAGATGACACCGGGTGGGCCCCCAGCACACGGTCCCTTGAAGAATGGCTGCCCAGGAGGCCTCAGGCCAATGGGAGGGTCCTTAGCTTTGCTTTGTGTTCCTACAGTGCTCCAGCAACAGCTCCAGGGAGGCCTGGGGAAACAGAGGCACGGGCAGGGAGCCCATGGCAGGGAAGAGGGCTTGACTGTACTCTGTGCTAGGACACCCCAAGTCCCACAGGCAGTGCTGGGGTCCGGCCCCGTGCATCCTGCCTGGACCAGGATTCAGACCCCTTTGCCTCCTTCCTGGACGTCACCTACTGCACCCAGGAGACCTCAGTGTCGGGCCATGGAAACCCCTGCTTGGGCCATACACGGCTCCCCTGCTTGTGTTCCGAGCCCCTTCACCCCCCAGCCCCTGGCCCTCAGCAACCCCGCTCCCCAGATGCGGCCTCATCTCTTCTCCAGCTTTTCTGACCCTGCCCCACTTCCTGCACCCATCTTTGCCCAGATGCCTGCACGCATTCTGTACAGGGAGGCCTCTGCTCGCACAGTTCCTTCCACCTGGCACACCTCCATCTCTGCCCTTGACCCGGGCTCATCTTGCTGTGTGGTGAAGCCAGCCTCAGAGCCGTCCTCCTCTGTCCCCACAGCACTGTCTGCCTGCACCCTCGCCTGCTGGCCTTGGAGCAGGGCTGAGCTGCAGAGAGGCCAGGCCCCTGTTCTGTGGCTCGAGTTTGCTGGGTGAGCAGCTGCTGCTTCCCAGGACTCCTTGTGCCAATGCCCCGGGAGAGTTTTCCTCTTCCTTATAAAACCTGTGTGAAGCATTTTCCTGTTTTCCAATGTGGATGAGTTTCCTGCAGCTGCTGTGACAAATGACCACAGCTGTGTGGCTTCAAACAGCACACATTCACTGTCAATTCTGGAGGGCAGTGGTCTGAAGTCAAGGCTGGGGCAGGGCCGAACTTCTGCAGAGGGCTCCAGGGGAAGGTCCTTCCTGCCTCTTCCCGCTTCTGGGGGCTCCAGGTGTCCTTGGCTTGTGGCTGCGCCACTCCCATCTCCACCTTCTCCTCTGTGTCTCTGTGTCTTCAACTTTCTGTCTGTTTTTTTTTTTTTTTTTGAGACAGAGTCTGGCTCTGTCACCCAGGCTGGAGCGCAGTGGCACGATCTCGGCTCACTGCAAGCTCCGCCTCCCAGGTTCACGCCATTCTCCTGCCCCAGACTCCCGAGTAGCTGGGACTACAGGTGCCTGCCACCACGCCTGGCTAATTTTTTTATATTTTTAGTGGAGACGGGGTTTCACCGTGTTAGCCAGGCTGGTCTCTATCTCCTGACCTCATGATCCACCCGCCTTGGCCTCCCAAAGTGCTGGGATTACAGGCTTGAGCCACCGCGCCCAGCTCTGTCTGTTTTTTACAATATTTTGTAGAGATGCTGCCCAGGCTGGTCTCCAACTCCTGGGCTCAAGTGATCCTCCCACCTCGGCTTCCCAAAGTGTTGGAGATTACAGGTGTGAGCCACCTCACCCAGCCTCTTTCTCTTTCTTTTTAAAAAATTGTTGGCTGGGTGTAGTGGCTCACGCCTGTAATGCCAGCACTTTGGGAGGCCGAGGCGGGTGGATCACTTGAGGTCAGGAGTTTAAGACCAGCCTGGCCAACACAGTGAAACCCCATCTCTATTAAAAATACAAAAATTAGCTGGGCTTGGTGGCACGCGCCTATAATCCCAGCTACTCAGGAGGCTGAAGCAGGAGAATCGCTTGAACCTGGGAGGCAGAGGTTGCAGTGAGCCAAGATCACGCCATTGCACTCCAGCCTGGGCGACAGAGCAAGACTCCATCTCAAAAAAAAAAAATTGTCATTATTTTTTACATTGTCTTGTTCCTCCAATGAGGAACCTCTTTCTGTCTCTTACAAGGTCACTTGCATTGGATTTAGGGCCCACCCTGACTCTGACCCAGGATGACCTCATCTTGAGATCCTTACTTTAACCATATCTGCAACGACTCGGTTTCCAAATAAGGTCCCATTCTGATGGTGCAAGTAGACACATCTTTCGGGAGCCGCTATTTAACCCACCCTGGGGAAACTGAGGCAGGGCAAGGTGAAGCAGCTTCCCCAGGCCACACAGCTCTCTTTTAACCCCAAGTCTGCCCGGGTCAGAGGATGGTGATGGGGTCAAAGGTGGGTGCGGCCCCCTTTGTTCATTGCTGAAAGGACAGGGGTCCCCATATCATGGCCTCTTTCTAGAATAGACTCTGACGAGGTAGCTTCAACCAGAAAGGGGTGTGCAGTCTGCTGGTGGGAGACCAGCGTGTCCCGGGTGCAGTGTGGACAGGGCGTTGGCTGAGTGAAGCCTTGGCTGGCAGGGGCCAGGTCATCAGCAGGCTGCGTCTGTGTTTCGGGGGTCCTGGCACTGGGCATGGTGCCACCCAACTTGGGGCACCCAGGAGGGGCCCTACTCATCTGGGCTTCCAGTCTCCCAGGCTGACCCAACAGACAGAGGAGGAACTGCCACTCCGGGCTTGACGCATAATTGCTTTTTTTTTTTTTGAGACGGAGTCTCTGTCCTCCAGGCTGGAGTGCAGTGGCGCGATCTCGGCTCACTGTAAGTTCCGCCTCCCAGGTTCATGCCATTCTCCTGCGTCAGCCTCCCGAGTAGCTGGGACTACAGGCGCCCGCCACCACGCCTGGCTAATTTTTTGTATTTTTAGTAGAGATGGGGTTTCACCGTGTTAGCCAGGATGGTCTTGATCTTCTGACCTCGTGATCTGCCCGCCTCGGCCTCCCAAAGTGCTGGGATTACAGGTTGAGCCACCGCACCTGGCTTCGATGCATAATTTCTTTTCTGGTGGCTATTCAGGGAGGGGCGTGGGGGTTGTGGGGAGGATATTCCACAACTTCTTTGTAATAAGCAGCTTTAGGACAGAACATTCCATTTAGGCCAGGCTTGGTGGCTCACGCCTGTAATCCCAGCAATTTGGGAGGCCAAGGCAGGTGGATCACTTGAAGTCAGGAGTTCAAGACCAGCCCGGCCAACATGGTGAAACCCTGTCCTTCCTAAAAATACAAAAATTAGCCGGGCGAGGTGACGGGCACCTGTAATTGCAGCTACTTGGGAGGCTGAGGCAGGAGAATCGCTTGAACCCAGGAAGTGGAGTTTGCAGTGAGCCGAGATCGCACCACTGTACTCCAGCCTGGGCAACAGAATGAGACTCCATTTCAAAAAAAAAAAAAAAAGGCCGGGTGCGGTGGCTCATGCCTGTAATCCCAGCACTTTGGGAGGCCGAGTCAGGCGGATCACGAGGTCAAGAGATCGAGACCATCTTGGCTAACATGGTGAAACCCCGTCTCTACTAAAAATACAAACAATTAGCCGGGCATGATGGCAGGCGCCTGTAGTCCCAGCTACTCAGGAGGCTGAGGCAGGAGAATGGCGTGAACCCGGGAGGCGGAGCTTGCAGTGAGCCGAGATCACGCCACTGCACTCCAGCCTGCGTGACAGAGCGAGACTCTGTCTCAAGAAAAAAAAAAAAGAACATTCATCTTTTCTCAGGTTCTGGGTTCTCCATCCCCAACAGAAATAACCTGGAAAATCCCTGCAGCAACACGTGTGAAGAAGTGCAGCTTTCTGAGTCACAATCTATTTGTAGGAATTTATCCCAAGGTGAGGGGGACCAGATACCTGTAGAAAGATCTGTGGAAACAAGATCATCTATCACAGTGATATGTGCTAGTGAGACACCAGGAGAAACCAAAATGTCCCAAAGCAAGTGGCAGATCCATGACACGGAGTCCAGAGCAGACCATCAGGGTGTGGAGATGGACTTCTGGCTATTGACGAGTGTGAAGTCACAGGCCGCCTGCAGAACGCAGTATGTGGCGTGAATCCCTTAAAATATGTATTTAGGCTGGGCACGGTGGCTCATACCTGTGATCTCAACATTTTGGGAGGCCGAGCTGGGAGGGTCGTTTGAGCCCAGGAGTTTGAGACCAGCTTGAGCAACATAGCGAGATCCCATCTCTACATAAAAGTTTCAAAATTAGCCAGGTGTGATGGCACGTACCTGTAGTCTCAGCTACTCAGGAGGCTGAGGGAGGAGGATTGCTGGAGTCTAGGAGGTCGAGGCTACAGTGACTCGCGTTTATACCAGTGCATTCTAGCTTGGGCAACAGAGCAAGATCCTGTCTCAAAAAAACCTTTTTTTAAAATACATTTCATTGTGGAGGAAAAGGTGATCAGAAGGATGTCTGACAAGAAGGTAAGAGAGGTTACCTCTACACAGTTGGCTTATGGGGTCTTCTTTTTGTTTTTATTTTTCATAATTTTCCAAATTTTGCACACCGGACACCTAGTGTTGTGTTGTTTTTTTTTTGAAACAAATTCTTGCTTTGTCACCCAGGCTGGAGTGCAGTGGCATAATCTCGGCTCACTGCAACCTCCGCCTCCCAGGTTCAAGTGATTCTCCTGCTTCAGCCTCCCGAGTAGCTGGGACTACAGGCACCAGCCACCACGCCCAGCTAATTTTTTTATTTTTAGTAGAGACGGGGTTTGACCATACTGGCCAGGCCGGTCTCAAACTCCTGACCTTGTGATCTGTCTGCCTCAGCCTCCCAAAGTGCTGGGATTACAGGCATGAGCCACCACGCCCAGCCGTGTTATTTCTTAAGGCTTAAAAAAATTCTTTGAGGCTGGGTGTGGTGGCTGACACCTGTACTCCCAGCACTTTGAGAGGCTGAGGCGGGTGGATCATGAGGTCAAGAGTTTGATACCAGCCTGGCCAAGAAGGTGAAACCCCCATCTCTATTAAAAATACAAAAATTAGCTGGACACAATGGTGGGTACCTGTAATCCCCACTACTCAGGCGGCTGAGGCAGAAGAATGACTTGAACCCCAGAGGTGGAGGTTGCAGTGAGCCCAGATTGCACCATTACACTCCAGCCTGGGCGACAGAGCGAGACTCCATCTAAAAAAAAAAAAAAATTCTTTGCACTGGTGTGGGACGATGGTGACGAATCCCTCAGCCATCTGTGGGGCGCTGCTGAGGGCGTGGGGGGCATTTCTGCACGGTGAAGCAGAGCTGGTGGGAGGCTGCCCGAGGGAAGCTGGTGCTGGGAGGGTTTGCAGAGAGGAAAAGGGCCGTTTGCGGAAAAGGCTTCTGGGCTCTGTCTGGAGCCGTCATGCCGGCCTTCACGGCCAGGGCTGGGCTCGGTCATCCTTCCGCACTTAGAGTCCTTTCCATCTCCTGGTGGCTGGCACAGGGCCAGGGCTGCACTCACAGCTGGCCAGGGTAGGGCAGGGCGCCTGTCCTCAGGGCCACTGACTGTAGGGCTAACCTAGGGGCCTGGTTCACCCCTCTCACCTGGGGCTTCGCCTGATAAGCCTGGTTCACCTCCTCACCTGGTGGCCTGGTTCACCCCTCTCACCTGGGGCCTTAACTGGTGGCCTGGTTCACCCCTCTCACCTGGCGCCTTGCCTGATAGCCTGGTTCACCCCTCTCACTTGGGGCCACTCCTGGTGGCCTGGTTCACCTTCCTCACCTCGTGGCGCTGGTTCACCCCTCTCACCTGGGGCCTTAACTGGTGGCCTGGTTCACCTCTTCACCTGGCGCCTTGCAGAGTAGCCTGGTTTACTCCTCTCACCTGAGGAGGCACGAACTGGCCCGGGCTGACTGACCTCCCTCACCTGTTTGGCTTTAGGCTCTGGGGCCCCCTGCCCGGGTGTTTCTGGGAGGCTGAAGGGTCCCACGTGAGCTCCACCGCGGGCAGCTGGAGGGAGTGGGGCAGGACGTTGAGCGCCGGGAGGGGTGTGGCTCTCCTGTCCTGCCCGCAGCCCCACACCGGCCCCAGTCCCGCCCGCCTTGGTCCCTGCCCCGCGCGCTGACGTCACCGGGACCTCCCGATCCTCCCGGCCCAGGCCGAGCTGCCCACGCTGCTGCCCGGGGCTCGGTGCCCGGCGCGGCCTCTGCCGGCTCCGGCGGGCGCGGGGACTGCGAGGTAGGGGGGCGCGCGGGGAAGACTCGGGGGCGCAGGGACCGAAAGGGACCTCCGTGCCGGGGCGGGTGGGTAGGGGCAGCTCCGGGTCCAGCTCGGCCCGCGCAGCAAGCCCCGAGGACGCCCGGGCGGCGGCGGCTACGAGAGCGCAGGGACCGCGGAGACGCCAAGGGCGCACTTGGCCGGGGTTTGGTGCAGCGCCGCGCCGGGGTCCGTACAGCCCCGGCAGGTCCTGCAGAGGGAAGGCCGGGCCAGGGAAGGGCCACGCGCCCCCTCCCCGCCATCCTCTCCCAGGCCAGGGCGACCTGCGCGCTTCCCGATGGGAGCAAACTGGGGACGGGTCGGGAATCCAGGGCCAAGCGCCCGAAAGAAGGTGTTTCCGGGCTGGGGCGAGCCAGGTGGGTGCGGGACGTCCCCGGGGAACCTCCAGGGCGCGGAGAATCTCGTCGTGCCCAGGGCTCCCCGCAGCCTGTGTATGTGCCGGGGAGGGAGAAGGCTTCCTCCCCCAGGAGACTGAGGGAGAAGGCGGTGGATATGATCCTTGCAGGGATTTAAGACAGGTCTCAAAACCAGAAAAGCAAGGGAGGGGTGACAGAGAAATGGCAAACTTTACAAAGGACCGGGGAGGGCAGGGACGTGGGTCCTTTCTGCCCCCAACACGGGAGGGAAACACTTGGCAGAGGAGTTTGGGGTTCACAGGTGAGGAGAGAGAACAGGAAGCCAAGAGTCTGGCCCGGAGGCCACTACCCCTGCGGTCTAAGCCCCCGGTTTCCCCTCCTAGCGAATGGAAACGGAGAGGTGAGAAACCCCCAAAACCATCCGTCCGTCTGGTTCTGCCTGAAGGTCTCCGCTGTCAGCTAATGAATAGCTCGATGCAGCTGCTGGGAGGTTTTGCAAAGCGCATTCAGAATAGCGAGAATCAGAGCATGGTTTCTTGCCCAAAGGCCAGGCATCTGCGTGGTCAGATGGGGGAGCCTGAGTGCCCGGAGCTGTGCGGTTTAGGGCAGCCTGACCTTGGATACCTGGTTCCTGGGCCAGTCTGGCGGCCCTTGTTGCTTAGAGTGGCAGACCCTCCCTGGTGGGGGGGATGCGGACGTGCTCTTTTCCAGTCTTTGGACAAAAAAAAGGCAAGGGGAGGGGGAAGGAGAAGCGTCTGAGTTTACCCATGGTATTAAGAGCAGCAGGGCTGGAACTCGGGTGCTCTGGGAGAGGAGACGTCCTGCCCTCCGGCCCCGTCAGAACATCCCTGCTCCAGGAGCAGCTGGGGTTCCAGTGTGAAGCATGGCTTTGAAACCAGGCCCCGCTGGCCCCCAGCTGTGTCACCAGGGCCAAGTCACTTAACGTCTGGGCCTCAGTTTCCCCACCTGAAACACCGCAGTGGCACCTGCGGCTCCGTGTGTGGCTTGGAGGACGCAGGCACGGGACCTGTTGGCTGCTATCATGACTGCAGTTAGTAGAGGAGGGGGACACACTGTGACAGGGCCCAAAGGACAGCGAGGAACCTCCATCTGGGGGTCTCCTTTTTGGAGCATGGATGGGTTGGTGAGTGCCAGAGGGTGCTGGGAAGCTGACCCCCACTAAGGTGGCTCCCTCCCCGTGGGTACCCCCAGGGCTCACATGCAGCTCTGGCTCTATGTGAGGAGTGATCTTATGCAGAAATGACCTGGCAGGATGGAAGGACTCAGCTGGCAGCTGACAGTGGGGACCGGGGTTTTCCTGAATGATCCACGAAGACGAATGTGGCCGCAAGGCTTCTTGAGAGGAAATAGTGTCTGGGCAGACGTCATGCCCTGGACGCCCGAGAGCTGTACCCGTGTCAAGGGATGGAGGGAGCTAAGCATTCTCATTCCTAGCTTGGAGCCTGTCACACCATTCTCCAGTCTGCACTAGGAGGTGGCTGTGTTTTCGTGTGTGTGTGTGAGAGAGAGAGACAGACAGGCAGGCAGACAGACAGACAGACAGGGTCTTGCTCTGTCTTCCAGGCTGGAATGTAGTGATGCAATCATAGCTTACCACAGCCTCGACCTCCAGGGCTAAAGCAATCCTCCCATCTCAGCCTCCCTAGTAGCTGGGACCACAGGCATGCACAACCATGCCCAGCTAATTTTTAAAATGTTTTGTAGAGACGGGGTTTTGCCATATTTCCCCAGGCTGGTCTCAAACTCCTGGACTCAAGCGATTGTCCCAGGAGGTGGCTATTTTTAGAGCTTGCCTCTCACGTCCTGTTGATCTTCCAGCCGGGCTAGTCTGGAGCTGGCGTGGCCACTCCTTCCCGGGCGGCTCAGGTTGGCTGACGTTGGTGTTGTGTCTCTGGCTGGGTTTCCGATGTAGATGCTCTGAGTTACCCGCGTGCCCGCCACTGCTTGCGGGTGTGCAAACGGCCGTCTGTGGTCTTGGCTCCTCTGTGCGTGTGCTCTGATCCCCTGGAAAACTTGTCGCTGTGGCCCTTCCTGTTGCTCCCATTCGGTCCTCCCTGAATGACTTAGATGGGCCTAAGGTTGGCAGTTTGGGCCCAAGTCACACCTGGAACCAATGTGGTAGGGCTTGTGAACTTTTGGTAAAAAGAAGGCATTTCTCAGCCAGGTGTGGTGGCTCACCTCTGAAATCCCAGCACTTTGGGAGGCCGAGGCAGGCAGATCACTTGAGGCCAGGAGTTCGACACTAGCCTGGCCAACATGGTGAAACCCTGTCTCTACTAAAGATACCAGAATTAGCCTGGCATGGTGGCATGCGTCTGTAGTCCCAGCTACTAGGGAGGCTGAGGCATGAGAATCGCTTGAACCCGGGAGGAGGAGGAGGTTGCAGTGAGCTGAGATTGCGCCACTGCACTCCAGCCTGGGCGACAGAGGCAAAAAAAAAAAAAAAAAAAAAAAGCATTTCTCATTTCCTGATGCTTTGCCTGGAGTAGGAGGGTTTGCTGGCAGGGAAGCCTCTGACCAGGGTTTTTGGGTGGTCAGGTGGGTGTGGGTGCTGGCAGGAAAGCCCCCTCGAGAGTACGGGAAGGTCTGTGTGTGAGGACTGGAGTCAGGGGTCTCTGTGCTGGGAGTCAAGATCCAGGTGAGCTGTGTAACCCTGGGCAAGTGGCTTTCCCTCTCTGAGCCTCAGTCTCCTGGGTTATGACACGGGTGAATCTCAGGATGGCTTTGGAGGTCGGACAAGGTGTTGCATCAGAAAGTGATTTTGGGCCGGGCGCGGTGGCTCACACATATAATCCCAGCACTTCAGGAGGCCGAGGTGGGTGGATCACAAGGTCAGGAGTCTGAGAACAGCTTGGCCAATATGGTGAAACCCTGTCTCTACTAAAAATACAAAAATAAGCTGGGTGTGGTGGTAAGCGCCTGTAGTCCCAGCTATTCGGGAGGCTCAGGCAGTGAACCCAGGAGGCGGAGGTTGCAGTGAGCCGAGATTGCGCCACTGCACTCTAGCCTGGGTGACAGAGCAAGGCTCCGTCGCAAAAAAAAAAAAAAAAAAAAAAAAAGTGATTTTGGGGCTTTGCAGGGTGGCAGGCACAGGAAGGGGAATGTTGGTCAGGGCTGGTCCAGGGTGCTCGCAGGTATTGCTATCTGTTTTACCATGTCATTCTCTGGAAAGCTGGGACACAGACCATCCTGGGCATCTGGAAGGCCCTGGGCTGCTCCAGAGAAATAATTGATAGGCCCCTGTCGGCAGAACAAATCATTCTGAGCTGGCTGCGGCGCTAGGGGAACGATTTGGAGGTAACTGGGAGGTTATGGTGCTTGCCCCTCGTGGGCGGCAGTGCTGGTGAGCAGAAGGTCTGGGAGCGAGAAGCCGGTGAGCAGGTCATGTCACCGGTACCCAGAAACTACAAAAATAAGCTGGTGAGTCTCCTGTGGCGTCAGGTGCTCCGAGGCCGGCTAAGTGCCTCCTCCTCCTACTTGAGCCAGCCAGGCTCCTGGAGGAAGACAGGTGGGACCACACCCATCTCACAGGGAGGACACAGTGGGGTTGAAAGAGGACCGAGCTTGGCCGGGCGTGGTGGCTCACGCCTGTAATCCCAACACTCTGGGAGGCCGAGGCGGGCGGATCACCAGGTCAGGAGATCGAGACCATCCTGGCTAACACGTGAAACCCCATCTCTACTGAAAATACAAAAAAAAATTAGCCGGGTGTGGTGGCAAGTGCCTTTAGTCCTAGCTATTCGGGAGGCTGAGGCAGGAGAATTGCTTTAACCCGGGAAGCGGAGGTTGCAGTGAGCCGACATTGTGCCACTGCACTCCAGCCTGGGTGATAGAGTGAGGCTCCATCTCAAAAAATAAAAAATAAATAGAGGACCAAGCTCATGCCAGAGCCCCCGGAGTTGTTGAGGGCATTCTAGCTTCAGGGGTTTCCTGGGCGCCTCTTCCGTAGCGAGGTCCCCAGGAGTCCCCAAGGGGACTCTGAGAGGTTGCAGGGGGTGCTGCCTCCACACGCTGACACCTGGCATGGCTAGGGCAGGAGATGGGCTTTGTGGAGCCCCGTACCCCACCCCTTGACCACAAGCCCAGCAGCGGTTCCCCACCTCACTCAGAGCAAAGGTTAAAGCTCTTCCAACAGCCTCCCGGCTCCTGCACGACATGTCCCCATCTTCCCCCAATCTCGTCCCCTGTTCTTTCCCCCAATTCGTTCCAGCCACACTGGCCTCCTCCGGCTGTCCCCTGAGCCCCCAGACGTATCTGCTGCGGGCCTGTGTACACCCACCTCTGTCTGGGACGGTCTGCCCCTCCTCCCCGCTGCCTCCTTGCTCAGAGATCCCACCTCAATGGAGCCCACTGTGATCACCCTCTCAGGAATGGGAGTGTGGGCCTGGCACGCCTGAGCCCTGCCCCGCTCTGCAGGGAGTTGTTTGTTTTGAGATGGAGTTTTTGCTCTTGTTGCCCAGGCCGGAGTGCAGTGGCGCAATTTCGGCTCACCGCAAACTCCACCTCCCGAGTTTAAGCAATTCTTCTGCGTCAGCCTCCTGAGTAGCTGGGATTACAGGCATGCGCCACCACGCCCGGCTAATATTGTATTTTTAGGAGAGATGGGGTTTCTCCATGTTGGTCAGGCTGGTCTTGAACTCCTGACCTCAGGTGATTGCCCACCTCCCAAGGTGCTGGGATTACAGGTGTGAGCCACCGTGCCTGGTTGGTGGGTTTGTTGTTGTTGGACACAGGGTCTTGCTGTCATCCAGGCTGGAGTGCAGTGGTGCGATCACAGCTCACTGCAGCCTTGGACTCCTGGGCTGGAGACTTCCTCCGACCTCAGCCTCTCGAGTAACTGGGACCACAGATGTGTGCCACCACACCCAGCTAATTTTTTGTTTTGTTTTGTTTTTTGAGACGGAGTCTTGCTCTGTGGCCCAGGCTGGAGTGCAGTGGTGCGATCTCCGCTCACTGCAAGCTCCGCCTCCCAGGTTCACGCCATTCTCCTGCCTCAGCCTCCAGAGTAGCTAGGACTATAGGCGCCCGCCACCACGCCTGGCTAATTTTTTGTATTTTTAGTAGAGACAGGGTTTCACCGTGTTAGCCAGGATGGTCTCGATCTCCTGACCTCGTGATCCGCCCGCCTCAGCCTCCCAAAGTGCTGGGAATGCAGGCGTGAGCCACTGCAGCCAGCCAGCCTTTTCTTTTTCCAACAGGACCTGTCACCTTCTAACTTACCATGTATGCTATTTACTTAGCACTTTTGCCACCTGCCTTCCTGCTGAAGCATCTAAACTCCATGGGGCCAGGGACCTCTGTTTTGTCCACTCATGTTGGAAAACCCCCAGCACAGCGCCCAGCACCCAGGAAGCCCTCGGCAGCTGATGTCACTGTCACGAGTCTGCTGAACTGGGCCACAGAATGCCTGATGCAACACCGTTCCTGGGCATGTCTGTGAGGGTGCTTGAGATGACATTAGGATTAGGACAGTGGGTTCAGGAAGGTGGACTGCCCTCCCCAAGTGGCTGGGCACCTTCCAATCCCTCAAGACCCTGAATAGAACAGACGGCAGAGGGAGGAGGAGTTCACCCCTCATTTCCTGCCTCGCCGCTGGAGCTGGGACATGTCATCCTCTCTTACCCTGGGACTGGATGTCCACCATCGGCTGCCCTGGTTCTCAGGCCTTCGGACCTGAGCTGAGTTTGAATCACGCCTCGGGCTTCCCTGGGTCTCTGGCTTGTAGGCAGCACACTGTAGGACTTCTCAGCTTCTGAGGCCTGTGAGCCAATACTCATAATAAATACTTATTTTATTTTCATAGAGTAGAGATGAGGTCTATGTTGCCCAGGCTGGCCTTGGCCGCCCCTGCTCAAGTGATCCTTCTGCCTCCCAAAGTACTGGGATTACAGGTGTGAGCCGCCGTACCTGGTCATAATCCTATAAATATACATGTGAGATTATATTACATTAATATATTATCGTATATACTAAAATCTCATATATATAATATATATTTTATTTTATTTTTTTGTGATGGAGTCTCACTCTGTCACTCAGGCTGGAGTGCAGTGGCGCGATCTCAGCTCGCTGCAACCTCTGTCTCCTGGATTCAAGCGATTCTCCTGCCTCAGCCTCCCGAGTAGCTGGGATTACAAGCATGTGCCACCACGCCTGGCTAATTTTTGTACTTTTAGTAGAGACAGGGTTTCACCATGTTGGCCAGGCTGGTCTTGAACTCCTGACCTCGAGTGATCCACCTGCCTCGACCTCCCAAGGTGCTGGGATTCCAGGCGTGAGCCATCGCGTCTGGCCTATTATTTTATATATATTGGATAAATGAATGAACCCGTGTGTTCACCTGCCCTGGGACCCGCCCGGCCTCTTTTGGAACCACTGATTGTGCATCTCTCAGCTGCTTCTGGCTGACTTGGGTCTGTCCTCACGGCTCCTCCTTGGTCAGCCTCTGGCCCCCCTGCAAGACTTGCCCACTATGGCCCTTTCCATGGCCATGGGATCTGGTCCTGTCCATCGTCTGTGCATCTGATGTTTCTTTCTTACTTTATGGTCCAGAAGCGGGAATTCCACCCTGGTGTGAACCTGCCAGGACTGCCCTGTGCACTCCAGGAGTCCAGGAGTGAGACCCACGCTGGAGTCTGGTGGTGGGCATGGGGGTCTGGGCACAGGCTCGGTCTGCATAGAACCCACGTGGTCCCGGCAAGGTGGGGCCCTGCTTCCCATGGTCATGGGAACCATGATGCTTGAAAATCTGCATGTTCAGGCCCATGTGGTGGCTCAGGCTTATAATCCCAGCACTTTGGGAGGACAGTAAGGGAGGATTGCTTGAGCCTCGGAGTTCAAGACCAGCCTGGGCAACATAGTGAGACCCTTCTCTACAAAAAAAAAAAATTGACTGGGCGTGTTGGTACATGTCGGTAGTCTCAGCTACTCAGGAGGCCAAGGCAGGAGGACTGCTTGAGCCCAGGAGTTGGAGGCTGCAGTGAGCTGAGTGCACCACAGCACTCCAGCCTGGGCAACACAGGGAGATCCTGTCTCATTTAAAAAAGAAAAAAAGGCCAGGCGCAGTGGCTCATGCCTATAATCCCAGCACTTTGGGAGGCCAAGGCAGATGGATCACTTGAGGTCAGGAGTTCGAGACCAGACTGACTAACATGGTGAAACCCTGTCTCTACTAAAAATACAAAATTAGCCGGGCATGGTGGGGGGCACCTGTACTCCCAGCTACTCGGGAGGCTGAGGCAGGAGAATCACTTGAGCCCGGAGGCGGAGGCTGCAGTGAGCCAAGATAGCGCCATTGGGCTCCAGCCTGGGTGACAGAGTGAAACTGTCTTGGAAAAACAAAACAAAAAAAAGAAATGGACATAACCACTATTAGAAAACAAAATCTGTGTGTTCCAACCCCCCCGCCCCGCCCCCCACAACATCTGATTCTGGTGTGGCATGGTGTTGCTTAAGTTAGATTTAACCATACTCCACCTCGGTTTTACCCTCTTGAAAATGGGGACAAAAACTGCACCCACTTCTCTGAGGGTTAAAGCAATGAAGCCCTGCCTGGAACACAGTGCGGTTTGTGGCTCTTGATAGTCATTTTTTTGTCTGTTTGTTTTTTTTTTGAGATGGAGTCTTGCTCTGTCACCCAGGCTGGAGTGCAGTGGCGTGATCTCGGCTCACTGCAAGCTCCGCCTCGCAGGTTCACACCATTCTCCTGCCTCAGCCTCCCAAGTAACTGGGACTACAGGTGCCTGCCACCACGCCTGGCTAATTTTTTTGTATTTTTAGTAGAGATGGGTTTTCACCATGTTAGCCAGGATGGTCTCGATCTCCTGACCTCATGATCCACCTGCCTTGGCCTCCCAAAGTGCTGGGATTACAGGCGTGAGCCACCGCGCCTGGCCAATAGTCATTTTTATCTGCTCCTGATGACTTAGAACTTCCGGGGCTGGCCGGGCGTGGTGGCTCATGCCTGTAATCCCAGCACTTTGGGAGGCTGAGGTGGGCAGATCACCTTGAGGTCAGGAGTTCAAGACCAACCTGGCCAACATGGTGAAACCCTGTCTCCACTAAAAATACAAAAATTAGCTGGGCATGGTGGTGGGTGCCTGTAGTCCCAACTACTTGGGAGGCTGAGGCAGGAGTATCGCTTGAACCCAGAAAGTGGAGGTTGCAGTGAGCAAAGATCGTGCTACTGCACTCCAGCCTGGGGTAGAGGGAGACTCTGTCTCAAAAACAAAAACAAAAAACAAAAGCAAGAAACCTTGAGGGCTGGTGGGACTGTAAACTGGTGTGATCTTTCTGCAAAGCAATTTGCAATACAAATCACGGTCCTTTAAACATCCACATGTGGAATTTTCCCTCCTAGGAGTCCGTCTTGAGGAGATGGAAACACAGACTTATGTACAAAGATGTTCATCACGGCGTTTTTGGGCAGTGGTTGAAAGTACCATTTTTATTTATTTTTTATTTTTGAGACAGAGCCTCGCTGCAATGCCCAAGCTGGAGTGCAATGGCGCGATCTCGGCTCACTGCAACCTCCTCCTCCCGCGTTCAAGTGATTCTTCTGCCTCTTGAGTAGCTGGGATTACAGGCATGGGCCACCACGCCCGGCTAATTTTTGTATTTTTAGTAGAGATGGGGTTTCACCGGGTTAGCCAGGATGGTCTCGAACTCCTGACCTCAGGTGATCCACCAGCCTCGGCCTCCCAAAGTGCTGGGATTACAGGCGTGAGCTGCTGCGCCCGGCTCTATTTTTTATTTTTTAAAATAAATTTTAAATTTGTTGTTTGAGACAGGGTCTCACTCCCTCCTCCAGGCTGGAGTGCAGTGGCACGATCATGGCTCACTGCAGCCTTGACTTTCTGGGCTCAGGTGATCCTTCCAGCTCAGCCTCCTGAGTTGCTGGGACTACAGGTGCGCGTCACCATGCCCGGGTAATTTTTTGTGTTTTTAGTAGAGATGAGAGTTTGCCATGTTGCCTGGGCTGGTCTTGAACTCCTGTGCTCAAGTGATCCACCCGCCTCAGCCTCCTAAAGTGCTGGGGCTACAGGCGTGAGCCACCACACTCAGCCAAAAATAGCATTTTTGTAGAATGTTTAAGAATTTGGAAAATGCTCAAGATTTATGAAGCAAAAAGATACAGGATTATATACGCAGTTGGATCTTAATTTGTAAAATATATTTGGAGAAAGAAGTTATAGAAAGCTCCAGGCTGGCAGTGATCTCAGTGGAAATTCAGTACCAGCCCCTCCCCTACTCTAAGCCAGTACGTTCCTCTGGAAAAAAATATGTTTGTGTATATTTGTCTGCACACATGTATATACAGCTGTGTCACATTTTCCCCAAAAGAAAATGTATAAATTACATAGATCAAATTTATTTATGTATTCACATATACATAGGAATATGAGCACATATACATGTATTTTCCAGATGAATGTGTGAAACTGGAGTTAGTGGGCCAGGCGTGGTACGTATGCCCATGTTCCCACTACTCAGGAGGCTACTGTGAGCCATGATTGTGCCACTGTACTCCAGCCTGGGCACAGAGCTAGAACCATTCTGGTAAAAAAACAAAACAAAAAACAAGCAAAAAAACCAAACAGGCGCGGTGGCTCATGCCTATAATCCCAGCACTTTGGGAGGCAGAGGCAGTCGGATCACTTGAGGTCAGGAGTTTGAGACCAGCCTGGCCAACATGGTGAAACCCTGTTTCTACTAAGAACACAAAAATTAGCCTAGCATGGTGGGGGGCACCTGTAATCCCAGCCACTTGGGAGGCTGGGGCAGGAGAATTGCTTGAACCCGGGAGGTGGAGGTTGCAGTGAGCCCAGATCACGACACTGCATTCTAGCCTGGGCGACACAGCAAGACTCCATCTAAAAAACAAAAAGAAGTTGGGGGTGGGGGGGTCTGTGTGCAGTGGCTGATGCACTTCGGGAGGTTGAGGAGAGAGGACTGCTTGAGCCCAGGAGTTTGAGCCCGGCCCGGGCAACATAGTGAGAACCCCGTCTCTACAAAAAATACAAAAATTAGCAGGACATGGTACACACTTGTACTCCCAGCTACTTGGGAGGCTGAAGCAGGAGGATTGCTTGAGCTCAGGAGTTGGAGGCTGCAGTGAGCTATGATTGTGCCACTGCACTCCAGCCTGGACGACACAGCGAGACCCCATCTCTAAAAAAGAAATCAGGGTTAGTTAAAGAGAGAATAGGGCTGTTCATTCTCCCTGCAAAAACAAAGCTGTTTCTGGTTTTCCGGCTAGGACTGGCAGGTCTTGCAACTTGACGGTCTGCAGACAAATGGGTTTTGCGTGTCTAGCTCAGCTTTCTAGAGGAAGCGTGTCCGAGGGCTGCTGATTCATAAGGGTCTATTCACATGTCCTTAGCTGCACCTGCCTGGCTGTATTATTTGTGCATCTCACTTCTGTGGTTTCTGGTTCGTTTCTAGCCTCTCCCCACAACCACCCCTTTGCTTTTATCTGTTCTGCGAGGCTTCCCCTGCCCAGCCCACTCTCCATCCGCCCTGGCAGGTCTCACAGTCTCTGAACAGAGACGTAAGTATAGCCCGGAACCAAGCGTGCGGTGACGACTCTCAGGCATGTTCCTGAGTGTGGGGTTGCCTAGCTGCTGCTCCGGTCGGAGCATCTGTTTTGCAGGGCGGCTTTGTCACGGTTCTGCCAGCTCCACACCCCCCACCGTCTCCTCCCTACCTGGTCCGTCCTGGGCGTTGAAATCCGCTGTTGCTTCTCCACTTCTCCCTGTTTCTAGCTGGTGGGGTTTGGCACAAACGCCTGCCCTGACTGCTTCATCTGGATCTTGGGCCCTCACGTGTGTCTTGGGGACGTCTGGGTGCTGTTGGGGCTGCGTACCCCCGCCCCCCAAAACATATGCTTGCTGGGTGCACAGGGACCTGCTAGGAAAGCTTGTAATTGGGATGAAGAGCTGCCGTGATGGGAGTTCTTGGGTGTTGGGGGGTCCCTAGGTGATAGGGGCTCTGGGTGAGGAGGAACCCCAGATGATGGGGGCTCTGGGTAAGGAGGACCCCCAGGCGACGGGGGAACCCAGGTGAGGATGCACACTTTGTGATCATGCCGTGGAGAGGAGCATTTGGTTTCCACCTGGAGGGGCCCTTCTAGCTCTGCAGGGAGGGGAGGAGGTCTCTCTTCCCTCCAAGGCCTCTAGACAGAGTTGGCTGGTAAGAGGGAATGGAAGAATGGCCTTGGGGGCCCCTGCCCTTCTGTGGGGGCCCATGGACACATGTCCCTGCCCCTGCCGAGCGGGAGGTACTTCCGCATACCCAGTTCTGGATGAGGGAAGCTTCTGGAAGAGACTGTGACCGTCCCCTGGGTGGCCCATGGGACCCAACCTGCTAGAGAAGATGAAGTGGTTGAATGTGTCCTTCCAACCTCGCTGGGTGGCAGTGCTGTGTCCTGGAGGGGCCAGGGCTCCCTCTGACACCCTCGTCCTCTGCAGAGCTTCTCCCCAGGCCTGGGCAGGAGCGGCCCATCCCTTGCCTGGGACATCGGGCCCTGTGTGCTCGGCAGTGAGGGGACCCCTGTTCGTGTCATCCACAGGGTGCTGTGGGCCCGGAAGCGCCCATGCCTGAGAGCGTCCAGGACCAGGCAGAGCTGGGCCTTGAGGGCCCTTGGGCCAGTGTATGTCTGCAGGGAGCCCCCGGTAGCCACTCGGATCAGCCCGAGGGAAGATTCTGGACGAGACCGTGGCCGTCCCCCGGGTGGCCCATGGACAGCAGCAGGGGCTCCCAGGAGTGGCCAGGCCCTGCCCGCCCACCATGCTGCAGTGTAGACCCGCACAGGAGTTCAGCTTCGGGCCCCGGGCCCTGAAGGACGCTCTGGTCTCCACTGACGCAGCCCTGCAGCAGCTGTATGTGTCCGCCTTCTCCCCTGCCGAGCGGCTCTTCCTGGCCGAGGCCTACAACCCGCAGAGGACGCTCTTCTGCACCCTGCTCATCCGCACGGGCTTCGACTGGCTCCTGAGCCGACCCGAGGCCCCCGAGGACTTCCAGACCTTCCACGCCTCCCTGCAGCACCGGAAGCCCCGCCTAGCTCGGAAGCACATCTACCTACAGCCGATAGGTACGGGACACCTGCAGCCATCGGCACGCTCCTGGGGGACCAGCTTATATATAGCACATGGGGGGGGATGTCTGTGCATAGCCCCCAGGCAGGACTGAAATGAGGGAAGAGGGCCCTGGGTGTTTGGGATGCCAGGGTGGAGGCAGGGAGGTCCTGGCTGGGCCAAGGCTTCCTTCCTCCCACCCCATCCTGACACGATGCTCAGACGGCCCAGGCTCTGGGACTGGTCCACATGCAGGTGTGGCCTCATCCAGATGTGCACGGTCCTGGCTACACCTGTTGAAACTAGAGCCATCCCAGGCACTGTGCTGCGGGCTGTATAAAGATCACGCCGGGTGTGGTGGTGCACACCTGTAATCCCAGCTATTCAGGAGGCTGAGGCAGGAGAATCGCTTGAACCTGGGAGACAGAGGTTGCAGTGAGCTGAGATCATGCCACTGCACTCCAGCCTGGGTGACGGAGTGAGACTGTCTCAAAAAAAAGACCACTTTCTCTTTGGGGTGCCGAAATGAGGATCAGCCCATTTCGCAGGCAAGGAAATGGAAGCAGGGAGAGGTCCCTTGACCTGTGTGAGTGGCAGAGCTGGTCACTGGTAGGGACGGGACTGGAACGCAGGTCTATTTGACCCTGGGGCTGGGGTGCTCATCCTGATGCTATAGTGGGAGGGGCTGGGCTGAGCAGGGTGGGGGCTCGAGGGCCCAGAGTGGTCAGTGTCCTCAGAGCTCTGTGTCTGGCAGAGTCTGGGGGACCCAGGGTGAATGGGGAGCCGATACAACAGGCATTGGTGCTCAGAAGGGAACGGCCCAGGCAGGTTTGGGGAGCACGAGGGGCAGGACCAGCTCTGTGCCTCTCACATGCCAAGAGCAGCCTGGCAGAGACAGCACACGGGATGGGGGCTTTTGGGCTCGGAGAGGAGGAAAGGGCTGGCGTCCGCTTCTGACACCAGCGCACCACGCCTTTCGGCATCTCGACAGCAAGCCAGAACAGGGCTGGACCTCGCCTGGCCTTGCCCCACGCAGGCTTGTCACCAGCCCTGGTGGTCCACGCAGCCCCTTTCCTGCCCCTCAGGACCCAAATCCCACGGGTGTCCGTTGGTCTCAGCATCCACCACCCCACAGCAGCCAATCCAACAGCTTGGGAGCCACCTGCTTCCCTCCACCTCCCTGCTAATGGCTCAGAGCCTGGCGTCCCAAGCTCTGACACGCTGACACATGGGCATGTTGTCGAGACACAGGGGCCGGGTCAGGAGGTGGGGGCTGGGCCGGGCTCTGCATTTCCCTCCTTTCCTGGGTGAGGCTGATGCTGCTGGCCTGGAGTCCCAGCAGCCGATTTCTCACTGGTCTCCTGGCCTCCACCCTTGGTCCTTGTCCATCTGTCCTCCTGACCTGTGATCTGGTGTGTGCACCCCTCCAGGGGCTGCCCTGGGAGCTCCCTGCTGCCTCTCCAGCCTCGACCTGCACCCTTGTGTGCTATTCTCTGCCCCAGCCAGGCTGGCATTTTGCAGCCAGGCAGCCCAGCTCTGTCTTGCTCTCTGCCCCAGTCAGGCTGGCATTTTGCAGCCAGGCGGCTCGGCTCTGTGCTGCCTGCTCAGCTGCAGTGCCTGGCGCTAACCCTAGAAGTCCCTGTCCCTGGTGAGTCCTTGCCTGCTCCCTCCCTGAGCTCACATGCGATTGTCACTGCTGTCCTTTCATCTGTGCATGAATCTTTCCTCTGTGTCCCTCGGTGTTTGCCCTTTTGAAAAAGTCATGCTTTCCATCCCTTTTCTAAGCCCGACGCTCCGCTTGCTGTCAGGGTAGGTCCACATTGGCCTTGTTCACCCAGCAGGCCGGTGTCTGCGAGCGATTCCCGGGGAGAGGGGTCCCAGGCGGGCAGGGGCGTCACAGGGCTGACGGCGCTGCTCTCCCACCAGACCTGAGCGAGGAGCCGGTGGGAAGCTCCCTGCTGCACCAGCTGTGCAGCTGCACGGAGGCTTTCTTCCTGGGCCTGCGTGTCAAGTGCCTGCCGTCGGTGGCAGCCGCGTCCATCCGCTGCTCCTCGCGGCCCAGCCGGGACTCTGACAGGCTCCAGCTCCACACAGGTGAGTGAGGACGGCAGCCGCGGCTCAGGCCAAGGCAGGCCCCTTCCAGAAGGAAGAGGTGGGAGGAAGGCGCCCAGGAGAGGAAAGGAACCTTTTCTTCCTTTTTGCTGGGAAACATCCATTTCCCAGGTGTTTGGGAAGCAGGACCGAGACGGAGAGCTCCTTCTTCCCACCCAGGAGTGTCTGGGGACCTGACCACACAGCCAGTGCCCACAGGAAAACGCCGGAGCATGCAGAGCAGGAGAAGCGAGCCCTTCTTTTTTTGTTATTTTTTTGAGTCTTGCTCTGTCACCCAGGCTGGAGTGCAGTGGCGCGATCTCGGCTCACTGCAACCTCCCGGGTTCAAGCGATTCTCCTGCCTCAGCCTTCTGAGTAGCTGGGACTAAAAGCGCCCACCACACCCGGCTAATTTTTGTATTTTTAGTTGAGACAGGATCTCACTGTGTTGGCCAGGCTGGTCTTGAACTCCTGACCTCAAGTGATCTGCCTGCCTCAGCCTCCCAAAGTGCTGGGATGACAGGCGTGGGTCACCGTCACTGGCTTGAAATGAGCCCTTCTAAGGCCACTCAGCATGGCTCCAACCTTCCGTCTTTGCATAGTACTTTACATGTGCCTAGAAGCCCCCAACCCTCAAGCCCTTGCCCCTTCCCCTGAGGGTCGCTGGTGACTGGAGAGTGTGAGGCAGGGTTGAGAGGCAGAGGTGAAGTGAGGGCTCTCTTGGTGGGTAGGAAACCTAGACTCAAGTTTAGGGAGGGCCTCAAAGGGGCTGGAACGAGCGGATGGACAGCTTTCATCAGTTCTGGGATACTCTCAGCCATTGCTGCTTTTGTCAGTTATCACCTCTGCCCCATTCTCTTCTCTCCTATGACTCCAGCTGAATGTATATTAATCCATCTTACTCTCTTCTCTATATCTTTTATGATCATTCATGCTTTAGTCTGAATTTATTCTCATCCTTTGGCTAAGGCTTACTCTCTCTGGAGTCACATCCAAGGTACTTTTTTTTTCTGAGACAGAATCTTGCTCTGTCGCCCAGGCTGGAGTGCAGTGGTGCAATCTCGGCTCATGGCAAGCTCTGCCTCCCGGGTTCATGCCCTTCTCCTGCCTCAGCCTCCCGCGTAGCTGGGGCTACAGGCGGCTGCCACCATGCCCAGCTAATTTTTTTGTATTTTTAGTAGAGACGGGATTTCACCGTGTTAGCCAGGATGGTCTGGATCTCCTGACCTCATGATCTGCCTGCATTGGCCTCCCAAAGTGCTGGGATTATAGGCATGAGCCACTGTGCCTGGCCTCATCTAAGGTACTCTTAAACCCATATATTGAGGCTGGACATGGTGGCTCACACCTGTAATCCCAGTACTTTGAGAGGCTGAGGTGGGAGGATAGCTTGATGGCAGGTGTTCAAGACCAGCCTGGGCAACTAGGCCAGACCCTGTCTGTGCAAAAAATATAAAAATAGCTGGCAGTGGTGGCACACATCTATAGTCTCAGCTACTTGGGAGGCTGAGAGTTTGAAACTGCAGTGAGCTGTGATCGTGCTACTGTATTCCCCTCTATCCTGGGTGACAGAACAAGACCTGATCATTAAAAAAAATCACAACCCCCATATATTGTGTTCCTAATTTCAGTTGTCATGTTTGTGAGTTCTACAGTTTCCAGTGGATTCTTTTTGAAATTAGCAGTGTCACGCTTTTTTTTTTGTTTAGACGGAGTCTTGCTGTGTCACCCAGGCTGGAGTGCAGTGGCATGATCTCGGCGCACTGCAAGCTCCGCCTCCTGGGTTCATGCCATTCTCCTGCCTCAGCCTCCCGAGTAGCTGGGCCTACAGGCGCCCAGTACTGTGCCTGGCTATTTTTTTTTGCATATTTAGTAGAGACGGGGTTTCACCGTGTTAGCCAGGATGATCTCGATCTCCTGACCTCGTGATCCGCCTGCCTCGGTCTCCCAAAGTGCTGGGATTCCAGGTGTGAGCCACTGCGCCCGACCCAGTGTCACGTTTTTATAGGTCTCAGTTGCCTATGACACTTCTTTAAGTTCAGCATTGATGTCCATGAACATAGTTGCTTGACTGTCTGTCCGATGATTACACTATCTGGAGTGCCCATGTGCCTGTATTTATTTCTGCTAATTTTGTCTCAGTTATCCTGCCTCATTGTGCCTTGTTATTTTTGATTGTTAGTTAGGCATCTTATTGGAAAAATTAGTTTACCTTTGAGAATTTTTGGCGTGGGCCGATCTTTTTCACCATAGAGGATTTTCTTTTCCTTCTGCCAGGCACCAAAGGGCTGACTGTGGGACAAAGACATGAAGCTTTTCTGGGTCATTCTGATAGTCCCCAGGGCTCTGCATCCCTCCCAGGGCAGGAAGCATGTCAGGGTCATCCAGGGCAGGAAGCATGTCAGGGTCATCCTGCCCACTCCCCCACCCCAGAAACAGTCCAGCTTCATCTGTTTGAGCTCCAATCCTCCCCATTTTTCTCACTAGGTCTCTGCCTTGGTTATTGAGGTATAATTTAGATAGTAAAATTCATCCTTTTTAGTGTAAGGTTCTGAGTCTTGACACATGCATACATCACGTGGCCATCACCATAATCATATAGAGAGCGGCTCTCTACCCCTCTACCGGCCACCAAACTTTTCTCCTTAATCCACTCCTCCCCATCGTGGGTGTTGGAAGCAGCTGTTCTTTGTCATTCACTCTGCCTGTCTGGCCATCTTTTGGCGGGAGGGTTGTCTAAATTCCCTAGTGTACTGTTACAGGGAGCAGCCACTGTTGAGATTTGGGGGTTGATAGGGGTCCCCTGGCTGGGGTGGGGTGCCATCCCCTGGGTGGCATGTTTCTTTGTCCTGGCCTGCTTTCTGGGTACAGCCTACACTCCACAGGCTTCCCCAGCCCCTGAGGTCCTACAGTGGGGTCTGTGGGCAGTGTGGCCTGCCTTGGCCCTGGCCCTAAAACACAGCCGGGGACCCTGTGCCTCTCAGGCTTGGCCTCTGCAGCCTCAGCTCTCCTCACCTCCCCCACACTGTACGCGGTGCGTCTCACCTGTTACGGCCTCCAACCTGTCTGTGCCAGGACTGTGGCAGCTCAGAGACAGCACCAAGTCCCACAAGGGTCACTCCAGGGCTTTCCACCCCCTCTGCTTAGTGAACAAACTGCTGTTTCCCCCAGCCCCACACTTCAGAAGGTGCACGGGGGAGCCCTCGGGAAAAGGACGTGCACTCGGGAAGGTTCAAAAGCAGGTGGAACCCAGAGGGTATGCCGGGTTGCATTTGTGGGGTCAGCTCAGCCTGGTTTTTAATTTTTTTTTTAGAGATGGGGTCTTGCTTTGTCACCCAGGCTCAAGCGCAGTGGTGTGATCATAGCTCCCTGCAGCCTTGAACTCCTGGGCTCCTGTGCCTCAGCCTCCCAAGTAGCTGGGACCACAGACACGTGCCATCACACCTGGCTAATTATTTTGATTGTTGTAGAGATGGGGTCCTGCCATCTTGCCCAGAGAGTAGCATGCTTTGGATCACTGTATTGGTTTCCTGGGACTGCCGTAACAAAGTACCACAAACTCGGTGGCTTAGGGACATTTCTTGTCTCACATTGCTGGAGCCTGCAGTTCTTAACCAAGGTTTTGGCAGGGCCATGCGGTCTCAGAAGGCTCCGTGGAGGGTGCTTCCTGGCTGCCTCCAGCTTCTGGAAGTTGCTGGCAATGCCCGGCCCTTTGTGGCTTCCAGATGCACAACTCCAACCTCGGCCTTTGACTTCATGTGAGCTTTACGCCATGTGCCTCTGCGTCTCTTCTAAGACTCCAGTCATTGGGTCTCCTTCATGACCTCATCTTAACTGGATTATATCTGCACAGATCCTGTTTCCAAACAATGGCAGGTTCTGGGGGTTAGGACTTCCACCTGTCTTTTTAGGGGACATAACTTGATCCACAACAATCATCACTGTCAATCATCATCACCTCGTTAGCATCATTGTCAATCAATTACCCAGCTGCTCAGGAGGCTGAGGCAGGAAGATTGCTTGAGCCCAGCAGGTGGAGACTGCAGTGTGAGCTGTGATTGTACTCCAGCCTGGGTGACAGAATGGGATGTTATCTCAAAAACAAACACAGGGCCAGCCGTGGTGGCTCATGCCTGTAATCCCAGCACTTTGGGAGGCCGAGGCAGACGGATCACGAGGGTAGGAGTTTGAGACCAGCTTGACCCAACATGGTGAAATCTCGTTTCTACTAAAAATACAAAAATTAGCTGGGTGTGATGGCACGTGCCTGTAATCCCTGCTACTCAGGAAGCTGAGGCAGGAGAATTGCTTGAACCTGGGAGGCAGAGGTTACAGTGAACCGAGATAGCACCACTACACTGCAGCCTGGGCAACAAAGCAACACTCCATCTCAAAAAAAAAACCACACACACACACACACAGAAAAACCTCCTTGCCAATCTGTTCCTTTTAATGGTAGAACTCCTTGGAAAACACTTTTCTCCCGTGTGCCTCTGTGCCCCAACCCCTCCTCTCTGCACTAACTCTGAGACCCTCTCTGGGTTTCCTGGGCCCGCGGTGGCTGCTCTGCCCCCTTCCCTCCCTGGGCTCCTGGTTTCCTGGCTTTGATGCCATCGTGCCCAGGTTCAGCCCCTGGGCCTCTCCTGTATCTGTCCACACTCATGCTCCTGGGAACCATGCTAACAAGTTACACAACTTGCTAGCTTGGATGACCCACTGTGATCTTACAGTGCTGTGGGTCAGGAGCGCCCCCCCACTGCCCGGGCTAAAGTCAAGGGTTGGCTCCAGGAGACTCCAGGGAGAATCCACTTCCTGCCCTTTTCATCTTCTAGAGGCACCCGTATCCTTGGCTAATGGCCCTTCCTCCGAGCCAGCCCTGCAGCGCCCTCAGGCCTCACGTTCTCACCCAGACCCCCTGCTGCCTCTAACGAGGGCTTTTTTTTTTTTTTAAGATGGAGTCTGGCTCTGTTGCCCAGGCTAGAGGGCAGTGGCGTGATGTCAGCTCATTGCCACCTCTACCTCCTGGGTTCAAGCAATTCTCCTGTCTCAGCCTCCTGAGTAGTTGGGATTACAGGCATGCACCACCATGCCCGGCTCATTTTGTATTTTTAGTAGAGATGGGGTTTTGTCATGTTGGCCAGGCTGGTCTCAAACTCCTGACCTCAGGTGATCTGCCCATCTCGGCCTCCTGAATTGCTGGGATCACAGGTGTGAACCACTGCGCCCGGCCTTACCGAGGGTTCTTGTGATGGCATCAGGCTCACCCGGCTGATGCAGAATAACGCCCCCATCTCAAGATCTTTAATCATCTGCAGCCCCTTTTGCCGTGGGGACTCACAGGTCCCAGGGCTGAGATGTGGACTCCCTGGGGCTGTCACTCAACTGCTGAGGTGGCTTCTCCTTCCTGGGGCTGCAAGCGCCAGTCTTGTTGGCCTGGCTGCCTCTTTAGCGTCCCCACTTGGCTGTCCATGGCCTCTGAGACTTATTAGGTCCTGATCTCCAAATGGCCCCGGCCCTCACTCCACATCATGCAGTACTGTGTGCCCTCAGGTCACACCAAACGCTGGTGGCCCACACCTGACTTGGGAAGGGGCGGGGCCCAGGCAGAGGAAGAGGATGACAGGGTGTGCCAAAGTGAGCTTGGAAGATGGGGGTCCCCAGCTGCCTCCTGACCCTGTCCCCTGGCCCTCTCCCCACAGACGGCATCCTGTCCTTCTTGAAGAACAACAAGCCAGGGGACGCACTGTGTGTGCTGGGCCTCACGCTGTCTGACCTGTACCCCCACGAGGCCTGGAGCTTCACCTTCAGCAAGTTCCTTCCAGGGCACGGTGAGCCGGGGCCCCAGCAGCTGTGCCTGGGGGGTAGCCTGGCATGGGGCTGTGGCCCCTGGGACTGCAAGGCACCCTCCTGGTGGAAGTCAACACCCATGCATGGGAATAGGTGGCCCCTTCCAGCTCCTCCTGAGGAATGGCATAGGGGCTGTTCCTCAGCTGTGGCGTCTGCCCCAGGGCCCAACTTCATGTGGGCAGGACCGGGCCTCCTAGGACTGGTATGTCCTTGGGCCATGGGCAGCTTGCATGAGAGCATGAGGTGGGTTTGATGGTGGGCCTCACAGAGCCAAGGCTGACCCCTGAGAGTGCCCTTCTCTTCATCTCTCTCCAGAAGTGGGCGTCTGCAGCTTCGCCCGGTTCTCAGGGGAATTCCCGAAGTCAGGGCCCAGCGCCCCTGATCCGGCCCTGGTAGAGGCAGCAGCAGACGGCCCCGAGGCGCCCCTGCAGGACAGGGGCTGGGCCCTGTGCTTCAGTGCCCTGGGGATGGTTCAGTGCTGCAAGGTGGGTGTGGGGGCTCTGGGGCTGGTAAGAGGGGACAGGAGGGTGCGGGCTGAGCCCGTGGCGCGTCGGTCTGTTACACTGCCCCATCCTCACAGTGAAGTGGATGGACCCCTAACTCTATGGAACGAAGAAAGCAAGGCTACACAGCTATGAAGCAGCAGGGGAAGGATTAGAGCCCCAAGCCCCCATCCTGTGTGGCCTCCCCAGGGCCGCCCACCCTGACTCACCTTTCCCCTGGGGCCCTGAATGTGCCCTGTGCTGCCTGGGGCAAGGGGAGGGCGCCCGGACCACCTCCCGGCCATCCGCCCTCACCCAGGTCCTCATTTTGGTCCTGCTGGGGCTGCCTGGGGATCTGCCGGATGCAGGGGCAAGGCAGTGAGGCAAGGTGTTTGGTGGCCTTCCCCCCAGGTCACGTGCCACGAGCTCTGCCACCTTCTGGGCCTGGGGAACTGCCGCTGGCTCCGCTGCCTCATGCAGGGTGCGCTCAGCCTGGACGAGGCCCTGCGGCGGCCCCTGGACCTCTGTCCCATCTGCCTGAGGAAGCTGCAGCATGTCCTGGGTTTCAGGCTCATCGAGAGGTACCAGGTGAGTTGCTGAGTTGGGCTGCCCAGCGCTGGGACCTGCCCTCCGGAGGCCCGCGAGCGCCACCTGGAGGCCACGCAGGGCACGGGGACCGCACACAGGCTTTGTCAACTGCCGGGTTCCAGGCAGTGCAGAGCCCTGGGACCTGCGCTGGGGTTGAGCTCCATCCGGATCTCACTGGCGGTAGGTCGAGTCCTGCCAGGGCCCGCGTGTGGTGGCTGTGACTCGGAGGTTGCAGCAGGGTGGAGTGGGGACGAGGGCTTTTCTCCCTCTGTCAGGAAGAGCCGGCATTGGAGCCCAGCCGGGAGGGGACTTCCTGGTGCAGCCGGCGGGTGGCACGGTCTTCCCAGGGTAACTTTCTCTTTTCTTTCTCGTCACCCACACTTGGGTCACTGCTGCTCCGAGGAGGCACAGGCCCCTTGGGAGGAGGTGGGAGCTGACACAACAAGGCTGTGTGGGAGGCGGCCTCCATTCCTAACTCCCTCTGCTGTCGCCTGGGTGGGGTTGCCGAGCAAAGGGCTCTTCCGTATTCACGGACGTTTGTTTACAAGCTCAAAAGCTTTACTCTGAGTTCTGAGTCCAAAGGCAGGTGGTGGTAATTTTTCTTTAAACCCAGCTTTGGACTAAAACCAGTTATAAGGTGCTCACTGCGCACGGGCACCAGAGCAGTCAATGAAACCGCGCTGGAAAGCCCCTGCATCCTCCTCCTGCCCGTCGAGGAAAGTGGGGGTGTGGCTCCCGGACCGAGCCTGTCTGAATCCCCCGCAGGGCCCAGCTGGGCCCTCCTTCCTGCTGGGGTAGAGTGAGGAGCTGCATCTTGCAGGCTCCTGGGTGACGCTGAACTAGAGGCCGCGGCATTTCTAGCTCACAGTGCTGGAATCTCTCTGCAGGGATCCTCTCTGACGACTCTGGCAGTCAAGGGAAGGTGAAGGGGGCACAGAGGAAACAGCTTTTCCAAGTGGAAGGAGAAGAGCCTGTGACTTGGGGGAGCCCAGGCGCAGCCGTGGCTGAGGGTAGGAGCATCTCCCGAGGGTACAGGTGGCGTGATGGCTGGTCAGCACCTGGTGATGCCTTGTAAAGGTTGCTGCCGCCAGCTGTGCCGTGTCAAGGGGCAGCTCTTAGTACCCTCGTGAGGCTGTGTAACAGGCACAGGGGCAGCTTGGTCTGCAGAAAGGGTTGAGAGCTCTCATTTGATGCCTTCACTTGGGGTCTTGTGCAACCATCTGACATGAACTTTTAGAAGGTGTATGCCCCTCCCTACACGTGCTGACCTGGCATAGCCTGGATCCACTTGGTTCTGAGCTGGAGCGTGTAGTTCCTCCTCCTGCCCAGAGCTCTCTCCCTTCCGTGAGCACAAGCTCCTGAGGCTGTGGAGGGAAGAGGGCCAGGGCAAAGGCCCTCCAGGCTGTTGTAGGGAGGGCAGTGGTGTGGATGTGAGGTCACCTGCTGTCCCAGGGCTCTGGGAGGTGCTGGAGAGCCGACCAAGGGCCTAGCCAGAAAAGGTCACTGCTGTCCACTGACAGCAATCAGTGAACTGCCTCTTGAAGAAAGCCTGACTTGTGGCCTCTGCCACTTCCTGTGGTGTAAACAGTCTCACCATGGCTGATGTGAGCTCCCAATATGATGTCAGTGAGTGCTGAGTTGGGAACAGATGTGCAGTGGGACCTTGTTAAACTGTGTGTCCCCTGTACAGATGCAGGAGAGGAGACCAACCTTGAGAGCACAGGTAAGAGTGAAATGGAGAAAACATTTAGGAAGTGAGTTTCAAGTACTGCCTTTGCTTTACATTTTTTTCCCCCTTGTGGTCTCACTTTGTTGCCCAGGCTGGTCTTGAACTCCTGGGTTCAAGTGATCCTCTTGCCTCTGCCTCCCTGTGCTGGGATTACAAGCATGAGCCACCATGCCCACACCTTTGCTTTAAAATTTTAAATTTTATTTAATTATACGCTTTCTGGGTGGGTGCTGTGGCTCACACCTGTAATCCCTGTAATCCCAGCACTTTGGGAGGCCGAGGTGGGTGGGTCATCTGAGGTCAGGAGTTTGAGACCAGCCTGGCTAACATGGTGAAACCCCGGCTCCACTAAAAAATGTAAAAATTAGCCAGGCATGCTGGCAGGAACCTGTAAAATCCCTGCTACTCAGGAGGCCGACGCAGGAGAATTGCTTGAACCTGGGAGGGGGAGCTTGCAGTGAGCTGACATCGTGGCACTGCACTCCAGCCTGGCCAACAGAGTGAGCCTCTGTCTAAAAAAAAACAAAAACGAAAAATGTTAAGTGTTCTAACTTTGGATGATAAGGAGCTTGCGAAGTTCCTGAACGGTGAGTTCTTGGGGCTGGGTACCTCCGACTCTGGCACAGCCTGGACGTGAATCCTCAAAGGGTGCTGGTCACAAGAGCCCTCACACCACCAGCCTGACTCCTGCCCCTGGGTAACTAAGGACGGTGGGGTCCCCTTAGGTAAGGAGGTCTCCTGGCAGTTCCCTGGCTAGACAAGGGCTGGCACGGAGCAAACTCAGCCTGTGTTTCTCCCTCTTAGAGACTCTACACCTGGACTCAGGCGGTGGTGGGGACGTGGCCCAGCCGGGAGGCTGGGGAGCCGTCAGTGTGGGAGGACACCCCGCCTGCCAGCGCCGACTCGGGCATGTGCTGTGAGAGTGACTCGGAACCTGGCACCAGCGTGTCGGAGCCCCTCACCCCTGATGCCTGGAGTCACACCTTCGCCTCGGGGCCAGAGGAAGGGCTGAGCTACCTGGCGGCCTCAGAGGCTCCTCTGCCACCTGGGGGCCCTGCGGAGGCCATCAAGGAGCACGAACGGTGGCTGGCCATGTGCATCCAGGCCCTGCAGCGGGAAGTGGCGGAGGAGGACCTGGTGCAGGTGGACAGAGCCGTGGACGCCCTCGACCGCTGGGAGATGTTCACCGGCCAGCTCCCGGCCACCAGGCAGGACCCACCCAGCAGCAGGGACAGCGTGGGGCTGCGCAAGGTGCTGGGGGACAAGTTCTCCTCCCTGAGGAGGAAGCTGAGTGCCCGAAAACTCACCAGAGCAGAGTCGGCCCCCTGTCCCTGGGATGGGGAAGAGAGTTAGTACAGCAGGGGCTGCCCTACGTCTCCTTCCCTAAGGATGCTGACCAGCACTGTCCAGTAGCTGAGGCCACTACTGACCTGCCAGGGATTAAGAGGAAGGGTCTGCCTGGGTGGTGGCTCAGGCCTGTGATCCCATCACTTTGAGAGGCCAAGGCGGGGGGAATCGCCTGAGGCCAGGAGTTTGAGACCAGACTGGGCAACATGGTGAGAGACTCTGCCTCTACAAAAGAAAAATTAAAAAATTAGCTGGATGAAGTGGTTCATGCCTGTGTTCCCAGCTATTCAGGAGGCTGAGGTGGGAGGATTGCTTGAGCCTAGGAGGTCGAGGCTGCAGTGGGATGTGATCATACCAATGTACTGCAGTCTGGGCCACACAGCAAGACTGTCTCCGAAAAAAAAAAAAAAAGTTCTTTAGAGAAGCCACAGACCACCTGTCTTCAGGCGCCTCCTTCAACTCCTGTGTCCCAGCCAGCCGCTCCCAGGGGCCTGCACACATGGAGAGGCCTCCCTGCTCCTGGGTGCTTCTCGTGGAGTACAACCCGGACTGTGCTGAGGTTGGGACAGAACCCCCTCCCCTGCAGAGGCAGAAGTAAGCAGCGTGCGTCCTGTCTCCTTCCAGGCTGTGGGCCTGCCCTTCAGTTATTTCTGTCTCCTTCCAGGCTGTGGGCCTGCCCTTCAGTTATTTATAGCTGGAGCTGGAGAGGCCGGCTCAGATGAGGAGTGACCCCGGGGGCACACGGGCTCCACGCTGCCACCCAGCTTCCAAGGCTGAGTCTCCTCCCTAAGGGGGAAGTGACGGGGTTTTGTCTCTATCTCAGGTGTCAACCACATGCACACACACAGTGTCACGTTCTGTGGCGCTAACAGCATCCTGATCCTGACGGACTTCACCGGGGCTCTCCAGGCATCTCTTCTGACAAACACTGCAGGAGGTGAGGGTGTCTGACATGCACTGAGGGCAGAGGCCCCCTTATTCCTGAGGCGGCTGCAGCTCACCGTGGGGAAGATCAACTGCGGTGATGTTTTTGGGACAGTTTCTTGGCAAAGGCGGCCGCGCTGTCAGTACCAAGTAGCTGGAGGTGGTGATCAGATGATCAGTCTCTCTTTTTTTTTGGTCTAGTTCTGTCAGTTGCTGAGAGAGGGGTATTATTGCCATGGCTGGGCATTTGATCTCCCTTTAGTTTTGCCGGATTTTGCTTCCTGCACTTTGAAGCTCCTTTACGTCCATGCACATTTGATTGTTGTGTCTTCCTGATGAATTGACCCTTTTATTGTCACACGTACCCCCTCAGCCTGCGGTGGAGGGTCTCAGGGAGAGAGACTTCCGGTTCTGACAGCGGAATCCCTTCGGAGTGACAGGGCGCGCGAGCTGTGACCCCGCCCTTCATCTGGAGAGAGGCAAGAACAGGGCAGCTTGGACCATTTGTGGGTGGGTGGCTCACACAGTTATGGAGGGCTTCTAGGAAAAACAAAATACAAAACTAAAACTAGAAGGGCTATGCAGGTGAGGTGGGCTGAGGCTTCCTTGTGAATCTGACATTGGTGGAGGCCGACTGTAGGCTCCCGGTCCTGGTCCCAGTCCGTGTTGACTTCAGAGAAGCAAAGATGCAGCTCAGAAGTAGCATTAGGATCTTCGTCCCGTTCTCTTTTGTGTAGCTTCAAAGAGGCATGACAGTGACCTGGGAGGGGAGATGAAGAGCTAGGCCTTTCAGAAAGTGACCAGTGGAAGGTGCCGGCAGAGCGCCCTGCAGTAACAGAAGGTGAAAGCCGGAGTCTGGTGGCTGTTGCTGCAAACAAACCACCCAAAACTTCGTGGCTTAAAATCACCACAGTCTAGCTCATGAATCTGTAACTTGGGCAGAGCTCGGTGGAGACGGTTTGCCCCTGTGGCTCGACTGGAGGGTTCGTTCACACGGCTGCCAAGTGGAAGTTGGCTGGGAATCTCAGGCCTTGGTTCCTGCCCACTTGAGACTCTCCATGGAGGAGGGGCATCTTCTTAGGAAGGCAGCTGCCATATTGTGAGGAAACCGGACAAACAGGGCAGCCAGAGCCAGAGAGCAGGCTCCTGGTCCCAGTCCCGGAAAATGCAAAGGGACAAGTATGTGTCGATTTCAGAGAAGCTCAGATGTAGCATTAGGACCTTCATCCATACCCTTCTCTTTTGCATGGCTTCTAAGGGGCATGACAGTGACCTGGGAGGTAACTGTGCCAGAATAAAGAGGGGAGATGAAAAAAGAGGGTCACTTTCAGAAAGGGACCTGGGCTTCCTCACAATATGGCGGTTACCCTCCTAAGGTGGACATCAGGAAGGTCAGATGGAAGCTCTGTGGCCTTTCATAACTCGGCCTCACGTCACAGAGCGTCACCTTTCCTGCACTCTACTGCAGCAGTGACAAGGACCCCACCCCAGGTTCACGGGGAGGGGACGTGGCAGGGAATGTGAGACAACAGAATATCGCTGTGGCCGTTCATGAACAGTCAGCCCCACTCGGCGTTCACTGTGGGGATTTGGCTGGTGCACCTGCGAGGTGACCTGATCTGTTTTCCGATTTCCTTCATCTTCTGCAAAAGGTTAACCGCTGGAGTGATGCGAGATTAAACAGAGGTGATAAAAATAGAACAGCCTGGCTCAGGCTGAGGGTGGGAGCACACTGGGGTTATGACCAAAGCCTCAGCGCTCTCTGTACCCGTGTCCTTTGACCCTCAGCTGTGATGCGTGTCCCAAAAAAGCGTTTTGAAGTGGGAAGGAGCAAACCACTAAAAAAAACTCCTTTTATCCGCAGCCTTTACCAACTTGCAGATGTGAGTGAAATTTTTTAAGACAGCTGTTAGGAGGACGGTTTTGAAATGCAACTTTGAGGAAGAGAAATTGGTTTCCCTCCTCTCCCCCGTGTTAGCCCCAGGTTCTGTCTGTGCTGTGGTGAAGAGTGACTTGGGACAGTCACCAGGAAAGACGCTAAGGCAGAGGAGAGAGAATGAGGGCTGCCTTCTCGAGGAAGGTCACAGCTCACAAATCTTTCTAAACTTAAGCGCGGCAGAAGTTGAACTGAGATTAAATTTAGAGATGATGGTTTCCAAGACACACAGGGCCACGGTTCTTTCAGTTTTTAAACATGTGCAAAGTCCACTGAATTACTTTCTCGTCTCATCTGTCAGAAGCCCCTGAATTCACAAGGATGGGTCTTCCAGCTTGACGATGACCTCTCTTCTGAGAGCCTCACCCATCTTGGTAAGCCAAGTCAGCGGGGCCTCATGGAGCTAAAAATAGTTTCAGGTCATGACAGATGTTATCTGTATTGCTGTGTGTGCGATGAGTCTGGGGAAGCTAACACGTGCCTTCTGAAGTGGCTAGAATACACACTCCCACGTCACAGCCATGCTTTGATGAAGGGGTGAGAAGCAGTGTTCCCTCTGAGGCAAATCTCTCTTCAGGCAGCCCCGCAGTCCTCTTCCGAAATCTCATTCTTTTCCTTCTCTTCCTCCCCAAAAAGCCCAAACTCATTGTCAGAGGGGAGAGAGGGGAGAAACAGCATCCCGACTCCTGTCCATGGTGTGAACCCTGAGGGCATAGGACAGTGAGTGGAGCTCTGCCACCACCCCCGTTTCCAGAGCATGGGTGAGGAGGGAGGGATGCCGACCTGTTAATATTTGCTTCAGACCTTTTCCCCGATGAACGAAATCTCCGAAAGCCTTAAATAAACATAAAATGGCTTAGTCAAGCACGAGTGATAAAGGTGGGAGTCCAAATTTAGATCCCACCAAGTTCAAAGGGGGAGGCTAGAACATTCCAGGGACACACCTACACGCAGAGGGTCTCCATACAGTGCCAAGGGAGCTGCTCTGCAGACCCACCAGGCAGGGAGGGCCAGGCCTCGGAGGGAGGGACCGGCTGCCCTGCCCAAGGCCCACCTGGACAGGCAAGTCTTCCCTAGTGGGTCAGTCAACTCCACCGCTTAAGGGGTCCTTCCTATGTAACGGAATTTTTTTTTTAACAAAATTATCAAGTCTCGAAATGACCTGTAAGGCAGATGGCTGCATCCCCACCGTATGGCTGTGGCTGTTGAGATGGAACTGGGAAGGGCTGGAGCCTCAGAAACGGCAAAGCGGAAGTTGAGGCGCAGTCTGTTCTTGCTTGAACCCCGAGTTCTCCCGCTGTTGTGCAGCTTTCTAAGAAAGCAAGCTGGAGAGGTCTGAGCAGGAAGAGAGAAGGCGCACGGACACGGGAGGCCTGCACCCTGATCCCTGAGCAGCCCCCACACACCGGCACCCACGCCCCTCGGTTCTGATAACCAGGAGGCTTTCTGGTCCGTGCAGCATCTTCGGACTCTGAGGAGAGGCCTGGGTGGGTGGCCGGCACTCTTAGGTGAGGTGCCAACGAAAACACCCCCGCGGTTGCTGGGGCTTCACTGATTTGTTTATAAAAGGAGGGCGAGGCCTGGACAGGAATATTTTTATCCCCGTGAAGACGGAGAGAATCAGGGCTTCGCGACGGGGCTCATAGACCTGAACTGGGTCTGCCTGCCTGTGTGCTGGAAGCAAAGGACGGCCCGTCCTCTAAGCTGGCTTTGCAGCTCCAGTAAGAGTCAGAGACTCATGGGGGCCTGGCTGCCGTCCTGGGAGAGGCCCCGGGAAGCGGCTCGCCCTGTACGCAAGGGCTCTCTGGAGCTCACCCCGCACGCAGGCTGCTCCAGACCTGAAATCTAGCTGTGATCCCTGTGGGGCAACTGCACACAGAGGTGCCCAGTTTCAAGGAAACCTAAAGCAGCAGCAAATTTACGGCTCTTGGAACACGAGGCTGTCAAAGATAAACACCGCAGGGTAATCTAGGAAACACTTCCGGCTTGACTGTAAAGAGCCCTGGCCTGCGAACGCTGTTAAAAACAGATGCAGATCGCGGGTGGAGACGGCCGGCCGAGCCTTCCCTTTTCTGACATCCTACAGCAGCACCTTGATGAATGAGAACCCGGAAGAACGGAGATTTTTGAACTCAGCTTCTTGGGTAGGGAGGCAAATGAAAACAGGCCGATGTCAGGGGTTTATTTTAAAAAGCAATTTCCAAGAAGTGTCCTGGGGTCACCACGCGTTCAGTCCAACTCTTCCCCGCTGCAGTGTTCCCGTGACGATGAGGCAAATCCAAACAGTCACCGGAGTCGAGCAAACATGGCGGCCCCTGCCTCCCCCGGCGGCTCCAGAATGGCCCTCAGAGGGTCCGCGGCAGCCAGGCCTGTCCAACCTCCTGCCCTCTCTGAGAGGGGCCCGAGCTCTCGCAAGATTAACCAGAGACAGCACCTACCCGATTCCACCACTGAGGCCTCCCTCAATGCCTGCTCCCTAGGCTTTTTAATGAACGCACTTCTGTTACATGGTAGGCTTTTTAATGAACGCACTTCTGTTACATGGAAACTGAGCCCGGCATGGCGTCACCTAGCTCCACCCTGGGGCTCCTCTGCTGCCGAGAGCTCTGGCTCTCCTGACTGTGGGCACGGTGTTCATTTTCTCTCTCAGGCAGGGTGCTCTGCCCGCCACAGTGTGCCTGGTTTTCTGGATACAGCATGACGGAACCGTCCCTTCTCAGCAAAGGCCAACACGTCTTTGTTGAGTCCAAGACCACCTTCCGCTCAAGGGCCCTCACCGCGCTTTGTGAGTCTGTCTCGTGAGCCTCCTTCAGTGGTCTGTGACCAGCGGGAATGAATGGGGACGTGTTTTGTTCAGGCCTGACTCTTGGACGCTGGTGGCAGCCGTGGGCGCCCACTCACCTGGCACGTGGACAAAGGTGATGAGCGCGGCTGACGGCTCCCGGGGACAGCGTGGGGTCCAGTCTGAAGCCGACGCCCCTCTCGGTCAGGCTTTCAGCAGCAGAAGGCAGTGGACTCTTCACCATTTCTTCCAACACTTTCTCACGTAGGAGCTCCACTGTCCCTTCTAACAGGACAGGGCTTGTGCAGCCGGGCTTGGTCTTGTGGTCAGGGAGAAGCGGGCAGGCCAGGGCCGAGCTGCGTCCGGCTCTCAGGGACTTCCTCTCCCTGTGCTCTGCCCACCTGGGGTAGGCCTCTGGAAACAGGGGAGTCACAGAAACCACGGGAAACGGAGTGGGTTGCAAGAGGCAGAGAACACGCTTTTCTCAGGGTCGCTTAACACAGGCAGGGGTACAGGAGAGCTCCGGCCATTTATTCCAAATGTATGAGCAGGAAGGAAAGAGGGAGGGAAGCTGCAAGAACAGGCGACTCTTTTTTTTTTCCCCATCTGAAGTGAGATCAAACTTCTATCACATTCTACCTGTGCCCTTCTGGGTGGGTGGTGGCCGTCCTCTTGGGCGCCCCCTTGTGAGGGCTCGAGGCCTTTACTGGATGGGCAGGATGCGGGCAGCAGCTGTGCCGGCTGCCAACCCAACTCCTCCGACAGAACGGCAGGTGGCCCCTGTCGGAAGGGGGGTGTCTCTTCATTCCTGCCATCCTCCGGCCGCCTCTCCCACCTGCACCACTTGGAGGCAGTTGTTTCACGTGGGGCTCTTGATGGCATAACCTGATGTCTGTCACGGACCCCCGAGCAGCAGCAATGCCTGAAGAGGGCAAAGGCCAGCACGCCTGGCAGAGCTCCCTCCTCTGCTCCAACAGCAGAGCCCAGAGCATCCCTTGGCCCCGACGCACAAGTCCCACAATAGCCTCTCCCAATGGGAACGACTTAGCCCTAATTACATGAGCTTTGATCACCGCTCGATTGTATGGCACAGTTATTTTTAAAAATCCAGTCCAAGTGGAAATACACCTGGAGCATTTTATACTGCAGTGATTGATGGACGACTTTGATATACAAAATAAAGTGTGTTACTCAGCTATTCTATAATGCTTACATCTTACATTTTCATTCTCAAAATTAATAAATGCTATCAACCCCAATTTTTTTTTTTTTTTTTTTTTTTGAGATGGAGTTTCGCTCTTGTTGCCCAGGCTGGAGTGCAATGGTGTGATCTCGGCTCACTGCAACCTCTGCCTTCCAGTTTCAAGCGATTCTCCTGCCTCAGCCTCCCACGTACATGGGATTACAGGTGCCTGCCACACCATGCCCGGCTAATTTTTGTATTTTTAGTAGAAATGGGGTTTCACCACCTTGGCCAGGCTGGTCTCAAACTCCTGACCTCGTGATCCACCCGCCTTGGCCTCCCAAAGTGCTAGGATTACAGGCGTCAGCCACCGTGCCCAGCCTCAACTCCAAATTTTTAAAAGGGCTTAAACGAAGAGGATGAAATTCTGGAAGGCTAAATGGAAAGAGAATGTGTCTGTTGAATTCGATAAGCAATTCCTTGCATTTGAGAAGGCAAGGAGCCGACGGGAACCTACCGACAGGGCTGCCACGCACTGCTGCAGAGCTTTCCGTGCAAAGCGCGGCTCCCCTCTGAGACTTGGCTCCTCTGCTGACGTGGACCGGTTCATCTACCCACGCGGACGCCCATCCACAAACACTTAGTCACTGCTGGAGGCTTTTAAAACACCTGTCAAATCAAGAGTCACTTCACAAATATTCACTCCCCGTTTCCATGTCTCCCCACGTCGGGGTGAACACTTTTTATGTGCTGTGACAAAAAGGAAAGACTAGTGTGTGTTTTGGGGGCTGGAGGGGATCATTATTTATTTTTTTGAATTTTTATTTATTGAGACAGAGTCTCTGTTGCCCAGGCTGGAGTCCAGTGGTGCGATCTTGGCTCACTGCAACCTCCGCCTTCTGGGTTCAAACGATTCTCCTGCCTCAGCCTCCCAAGTAGCTGGGACTACAGGCGCCTGCCACCACGCCTGGCTAATTTTTGTATTTTTAGTAGAGACGGGGTTTTACCGTGCTGGCCAGGCTGGTCTTAAACTCCTGACCTCAAGTGAAACACCCAAGTCTCCCAAAATGCTGGGATTATAGGTGTGAGCCACCACGCCCAGCCTTTTAAAAAAAAAAAAAATTTATTTTAGATACAGGGGTCTTGCTATGTTGCCCAGGCTTATCTCAAATGCCTGGGCTCAAGCGACTCTCCTGCCTCAGCCTCCTAAGGAGCTGGGACTACAGGTGTGTATCTCCATACTTAGCTAACTCAAAACTTTTTTTTGGTAGAGACAGGGTTTCAGCCACGTTGCCCAGGCTGGTTTTGAACTTCTGGGTTCAGGCGATCCTACTGCCTCAGGCTCACGAAGTGCCTAGATTACAGGTGTGAGTCACCACGCCCGGCCCGTTATTTCTGTTTATACGAATGTCACAGCATGTTTCCTGTGTGACCCTGCGGGCTGTCATCGCTGGCTGCCTGCCTTACGCCCACAAGTCTGGTGGTGGCGACCAGCAGCTGCAAAACGACCAACTCTATTGAAGAAACACTGGGTGGCGCGGGAGGTTCCTGCCAATGCCAGGAGGAAGAGCAACCCAGGACGCCTGTGCCTGGGAGGGATGGAAAGGCCAGGGGATGGTAGAGCTCAGGAGAGGAAGCACAGGGACTAAGGCCCAAGCCGGGCCCTGTGCTGAGCGCTCACCTCACTCTCCTGCTGCGCACCGCAGATGTGTGGAAGACGCAAGGAGACCTCTGCTTCGGGAAAGGTGCTTGCCCCACGGTGGAACGCACTCTGGAAGCCCGTGGATGCGACGCATGCTGCAGAATCCACTGCCACACACATTCTTCTGTTTGAAAGCAGTAGGTGGGCTGGGCGCAGTGGGTCACTGTAATCCCAGCACTTTGTGAGGCTGAGGTGGGTGGATGACGAGGTCAGGAGATCGAGACCATCCTTGCTAACACGGTGAAACCCCATCTCTACTAAAAATACAAAAAATTAGCCAGGTGTGGTGTCAGACGCCTGTAGTCCCAGCTATTTGGGAGGCTGAGGCAGGAGAATGGTGTGAACCTGGGAGGTGGAGGTTGCAGTGAGCCGAGATCGTGACACTGCACTCCAGCCTGGGCAACAGAGCGAGACTATGTCTCAAAAAAAAAAAGATAGCGGCGGGTGGGTGCCACACTCAGGGGCCCCCACTTCTCAGCAGTGGCGGGGGAGGCAGGGACATAACACGCCAGGAAAACAGGTGTAATTTAAGGCACATTTTAATAGATTTATAAAAATCATATATACAAAACATGTTAAACTAACCACCGTGGCTATAACATATATTTTTACACTTTATCATATCTTAACCTCGTACACTGTATTCGTAAACCAAGTCCGGTCATGGCACGATGGCCCGGCACAGGTGGTGCTGGCACTGCAGCGAACGTCAGGGAGGGGCTGCACAGAGCACTCGGTTCCCTTCAGTATTTAAGGCCCTGAAAGGCACAGGCACTAAAGCCAGAAGGCCGTCCAACTGGTCCCTTCAGCAGTGTGTCCTCCTGCTGCGTGGGCTGGGGCCTGAGCACAGGAAAGGGAGTTCAGGACACAGTGGCCATGAGTAGGTGCCAAGCTTACTACACTGAATTTCCTGGCGACGCTTGTGCCCATCGATGTGAGCTGGTTCAAATGGAGTTAAGAAAAAGGGCATTTTGAATTTTGTTTTTTTTTTTGAGACAGACTCTCGCTCTGTTGCCCAGGCTGGAGTGCAGTGGCACGATCTGGGCTCACTGCAAGCTCCGCCTCCCGGGTTCACGCCATTCTCCTGCCTCAGCCTCCCAAGTAGCTGGGACTACAGGCGCCCGCCACCACGCCTGGCTAATTTTTTATATTTTAGCAGAGACGGGGTTTCACCGTGTTAGCCAGGATGGTGTCGATCTCCTGACCTCGATCGACCCACCTCAGCCTCCCCAAGTGCTGGGATTACAGGCGTGAGCCACCGTGCCCAGCCAGGACATTTTGAATGTTTTAAACCAATTTGCCTGACAGGTCAAAAGGTAATTTGAGATTCGAGACTGACAGATGCAATAGAGATTTTAAATTTTGCATAGGCTTGTTAAGAACCCAGACTGGGTGCAGCGACTCATGCCTGTAATCCCAGCACTTCAGGAAGGCTGAGGTGGGAGGATCACTTGAGGCCAAGAGTTCAACACCAGCCTGGGCAACACAGTGAGACTCCATCTCTATAAAAAATTTAAAAATTAGCCAGGTGTGGGTGGTGGCCACATGCCTGTGGTCCCAGCTACTTGGGAGGCCAAGGTGGGAGGACTGCTTGATCCCAGGAGTTCTGAGGCTGTGATGAGCTATGATCACACCACTGCACTCCAGCCTGGGCCACAGAGCAAGACCCTATATTTAAAATAAAATAAAGTAAAATAAAATAAAAATCAAGAAGGTTCACTGTGTAAAAAAAAAAGTAAATCTGAAATGCATTTGCATGGCAGTTGTACAACCTGTGAGTGGTATACAAATTGTATGTGACTTGAGTACATTTTACAAAAGAAGAAAAAAAAATTGAACAGGTTGACTTCTAACAGGAAAGCACCACAGAGCGTACAGCCCACGGTGCCTGCGGGCTGTGTGGGGGCCCTGCTGCAGACGCGTGCTCAGCACCTGTCACCCACAGCTAAGTCACAAGAGCTGCTGGCACCTGTTTGCAGGCGAATGTGGCAACACGCACCCGGGTGCATCCAGACAGCCTGGGTGAGCAGGAGAGCCACAAAGAACCAACTTCATTCGTGTGATTTCCAGATGCAGGTCTGGTTCAGTTCTTGATGCCCGAGTTTCAAAGTCTCCTACCTGACCAAGTGTCCTCGGCCTAGTTTGTACTGACCTTTTTTGAGGAGCACAGATGGGAAAGACATTGGTGGCGAAGATCTCCTGCATCACCCCGAGGCTGCGGGAGGTCCCTCGGGAGCCAGCTGTCGGACTGAGGAGGAGGAAGGGTGCCACAGTCTCGAGGGGTTCACGCTGCTGGCCACAGCCCTGCATGCCCCCTCAGCGCTCCCCAAGCTCTCGGGGACGATTCAGATCAACTTTCCCCACAGCTTCAGGGCAGAGGCTGAAGTTGCAGACAGCAATGATGGAGGCCTGCAGGTCAGACACCGCGGCTGTCCCCAGCAACCCTGTTCTCAGAGCCTCCCTCTGTGCCCGGAGCTAGTACCAGAGAGCCCCGGAGCTGGGCCTGGAGGACTTTACATCCTCCTCACAGAGGGCCATGCTCTTGACCACCCCTACATCTGTCTCTGCGGAGATAAACTTTCCCTCGTCTGGACTTCTGGCCAGAATTTTTTTTTTTTTTTTTTTTTGAGACAGAGTCTCGCTCAGTTGCCCAGGCTGGAGTGCAGTGGCGTCATCTCAGTTCACTGCAATCTCCACCTCCTGGGTTCAGGCAATTCTCTGCCTCAGCCTCCCGAGTAGCTGGGATTACAGGCGCCCGCCACCTCACCTGGCTAATTTTTTGTATTTTTAGTAGAGATGGGGGTGTCTCACCATCTTGGCCAGGCTGGTCTTGAACTCCCGACCTCGTGATCCACCCGCCTCAGACTCCCAAAGTGCTGGGATTACGGGCATGAGCCACTGCGCCCGGCCACTTCTGGTCAGACTTTAACAGACAAGCTACACGGTCTAAGCCAGCTGGGGCTCACCAACACCGGGCAAGGCCAGACCTGCGACCTGTTGAGAAGATGTGGTCCTCCAGGAAAGCTCTACTTCAACGAGAAATAGGTGGGGTTACGTTCATTTGGGTAAAATGCATCAGCTTTTAAAATCACAGAATGAAGTGAATTCATTGTTAATTAAAGGGTGCCAAGGTGAAAGGCCTGGAACAAGAGCCCTATCATTTTCACCAACAGGACCAGGCGAGAGACGGGAAGCCCTTCCACCGACCACGGCCCTCTGTGCCTCTCCGCACCCTCCCATCCCACCCATGAGGGCCAGGCTGTGTGTCGGCCCGGCAGGAAATTCAGGCTGACGTGGGACCCCACGGTAACTGCACCTGTGTCCCGCTTTGGTTCATGTTACAACACACGTCCGAAAGAAAACCAAAGGGAGAAGATGACCTCCTGGAACCTGCTTAAAAAAAGCACCTAAGTTTTGGGTGGAGCTAAGTTTCTACTTCTGTGAAGTCAGCCACTGAGCCGCATTTCCAACATGACTCCCAGCAAATCACCGTCAGCCACGTGCCGAGGCTGCCGGGCGTGTGAGAGTCTCACAATGACACTGTCCGGGAAGGATTTCCAAACGTCAGGGTTAAGCGTGGGAGCGATTCTCGTCCCCGCCACACCCGGATCCGCCAGGACAGAGAAGCCGGTACCCCAGCGGGTGGTCTGCTTTTCTGCGCAGAAGCACTGTGGTGTGTTTCTGAGTTCTACCCACTTCCTACCCCTCACCACACACAGACACGGACTTGTAGCAGCATCCACCAGGCCGGGGTATCTGGAACTCCCTCACTTCTAGGGACCTCCTGTTCCCTCCTGCTGGGTTCTGCGAGCGCGCCCTGTGAATGGGAAATTCAAACACTGAGAAAAGCTTATCTGCCAGGGACTAGTTCAGTGGGATGTGGATTAGGTAAGGCCCAAAGCATGGCTGTTCTGGGCCCTCAGGTCCTCCGGGTTCAGGGGCTGGAGCCATGGCCATGGCCTGCGGTCGGCAGAACCACGCCACGCCAGCATCTCCTAGAAGGGGCTGCCCTGGGCCCGCGGCACCAGACGGACACAGCTGCACGAGGGGAGGGGCGAAGGATGCTTCCAGGGAGCAGTGACCTGTGTCTGAAGTGAGCTTCCACCCGAGGAGATGCCAATACTGCAGCCCAGAAATCCAATGCGTCTATTTCAATATGGCGCCCTGAACACCGCAAATAACCTGCCTCCAAGTTCCAGAGGGTTCTGGAGGGAGAGATGGAGCAGCAAGTGAATGAGAAGCTGTAAGGGCAGGTCTCGGTGACCTGAAGACTTTCCTCCAGAGAGCGTGCGAGACAGGCCATGAACCTGGGACCTGGAGGCAGGAGCAGCACGTCCACACCCTGTGGGCTCCACTCCCAGAGCTCAGTTACCCCCGAAAACCGCAGACTCTGCCTCTCCCTGGTCGCCTGTCAGCCGCCGTTGAGGCCTGCTCAAAAGGCGGCTTCAGCTCCTTTCTTGGGAAACCTAACGCTTTTCTCTTCCAGGTCCAACACAACGCCTCACAAAACGATCACGAGATTGAAAGGCTGATGTCAGTGAACCATCCCCTTCCAGGGCACGCAGTGCCAGACCCTCCCCTGGTGCCTCTGTATACAGGCGTCCAGCCCACCCGCTGCAGTTCCCCCACCGACTCTCAGGCCTGGACCAGCTCCCCTGAACGCCAAGGCTTCAAGGAAACACCAGGATCCCATATTTCAGGACCATCTCTCCCCGGGGCTGCTGTGCAAATTAAGCAAGTCTTAAAGTGGCCTGTCCTCTTCAAAGCCTCCTGAATTTCAAGCAATCATTTCGGAAAGAGACTGCTAAGCACATGTGATGCACCGTACAGAGAAATGGCACCACCAGATTTGGAAAGGCTGCATGTGTGTGAGGAAAGATTAGCAAGGATTTCATCTCTGCCCTTAAATCACCAAAGAAAACCCACCATCCCCACAATTCTCGAGGCAGGTTGCTGGCCACAGTAAGAAGACCTGGTGGCACGTTACACGGTGAAATACAATCCTCACCACACTAAACATGAATGTCCCCAAACCTGGAAGGAACCTGCCAGCTTGCCTCTTCAGTGACTGTCAACCCTGGCTGACAACAGAACCGCCTGGGACATGAAGAAACCTGTATGAGTTGGTGTCTCAGGCCTGGCGGCTCAGCACACTGCCTGGGTGAGAGCTCCTCAGGTGATTTGACTGTGTCCCCAGGGCAGAGAGCCACTACATCATTCAGCATGGAGACGTGAGGACATCCAGGCTCCCAGAGCTCAGCCTACAGTCGGAGCACACTGTGTGCTCAGGGCAGGTGTTTTTCTGGCGCACTCTCTGGCTTTCCCACTTGTGGTCAGTTCAAGCCCCCACCAGCCACACACGGGCTAATGGTGCTAGGTGGCATCCCCACTCCTCTTTCCAGAAAGCTGCTTGTTTGGGCAAGAAGAGAGATGCCCCGTGATGCCGAAGAGCAAGTTACGGTGGAGGCCTCAGCATGAGAGCTCTGGTCACACCACGCCGAGGACCGGACGGTGCCCTTGCTTCCTGTGAGTGGTCTCTTCGCTTTCTGGCTGGAACGATAACCCCAGGGGTTGCGAGGACAGAACCTCCACCTGCCATCCCCATGGCTACCGCTGGTCTCCAGAGCACGTCAAGGTCCTTCCCCTCCCAGCTTCTGATCTTGGAGAGCGAGGCCTCTCATGCTCACATGCATGTGTTTAGGTGTATATGCTGCCATGCCATGCTTTAAAAATAAAGAGTGTTTTGAATAAAAGCCTCTGGAACACAACTTTATTTATTTTTTTGGAGACAGAGTCCCACTCTGTCACCAGGCTGGAGTGCAGTGGCATGATCTCGGCTCACTGCAACCTCTGCCTACCGGGTTCAAGCGATTCTCCTGCCTCTGCTTTCCGAGTAGCTAGGATTACAGGCGCCCACCACCACACCCAGCTAATTTTTGTATTTTTAGTAGAGTTGGGGTTTCACCATGTTGGCCAGGATGGTCTCGATCTCTTGACCTCGTGATCCACTCGCCTTGGCCTCTCAAAGTGCTGGGATTACAGGCATGAGCCACTGCGCCCGGCCATCTTCATTTATTTTTAAGATGGGGTCTTTGCTCTTGCCCAGGGTGGAGTGCAGAGTGCGATCACAGCTCCCTGTAGTCTCAAGCTCCTGGGCTCAAACGATCCTTCTGCCTCAGCCTCCCAAGTAGCTGGCACTACAAGCACGCACCACCATGCCCAGCTGATTTTATCCGTAAAGATGGGGTCTCTTGTGGCCCGGGTTGGTCTCAAACTCCTGCACTCAAGCAATTCTCCCACCTTGGCCTCCCAAAGTGCTGGGATTATAGGTGTGAGCCACACCTGTATTATTTACAATGGTTCTCCTACATGCCAGGCTTTGTTTGGTATGTGGAAATAAAAACTGTGATGAATAAATAATAAACCACCTTCAAATAAAATTACGATTAGAGCTGGGTGTGGTGGCTCATGCCTGTAATCCCAGCACTGTGGGAGGCCGAGGTGGGCAGATCACGAGGTCAGGAGATAGAGACCACCCTGGCCAACATGGTGAAACCCTGTCTCTACTAAAAATACACAAAATTAGCTGGGTGTGGTGGCGGGCGCCTGTAGACCCAGCTACTCGAGAGGCTGAGGCTGAAGAATCGCTTGAACCCAGGAGGTGGAGGGAGACTCCGTCTCAAAAAAAAAAAAAAAAAAAAAAATTTAGGATTAGAGTGATCTGCTGTGAATCCTGGGGAGTGAAAAATCAGTTTAGTGTTGGTTTTGAATACTGGCAATATTTTATATTAAGCAAAGAAAGACTAAATTTATTTTAATAAACATTCAGAGGCTGAGGGTGGCCGAATTTTCAAGCCAGACCCTCCCAATGTTAATACACTGTGCAAAGCTTACGCCATAAACAACTGACCTGGACCACTACCATTCCAATGGGAGCCTCTACCTTACAATACCAGGTTAGATGTCTGTGCCCAGAACCCCCAAGTTAGTTACAACTAATAATCTTCTTTCAAGAGTTTTTTTTTTTTTTCAATCTTGGAGTTAATAATCTGACTTATTTTTCTTTTATCAAAGAAGTAGGAAAATTACAATAAGAATTCTAGAGATCTCTATAAATTACAGACCTATGACTCAAAATCCTTGAAACAATTTCTCTACAAACAGAA